>NC_143509.1:24964889-25297389 GCF_031878675.1 Megascapheus bottae
CTGGGGGGAGTGTGGGGTGCTGGGGTCTCAGTGGAGGAAAGCTGATACACCTGGACAGGTTAAATGAAGTAATTCAATATGACAGGCAATGCACAGACTGCCACAGCAGGAAATACCTGATCCTGGCAGCAGGAAACTGAAATGGGGAGGTGGAAGTCTTGCTCTAACTCCAGGAAGAGCAGGTCTATAAATAGCAGTATAGCAACACCTAGTGCTAAGCAGAGATATAGCAGAGTGCAGCCGGCTCCACCTGCATGGAAAGCAAGGCTTAGACCGGAGGGGGGGGGGGGAGATATCTTCCCCCAAGGAATTGTTCCATGAAATGACAGGCTTGGCTTGGAGACTCTCTCAAAGTCTCTGCTGCCTGGGGTTCTGTCTGTGATTCTCTGGTTGGGGTTTTGTATATGCTTTTTATTGTCACTATCCTATTTTGTGTGTGTGCGTGCGTGCGTGTTGGGGGGGTGTAACTTTGTTCACTGGATAGAATGGTTGTATGGTTGTCTTGGGTCCAGCTCTTATCTTCAATGTCAGCTTTGTGTACATGGTATGAGGAAGAAAAGGACGGATTTTTGTCCTGGAACTATGTGATATGAAAGTTTATACTGATGCCTAACTCTCTAGAAGAAAATAAAAACAAAAACAAGGGTAGGGTATCTGAGTTGTTGAAAAGAGAAAAGAAAGTTGGAATCTTTTAATGCAAAAAGTGGCGCCTTGGATCCTTTGAATAATAAAGTGGTACCCTGTGCTTGCTGCCAGTGGCTCAAATCTGTGATCCTAGCTTCTCAGGAGGCTGAGATCTGAGGATCCAAACCCAGCCTGGGCAGAAAAGTCTGTGAGGCTCTTTTTATCTCCAATTAACCACCAGAAAACCAGAAATCAAGCTGTAGCTCAAAGTGGTAAAGCACTAGGGGAAAGTCCAGGGATAGGGCCCAGGCCCTGAGCCTCAGAATTGACACAAAATAAAATAAAATAAAGTGGTACTTTGAATCAGCCATCGAAGGTGATGCACATTGTCCCCGAGACTTAGAACATAAGGTTGCACAAAGTTGATCATTTTCCTATTTCAGAAAAGATCACCATATTATCTATATGAGACCACAATGGGAACACAGCCCAATTCCCCCCAGTGAAAAAACTTTTAATGTCTTTGTTATTTCCTTTTTCTACAGAATTAGGTGGAAAAAAATTGAATATTTATCATCCATGGAAAGCCGTGCGCTGATAAGACTTTGGAATGTTTAGAGATAATTAGAACCAGAGGCCTATGGAGAAATCCACTTAGCTAGGTTGTCAAGCCTAACCTGATTTGAAAGCTAGCATCACTGGTGCCTTGCAAAGGTGCTTGCCCCATTTCTTCCTCGGGCAGAAGCTCTTGCTGGACTCCCACAGGGCTAGTGTGTGATCTTGTTTTCCTCTGCCTAACCCAGGGTCATGAGGAAGTGTGTCACAAGCTGATACACCCAGCCCAAGACTGTCTTAGCCACAGGTCATTCCAGGACGCCTCTACCATATATGGGCCTGAGATGTACATACATTGATAGTACAATGTAACAGCTGACTGAGCTAACTTGGAAGAGCTTCCTTGTATTTCAGTGTGGATTTTCAGATGACTACAGGAGTGTTCTGTTTCGCTTTGCCATACTGGAGTTGGAAATCTGGCTTAGAGGCTGGTGCGGCTTAATTTTAGGATAAGACTTCCTTCTCTCTGGGGCATGCATTTGTACTGTGATCACCAACTTTCAGCTTCCTGTAGTTCCTGGTGTGTCCCCATATCCATCTTTCCTCCATGAAAATGGGGTGGGAAGAATGAGGAGGAGGAATCCTTTTCTGGGTTACCCAAGCTGGCCTAGAAATTTAGTCCTCCTAATCTCAGACTCCTCTGTAGCTTAGAATGACAGCATGTTTTACTATACCCAGCTATGGGCTGAGAACTTTTCTCATGAGCCTCATGAGCTTTCTGTCTGATGTGAGCCTCCCAAGTGGCTATAGAAAGGTGAGGGTACTGAGCTGTCCCATGCTTCTTAGGACAGACCTAAGGGGGAGCTTTCACAGCAAGTGCTATGTACACCCTATGGAGAGCGGTGATGTCAGCGGTGATGTCATTTGTTTCTTCAAAGATTAATACTTCCAAAGCATGGCCAGGCCTTGTTTTCTTGGTTCTAGATTGCAGCACTATATAAAGTCCTGACTTCCACGGAGCTTTCATTCTATGGGGAGCACATAATAAACCTGAAAGCACGGGGCCATGAATATGGGTCTTTTTAAATACTTATTCATAATTAGTGTGTGTGAATATATGTGTGTGTATGTGTGTGTGTGTGCTCACATCCATGCACACGCATGCACACACATGCACCAGTACTGGGACATGAACTCAGGACCTAGGCATTGTCCCTTAACAATAGTGTTAGTGCACTGTCATTTGAACCATAGCTCCACTTCTGATTTTTTTGCTGGTTACCTGTAGTCTCACAGACTTTTCTGACTAGGCTGGTCTTGAACTATGATTCTTAAATCTCAGCCTCCAGGGTAGCTAGGATTATAGGCTTGAGCCACTGGGGCCTGGCTTAGAGCCATAAGAATAAAGTCAGATGGTGAAAAGCTGTGAAGAACAGAAAGGTAAAGGGATGGTGGAGCACTTGATGAGGGGAGGGCTGAGGCCTCTGAGCAGGAACAAGGAGCTATGCCAATGCTGCTGGTACCAGCATTGATTCATTTGCTTTCCTATCTGTGTCAAAAATCCAGAAAACTAGAGCTCCTTATATTTTTGACATTGCTTGGAAGACACAGAGGAAGTTCTTTTTTTTTTTTTATTAATCAGAGCTAATTTATAGAGACAGGGTCTCACTAAGATTTTTGCCTTTGGGCTGTGAGGTTCACATGGGCTGCCAAGTGAGGGCCATGTGAGATCCTGGTTGACTTTCCTGCTCTCCATTTATCGACTTCATGAACTCCACATCTACAAATGGTGCCCGCTCCTCTCCAACCGTTCACCCTTCCTCCAGAACAGGAAAAGGGGTGATTCCATTGCTATGCCTCCACTGTGTAGCCATCTAGATGTCTGCTGTACTTCCTAAGTTGTGTGTGGTTTTGGTTTCTGTACCAATACTGGGGCTTGAACTTAGGGCTTGGGTCCTGTCCCTTAAGCTTTTCCACTCAAGGCTGATTCTCTACCACTTGAACCACTGCCAGTTTTGGGGTGGTTAATTAGGGATAATTAATACCTTAAACTTTCCTACCCTGGCTGGCTTTGAACTTCAATTCTCAGATCTCAGCCTCCTAAGTAGCTAGGATTACAAGTGTGAGTTACTGGCACCCACCTTGTAACTCATTTTAACTGGTGTATGGTGCACAGGAGCTGGGCTGAGAGCACCAATCTGTCACTCACAGGTACTGATAACTTAGTCACTGGCTCTCCAGGACTATCCTTTTGTGGTCTGCATGGATCAACATGTGTGCTACTTCTAGGAATGCTGGGTAAAATGTCTCATGGAGAAATTCAATTGGCCAAACCCAGTGTACAGTGTGCTTATGATGTGCCACTGGCTTGTAGCAGAGAAAAAGGGATGGTGGTGACATGACCATATTAGGATGGGTAAGGGCTCCAAAATAGACAGGGAATAGGACCTACTGGTGCTTTTGCCTCTTGAGAATCTAGTTATGGTAACATAGGTTATATAAAAAAAAGGTATTATCCAGAGAAGCTCACAACTATAATCCTAGGTACTCAGAAGGCTGACATCTGAGGATCCTGGTTCAAAGGTAGTCCAGGCAGGAAAGTCCATGAGACTCTTCTTTCCAATTAACCACTAAAAAGCTGGAAGTGGAGCTGTGGCTCAAAGGGGTAGACTGCCAGCCTTAAGTAAAATTGAGAAAGGACAGTGCCCAGACTCTGAATTCAAGCCTCAAGACTAGCACACAAAGTTATTAAAGAGAGAGAGAGAGAGAGAGAGAGAGAGAGAGAGAGAGAGAGAGAGAGAGAGAGAGAGAGAGAGAGAGAGAGAGAGAGAGGGAGAGAGAGAGAGAGAAAGAGAGAGAGCTGGGAAGCTGTACGCAGTGAGCCCGAGAGCCGGCTTTCTGCGAAGATGGGGGGCCAGAACTACGGCTCGACTCCGACATCCGCCTCTGGGTGGTCCTACCCATCGTGATCAGCACGTTCTTCGTGGGCATGATCTGCCACTACGTGTCCATCCTGCTGCAGAGCGACAAGAAGCTCACCCAGGAGCAGGTGTCCGACAGGCGCGTTTCTGCTTGAGTCGTTGCGACACCCCGTCAAGTGGATTGATCATTTGCGTTCTGCCAAACGAATTTCTGGAATGGTCAGCCGAGATTCTAGAAACACAAAAGCACCACTTTGCAAACTGTAAAACTGCCATCAGAGAAATGGGATGGGTTCTCGCCTGAAGTCGAGGCAGCTTCTTCTCAGGTGAAAGCCAGAAGTGGTGGCCTAGCCTTGAGACAAAGCTCAAGCACAGTGTTCAGGCCCTGAATTCAAACCCCAGGACTGACCAAAAAAAAAAAAAAAATTGCTGGGCGTTGGTGGCTCACGCCTGTGATCCTAGCTAATTAGGAGGCTGACATCCGAGGATCGAAGTTCAAAGCCAGCCCAAGCACAAAAGTCCCTAGAGACTCTTTATCTCCAATTAACCACCAGAAAAACGGAAGTGGCACTGTTGCTCAAAGTGGTAGCCTTGAGCTGAAGAGCTCAGAGACAGCACACACACACACACACACACACACACACACACACACACACACACAAAGACAAGTGCAGCGGCTATGCCGGTAATCCTAGCTACTCAGGAGGCTGAGATTTAAGGATCTCAGTTCAAAGCCAGACCAGGCACTAAAGGCTATGATATTCTTATCTCCAATTAATCACTAGAAAAGGGGAAGTGGTGTTGTGGCTCAAGGGATAGGGTGATATTCTTGGGCTGAAGAGCTCAGGGACAGTTTCCAGGCCCAGAGTTCAAACCCCATGACCCGCCAAAAAAAAAAAAAAAAACCCTCAAAGGACAGGACCCAAGCCCTGAGTCTAAGAGACTCTTATCTCCAATAAGCCACTCAAAAAAAGCCAGAAGTGGCACTATGGCTCAAGTAGTAGAGAGTTAGCCTTGAGCAAAAGCTCAGGGACAGTGCTCAAGTCCTGAGTTCAAAAATAAAAAAGTATCATTTCCCATATGTCTACTGGATGCTTGCACATCCAGACATTTATTAAATGTAAAAATCTATAGGGTCCCTCAAAAAGTTGATTTAGGTTTGTGTCGCAGACAAAACAGTTTGACAAAGTATTCAAAAGTAGTGTATGAGGGACCAGGAGTTTGGCCTAGTGGTAGAGTGCTTGCCTAGCATGTACTAAGACCCAAGTTCGATTCCTGGTACCACATACATAGAAAAAAAGCTGGAAGTGGTGCTGTGGCTCAAGTGGTAGAGCTCTAGCCTTGAGAAAGCCCAAGGACAGTGCTCAGGTCCTAAGTTCAAGGCCCAGGACTGGCAAAAAAAAAAGTGTGTGACATGGTATAATTCTTTGTCTTGTACCACTGTGCCCAACATTGAAGAACAATTACCATCTCAGCCCTAACAAATGACAATTCCATATTTTTTCCCTTACCCATCATTTTGACAACCAACAAAATTCTAGAAAATAATGTCACCACCATGGAGAATCTGCTTTAGAGAAAACTCAACCTCTCTGCTCATAATTGCTCGATTTTATGTAAGGTGGTCTGATCATGGTGTAAATCTGCCCCACTTAGTTATTAGTGGAGCCTGGGCTGTACACTTGCATAATGATCAGCCAAAATCCAAAGCAGAAGGTGGGTTTCAGTTGAAAATCAGGTCTCTAAGTACTGCAGAAATTACCACTAGCCTGAAGAGTAACAAAGTGGGATTCTGGTTTCTCAAAGTATTAAACTTTAAATGCTTGAAATTTTAAATAAAACCAGGTGTATTGGTACATATCTGTAGTCCCAACATTTGGGAAGCTGAAGTAGGAGAATCACGAATTCCAGGGCAACCAGGGCTACATTGACTTGATGGTCAGCCTTGGCTAGAGTATGACCATGTTTCCTAAACTGTACTGAGCCAAAAATTGATGAATAAAATATAGTAAGCTATAAAAAAAAAGAAAGAAAGAAAAAGAAGAAAGAAGAAATTATCCGGGACATTCTCCAAATTTTACCAGGATACCAAGATTCTGAGAGGATTTCACTTACTCATGACCATTTAACCCTTTCTGGCCAGAGGCTTCTCCTCCTCAACTTCCTCAAGACTCTTATGCACACACCACCCTTCAAGGGCAGGAGCCCAATCTCCAATCACAGAAAACTAGGTGCTGGCAGGGCCATATAGAATTAGGTGATGCTTATATCAGGGTCAGAAACAAACCTTACATTTTACTTTTGTCCTTTGATCTATTTAAATTTTGTAAAAATTAGCAAAACATCTTTGTTCATTTTTTTTCCATTTTTTATTGTAATGTATTGAGGGGTTACAGTTTTATTTGCCAGAACGTGCATTACTTCATATACATCGATACCCCTTCTCATGTTTTTGTCCCCATTTCCCTCTCCCTACCCCCTCCCAATCATCTTGTTTTCTCCCCTTCCCTTTCCTATTTCAAATACACAAATAAATGTATATACACCAGGTAACAAAGTCAGATACGACAACTATATGAGATTAACCAAAGAGCAACAAAAGGGAAGAGAAATATCATAGTACACTAAGAGCAATAACCACACAATATAAAGCTCTTTTTTCCATATCCTAGAAATCCTTTCATTTAGCCTCATCCTATATGGCCTTATGTATCTAGGTTTTGAGCTATTGTAATCCTCTGCTAGGAGAGTCCTAGGTGTGTACTAATTATTACAAATGAGGGAAACCACTGAGCCTATGTTCCTTTGGGTCTGGCTTACTTCATTTATTATTCAGTTTTTTAAAATAATAACACTAGTCTTAAACTCAGAAGTTCTGACCATGTGTCCTTTGTATATAAGCGATGTTTCCTTTCCTACCACCTGCTAAATATGAGGACAGCGCTCTAATGATTTGGCATGCTTATGTAAATTTTTTCAGGTATTCATATGTTAAAACAAAAAATGTACATATGTCAGGGCACTGGTGACTCATGCCTAGAATCTTAGCTACTCAGAAGGCTGAGATGTGAGGATCACAATTCAAAGCTGGCCTGGGTAGGAAAAGTCTGTCAGACTCATATTTCCAATGACACACAGCTGATCTGTGGCTCGGTTGGTTGAATGCTAGCCTTGAGCAAATGAGCTCAGAAACAGCATTCAGACCCAGACTTCAAACCCCAGGACTCACACATGCGTGCACACATGTACACACACACACACACACACACACACACACACAGAGCAAACTATGTATTGATCTGATGGGGGAAAATTAAAACTGCAATCTTTGCTGGATACTCGTGGCCCACACCTGTAATCCTAGGAACTATGATCTGAGAATGATAGTTTGAAGCCAATCTGGATAGACAAATTATATTGCTATTTAGCCAGCAAAAAGCCAAAATTGCTCAAGTGGTAGAGTATCAGCCTTGAGTGAAAAAGCTAAGTAAGAGTAAGAGGGCCTAAGTTCAAATCCTAGTACTAGCACAACAAATAATAACCCCTCTGTGCATCACCTTTATAATAAGAATTTTAAAAAATCATTAACAATCAAGTAAACACATACCACAATCTACAGAGTCATACTTTCCTGGGGTTTCTAACTTGGAATTCAGTTCTTCTTTTTCTTTCTTTCTTTCTTTTTTTTTTTTTTTGCCAGTCCCGGGGTTTGAACTCAGGGCCTGAGCACTGTCCTTGCACTTTCTCTGCCTCTTGAGCCACAGCACCACTTCTGGTGCTTTTTTTCTATGTATGTGGTACCAAGGACTCAAACCCAGGTCCTCCTGCACGCTAGGCAAGCACTCTACCAGTAGGCCAAACTCCCAGCCCTGTTTATGTATTTTTTTTAATCATCCCATAACCTCAGTTTTGTGGTCTGTAAAAATAGGAGCAATAATGACACCTACTGAGAACTTTACCAGCCTCACCTACTCCATTTTCCTTTTCTTGTGCCTTCTAAAGGGGAATAAATAGATCACAAACAATAGGGCATAAAAGAGACTAAATGAACTTATCTTCCCTGTTTAAAGGGAGTCCAGGCTTTCTCTGAAGAAACCAAAATTTAAAAAGTGAACAAGCAAAATCTAAGAACATTTCTGGATATGTTGAGCTTCTCTTTTCTCTTTTTCATTCTGAGTCTCCACGCCCCCCCCCCTCCTTTTCCTCTGTTTCTTTCCCCTTTGTCCTCCTCACAAAACCTCTTTTGTGAGATGTTCAGGAACAGCCTGCAGATTCCATGGGTTCTGTGTCCCCAGATCAACTCGGTCCAGACCCAGGCTCCAGATGATGAGTGATGCAGGACTTGGCTTTTGCCCCCCCCTCCCTCCCTCCCTCCTTCTTTCCCTCCCCCCTCTTCTGCTGGCTCTCTTCTCTCTTCTGCCTCCCTCTCACTCTCTTCCCCAATCCTCTCTTTTTCGGGTGGGTGTGCCGTCCTCCTTTCCTCTTCATCTTTCCTCCACCTCTCTTCCCTATACACCCCCACGGTTTGGTTTCTCTCTCCCTGTTTGCTTAGTCTCTTCGCCACTTTCTTGGTGGTCAAAGTGCCAATCAATCACTGTCAAGATTTCAGCTCTTTCTTTGGCCCCCCTACCTCCCTGCTAAAACAAGATAGGAGGGGCCTTTTCTAGCCTGTGGGCGGAGGCTGGCGCTCAGTAGTCAGCCAATGAGAAGAGCCCGCCCTGCCGTCTGCAAGGGCAGTCAGCCAATGAGAAGAGCCCGCACTGTCAGCTGCAAAGCCTGGGCAGACAAACTCACAACATTCAGCCAAAGATTGCCAGCGACACAAAATTAAGTTGCTTCAATCGGAAAGAAAGAGAGGTGGGCAGGAGGGAGGGAGGGAGGGAGAAAGACAGAGAAAGAGAGAGAGAGAGAGAGAGAGAGAGAGAGAGAGAGAGAGAGAGAGAGAGAGAGAGAGAGAGAGAGAGAGAGAGAGAGAGAGAGAGAGAGAATATCTGTCTAGTCTGATACCAGTGACTCATGCCTGTAATCATAATTACACAGGAGACTAAGATTCTGGGTGTGCCGTGGCTCAAGGTTAGCCTGGGCAGAAAAGTCTGCCTGACTTTATCTCCAAAATAGCCATCAAGAAGCCAGACTGGAGATGTGGCTGAAATGGGAGAACACCTGTCTAGTAAAGGCAAGGCTCTGAGGTCAAACCCCAGAACTGCCGAAACAAAAGACTATAAGCTTAGCTACTCTCAGGAGGCTGAGAGCTGAGAACTGAGGTTGGAAACCAGCCTGGGCAGAAATTCTTTTTTTTTTTCATATAATGTTTATAGTAATGAATAGAGGGGTTACATTATATTCACCAGATAGAAGGTGCATTACTTCACAAACATTGATACCCTTTCTCATGACATGGTCCCCATTTCCCTCCCCCAACCCTCACCCCTCATCTTGTTTTTACCCCTTCCCTATCCTATTTCAAATAACCAGATAAACACAATATATCAGATAACAGGTAAAATACTGTAACAATATGACATAACCAAGGGACAGCAAAAGAGATGAGCGATAACATAGTACATTAAGGACAGCAATCACTCATTACATGGCTTTTGTTTCTACATCCCAGAGGTCCTTTCATTTAGTGTCATCCTATATGGCCTTATGTATCTAGGTTTTGTTCTATTGTAAATCTCTGCTAGGAGAGCCCAAGGTTTCTACTGATTATGACAAATGAGGGAAACCATTGATCCTATGTTCCTTTGAGTCTGGCTTACTTCACTTAATATGATTTTTTTCTAAGTCTTTCCATTTCCTTACAAATGGGGCGATGTCGTTCTTTCTGACAGCAGCATAGAATTCCATTGTGTATAAATACCACATCTTGTTGATCCACTCATCAACTGAGGGGCATCTGGGTTGGGTTCCATATCTTTGCTATGGTAAATAGTGCTTCAATGAACATCATTGTGCTACTGGATTTAGTATGTCCTTGTTTCTGGATGAGTGCGTAAATGGGCAGGAAATTCTTATCTCCAGTCAGCCACCAGAAAACCACAAGTGGCAATGTGGTTCAAAATGGTAGAGTACTAGCCTTGAATGCAAAAGCTCAGCAACTGTGTCCAGGCCCTGAGTTCATTCCCCATGGCTGATGAAAGAGAGACAGATTGGGCGTAGGGGGAGGGGAAGGAAGGAGGGATGAAAGAAAGAGAAAAAGGAAATTTTTCTGCTGATTCCTTTCTTTCAATTGTAGTAAATGGCAATACCTCTTCTAATATTAATAAGTTCACATTTCTAACTCAAACCTGGCTAGCCTGTGAGAGTTACACTACATTGGAAAAGTTCCCCCAAATTTAAATAAAGCCAAAACCAAAATTCTTTGTTTGCCATCTTTGTACTGTTTAACACGAGTATTTCAACAGCCTTTATTTTCCAAACATGCAACCAAGAGAGCATAGTCTGACCCACAGCCTATTGACATGTCATGTGGCCTTAACCTTGAGCTACAAAGCAAAGGAAAAAGTCAAAACAGCTATGAGCAAATACCAACACAACACCAGACCCTTTCCCTTGGTATCAAAAGAAACTCACTGCACTATGTGAGTATGTGGGAGACACATACTCACCTAGTCTTTTGGAGCTCCATAGGGCCCCCCATGCAGAGCTGGAAGATCAAACACATTTATCAATGAATTCTATGAGTGTTCATTACTCTGTGCCACCACCCCAGGCCATCTACCATGCTAGGCTGTGTTGTGCAGAGGATACAAGAAGTCACTGTTCTTCCTTGTAGAGTTCATCTGATGATGCTAGAACATTCCAAGAGTACAGAGGATGGAACATAACAGTGACATCAGAAAGCTGAAGCTGCTTGCTTCCATTCTGCATATCAAAAAGTACAACTCCTATCTGAAATTGGATAGGGAACGGGAGAAAACAAGATGAGGGGGTGGGGAAGGGGAAAGGGAAACGGGGACCAAGACATGTGAAAGGGTATCAATGTATGGGAATTAATGCACCATTTATCTGGCAAATATGTAACTCTTCTATTAATTACAATGAAATATATATATATATATATATAAAGTACAACTCCTTTCAAATCTGATTAACCTGAGGACCAAAAGTCAGAAAGAAAAGGCAGAATCTAAGAGAAGTTCTTTCTCCCCAGTGCACGTGGCAGAGTCTTTTTGTTGTTGTTGTTTTGGTTTGGTTTGGTTTTGCTTTTTTACCAAATCAGTCAGCACAATAGAACCTCGTGTTGCCAAAATGATGGATGAAAGGCTGGGCAATGACAGTGTCTCAGTTCCATCACACAGAGACTCTGAGACAGAGCATCCTAATGTCACTGGGGTTGCTTTCTGGACATCCTTGGGCAGTGCCCCAAAGTCACACCATAGGCGCAGTGAATCACCTCAGCCAATCACCTTTCAGGAGAGGTATGCTAATTTTCTTCCCCTTTCCCATATAAAGAAATGGATCCAGAGAATGTAGGTGACATTCTTTTCCTAAGAACCCACCCTGGGCAGACAGCAGAACCAGAAAGCAGGTCCCAGCTCTGTCAGACTCAAAATCCAGGTTCTAAACTTCTGCTATCAGTGCATCAAATTATCTTGCATCATAATTGAATAGAAAAATTAAGAGTCCAACAACTTGGAGTTATGTTCTTCCTTCAAGATATTTTCTAGGGGGCAAAGCTTGATAATGCATATCTGTAACCCGAGCATGTGGGCGGCTAAAGGCTGGAGGATAGTGAGCTCCATGACAGCTTGGTCTATAGCGTGAGATCCTGTTACACACACACAAACACACACACACACACGCACTCACTCACACACACACTATTTAGGCTTGCTGGTGGTGGCTCACACTTTTCATTCTAGTTATTTAGGAGGCTAACATTGGAGGATCATGGTTTGAAGCCAGCCTTGGCAGAAAGGAGACTCATCCCTAATCAATTGGCCAAAACAACACTGACAACACCTGGAAGTGGAGGTGTAGCTTAGCCTTCAGTGCAAAAGCCAAGCAGAGCATGAAGCCTTGGTTTCAAACCCCAGCCATGTCTTTTGCACATACACACAAAAAAGAAGGACAGGGGCCAGGAGTTTGTCCTAGTGGTAGAGTACTTGCCTAGCATGCATGAAGACCTGGGAGCGATTCCTCAGTACCACATACATAGAAAAAAGTCAGAAGTGGTGCTGAGACTTAAGTGGTAGAGTTCTAGCCTTGAGAAAGTCCAAGGACAGTGCTCAGGCTCTGAGCTCAAGTCTGGGACTGGCAAAACAAAACAAAAAATTTAAGAGACAGTAAAATGTACCATACTAATCAAAGTCAACTCCACATCACTTTCTCAAATGCATGAAAACTAAGAGATGGCTTTTTTCTTTTTTTTTTTGCCAGTCCTGGGCTTAAGCTCAGGGCCTGAGCACTGTCCTTGGATTTTTCTCAAGGCTAGAGCTCTACCACTTGAGCCTCAGCACCACTTCCGGCTGTTTCTAAGTATGTGGTACCAAGGAATCGAACCCGGGTCTTCGTGCATGCTAGGCAAGCACTCTACCACTAGGCCAAACTCCTGGCCCCGAGATGAGCTTTTATAGCTACTTAAATCATCATCTCCAATTCAAATGGTGACTGGGAGAGGAGTGATCTGTCAGCTGACCACTTTTCAAAACGTTGTATTGTACACTGACACACATTCATCTTTGTACTCACTCGCAAGCTGAATTAGCAATAAAAAAAAAAAGGCAGCTTAGTAAAAAAAAAAAAAAAAATAGAGAAATCCATCAGGGAACTGAGGCCTACCTGGAGATGACTCCTATCTAACATCGGTATCAAAAACTCCAAAAGAATTGCACGAGAATGAACATCCAAAAGAAGTGGAGTCCTGTTTGGGCTCTACGTCATTAAAATGTAATGAAAGGAGATTGAGTCGTTGTTTTTACTTCGTTTTGTGGGAAATTGTGCTTGGAATGTGGAGCTATTGTACCCAAAGGATGTTGGCTTAATTCTATGCCCACCAGGCTGATGGAACTGAAAAACAATTAGCGCAGTCAGCAACACTTTGAATCTGATTAAGCCAGGAAGTGGTCACTCCCCAGACCCAGGAGGGCCAAGGGAGTCAGGGTAGCAACACAGCAAACAAAGACTAATTTTCTCCTCTGTTCAAATTAAACCAGCATTCAAAATTCTTCATGTCCCATTTATATCAAGGATCAGGTCAACTATACTTCATCTCTGAGGAAATCAAGAGAATCTGGCTTCCAAAGTAGATTAACAGGCCACCTGTGTCCTGGCTACTGTCTCTAAGGGACTGCTATTTATTGAGGCCTGTGGTAGCCCAGTGTTTTGGTAACAAAACCTCTTGGAAGTCAGGGCCTCTTGTCACAGAGGAAAATGAAGGGTCTCTACCAGACTGTGGGCTGCATTCTTGTGACTCTGGGAAGTTTCAGTGTCTTCTCAGGGGTTGTTGCTTTCTTCCCTGTTTTTACCTCCAAGCTTCGGTTCGCTGGGTGGAGTGTGTGGATTGCTTGTCCCATCTGGAATGGAGCATTGGTAGGATCTACTTTATTAACTATAATAAGAGAAAATATGTATTAGTGGGATAATATAGTTAAGGAAGTGGGGGGGGGGTTAGAGAAGAAAACAAAATAATGACCTTCACAGTTTTGTCCCAAAATTCAAAATAGTCTCAATGCTTCAGAAAACTAAAATAGTCTATTTATTTAATTTAATTTTATTTTATTTTATTTATTATGTTCATGATATTCAGGCTTTTGGCTTGCTAGGCAAGTGCTCTACCATTCAACCACAGCCCTAGCCCAGAATTCTAATTTTAAAGCATGGGTTTCTATAAGTGGAATAAAGTATAGACTGTCAGTATTACTTTATTACATACATGTAGCTGGAATCCTAGGCCAGAGGCCCAACTCTGGGTAATTCAACAGATCAGGTTTAGCCATTTACCCTGCAGCCCAAAGAAAGTGATAAGAAATAATGAAATAATAAAGATAGGTAAGGATTTTAATCGAAACCTCCATGTTGGGAAGACTAAGAAGATTAAGCATTTCAATTCATCTTTGGTCTCCCATCCAAGTACTAACCAGGCCCGACTCTGCTTAGCTTCCGAGATCAGACGAGATCAGGTGCATTCAGGGTGATCTCAATTCATCTTTGGGTGCTGACAGAATGATTGGGTTAAATAAATGAATTAGGGAGGGGGAAGAAAAATATGTAATTCTCTTGGTCAAAAAAATAGCCCAACACAAAAGTCTGAACTGTTGCTGGGCTTTCTTCCTTTCTCCCTCCCTTCTTTCTATCCTTTCCTCCTCCTCCTCCTCCTCCTCCCCTTCCTCCTCCTTCTTCCTCCTCCTCCTTCTTCCCTCCCTCCCCCTTTCCCTCTCCCCCCCTCCCTCCCAACTCCTCTCTCCCCCCTCTCTCTGTCGCTCTGTCTTGTGAATCCTGGGGCTTGAACTCAGGGCCTGGACACTGTCCCTGTGCTTCTTTTGCTCAAGGCTAGTGCTCTACCACTTGAGCTACAGCACCACTCTGGCTTTTTCTGAGTAGTTTATTAGAGATGAGAGTCTTTTGGACCTTCCTGCCTGTGTTGCTTTGAACTGCAATCCTCAGATCTCGGCCTCCTGAGTAGCTAAGATGACAGGCGTGAGCCACTAGCCCCCGGCTTGCTTGGCTTTCTTGCTCATAGCTGGTGCTCTACAACTTGGAACCACATCTCTAGCCAAGTACTTTTCTGACTAACTGGAGACAGACTTGGAATGCAGGCCCATCTACAAATTTCTAAATAAATATCTGTATATCCATTGTCACTGGTGGGTCACACCTGTTAATCCCTAGCTTTCAGGAAGATGAGACCTGAGAATCAGAGTTCAAAGCCAGTGCACTCTCCCGTGTGCACACACACACACACACACACACACACTCACTCACAGAAACAATATCTACCTTCCGTTGCAATTCCTGCCCCCTGCTGCCATTTTCTGCCATTTTCAGTACTTCATACCCCACTCTACTTCCCCTTGAAAATCTCAGCTAAGGACAAACTCTTATTGACCCTGGAACACAGCCGGCAAAGTATGCCTTGAAGAGGAGACAAGTACAGTGATTTCCATCTGGGGACCCAGGCCTGGGGAGTCTAGCAACTTGGCTAATGGCAGTGCAGAGCCCTACTGAAAGGCAGGAATCTGGGAGAAATCTCAAGGCTTGACTTTGCCGTGTCTGCCTGGCTTCAACTCCTTCCACACTGACTAATTTCTTGCTTGTATGTTATATGAACACGGGATTCTCATTTGTATTTGCTTTATTGCTGTAACTCTCATAAGCTGAAACTAAGAGTCACACACTAAGCTTGAAGAAAAGAGTCTCTGATGCACATTATTGAGTGAGTGGATTCTCCATTTCCATTGGAGCAGTGCAGGATGTCTTTTTCCTGGGGCGAGCTCTGATTAGATTGCAAAGACTAAAGGTCAAGCTGGTATTTATACTGAACCAGAAAAAATAAATCCTCACCAGAAGGAAATCAATAAGAATTCTCGCTCTTGCAATGATGTCTAAATGTGGAACAGCAGCGTTGTTTTTCCTACCTAGCCACAATCTTGACTGATCAAGGTCAAAGTCAAAAGGTCTCTGCCCTGGGTCAAATGCTAGTGGCTCATGCCTGCTCCTAGATAGCAGGAGGCTGAGATTTGAGGACAGGCTGGGGTTTAAGGCCAGCCCCGGGTAGAAAAGTCAAAGATTCCCACCTGAATCCAATTAACAAAAAGAACTGGACGTGCGAGTGGGTCTCAAGTGGTAGAGAACCAGCCTTAAAAGAAAAAGTTAAAAATAGCTAAGGAGGAATGTAAAGCCCTGGGTTCAAGTCCCAGGACTGGCACCAAAACAAACAAACACAGCCTCTCTGACCCTGGTCACATACTCAAGAGTCTTCAAAAGATGTGTTTCTCCTGTCTGAAACAATCTGTACATTTCAATGATGTTGATGTTGCCTCTTGCAAAGGACTCCATATTGCTTTCCAACCAGAACTGGATACATTGTTGAAGGTGATAGAGGACCTGTATTTGTTCCATGCAGCTCATTCAGGCTATGTTAATAATTCCCAAATATTAATCCTCAGACTTTCCTATTTCCATTCTGACAGCCCTATGACTTCCATGTTTTCTAGAATTTCTGAGGGAGGTTATTTAAAGGCACCAGCTGCTTGAAGAATGCAGCCAGGCATTTCCAATACTCCTAAGGCTGTAAGGGTGGAGCCCTGTAGATCCCAGGGCGGGGCTTGCAGAGCAGTCCCTGGGGAGCAGAGGAGCACAGGACATTCTGCCCCTTCTGGCCAGTGGCAGCAGTGGTGTGGCCAGAGTCCTGCTGAGAAGCAGAGTTCTGGGAGAAAGATCTGAGCCTGCTTAGCCATGCAGGGCCTGGTCCCCTCAGAAGGCACTTGGTTATGGAAAGGCTTCAAGTCTTTATTTCACCAGTGTCATGACGACAACTGCACATGATGTTCAAAACAAAACAAGTCAGCCAGGTAATAGATGAGACAGTAGGAACAGACTTTATTGTTTAATATTATTGCAATAGGGAGAGAGCTGGGGACCTTAGGCCAGCACTGGGTGTGATTCCAAGTATTGCATACAGGCAAGAGGGAATAAATAGCCCTGGTCAGTTCATGGAAAATTATGAGGGAGAGAACATCAGGAATAAAGTAATTCTGGATAAACTGACCAACCAGGATTTTTTTTCTTTGTTTTTAAATTTCAATGAATGAAGCCCAGCTTGTTTGTTTGGCTGACATGCTATCACTTGAGATTTATGCCTCCAACCTGGCTTTTTGCTGGTTCATTAGAGATAGAATTTTACAGACTTTTCTCTCAGGCTGGCCTTGGATCTCGATCCTCTAGATTTTAGCCTCCTGGAGAGCTGGGATTATAGGTGTGGAGCCACTAATATCCAATTTCAGTGTATCAGGACTTTTGCTGAAGACAGCTCAGGGCAATCAGATGGGAATTGGGAGTTGGTAGAGGAGAAACACAAATAGGTGATAAGAGTGAACAGACACCACAGGCACTGACCGCAAGACAATTCTTTCTTAACAAGTAAGCGCATAGATGGACCAAAGAGAAGATTCAGGAACCTGACTAAAATCGGGTCAAGCATCTCATGCTCCTGGATTTGGAGGATTAACATTATGAAAATGGTAATACTATCTACAAATTCAATGCAGTATTCATCAGTATCTCAATGCCATTCTTTAATGAAATAGAGGAGGCAATCCAAAAATTCATATGGAATAATAATAAAAAAAAAACCTGAATAGCAAAAACAATCTTTAGCAGAAAGAACAGCACAGGAGGAATAGCAATACCAATCTTCAGAACCTATTGCAGAACTATAGTAATAAAAAATAGCTTGGTCCTGGCACAAGAACAGGCCTGAGGACCCATGGAATAGAACTGAAGACCTAGAAATCAACACACAGATCTAGGGCCATCTACTCTTTGATAAGGAAGTCAAGAAAATAGGATGGAAAAAGACAGCCTCTTCAACAAATAGTGATGGCAGAATTGGCAAAGCACCTGCAGAAAACTAAAATTGGATCCTTCTATGTCACCCTGCATTAGGATTAATTCCAAATGGATCAAAGACCTTGAGGTAAAAGCAGATACACTAAAAACTTTACAAGAAGGAATAGGAGATACACTAGGGCTCCTTGGCACAGGTCAAAACTTTCTTAATAAAGATCCAGAAACATGGCCGGGAGTTTGGCCTCCTGGTAGAATGCTTGCCTAGCACGCACAAAGACCTGAGTTCGATTTCTCGGTACCACATACACATAGAAAAAGCCAGAAATGGTGCTGTGGCTCGAGTGGTAGAGCTCTAGCCTTGAGAAAGCCCAAGTGCTCAGGCCCTGAGTTCAAGGCCCAGGACTGGCAAAAAAAAAAAAAGCCAGAAACACAACAAATTTTAAAGTAAGTTTGGACAAATGGGACTGCATTGAACTGCAGAGCTTCTATATAGCAAAGGATATAGCTAGCAGGTTAAATAGAAAGCCAGCAGAGTGTGAGAAGATCTTCACTAGCCATACAACAGACAAGGGTCTCATATCTAAAATATACCTACAGCTCAAAAAAATGAATCTCTTAAAAACAAGTCCTCAAAGAAATAACCATCCCATTAAAAGGTGGGCTAAAGACGTAAAGAGAGACTTCTCTAAAGAGGAAATAAAAATGTTCAATAGACACATGAAGAAATACTCCACATCTCTGGCCATAAAAGAAATGCAAATCAAAACAACTTTGAGATTCCACCTTACTCCAGTTAGAATGGCCATGATCAAGAAATCTAATAACAACAGATGCTGGCAGGGATGTGGCCAAAAGGAATTGCTACTACAACTGGTGGGAGGGTAAAGTAGTAGGTCAGCCACTCTGGAAAGCAGTGCAGAAGTTCCTCAAAAGACTAAACATAGAGCTGACCTAGCAATCCCACTCCCGGGCATCTACCCAAATGTCCAGAAACAAGGACATACTGAAGCTACTAGCACAACACGTTCATTGCAGCATTATTTACCATAGCTAAGAAATGGAACCAACCCAGATGCCCCTGGGTAGATGAATGGATTAAGAAGATGTGTTTTTTTCCATGTATTTTTATTGTAATTAATAGAAGGGTTACATTATATTCACCAGATAGATGGTACAATTTACTTCACAAACATTGATACCCTTTCTCATGTCTTGGTAAGATGTGGTATTAAATACAATGTAATTCTATGCTGCTATCAGAAAGAAGGACAGCACTCCATTTGTAAGGAAATGGGATTGCTAGGTCAGCTCTATGTTTAGTCTTTTGAGGAACTTCTGTACTGCTTTCCAGTTTGCCTCTCCTGTTCCACCCACATGTTATAGAGTTCATTTTCAACTTAGTGCCCAGTGAAAACCACTGCTGCATTTGTTTACCTTCTAGCCCTTCATTTCTATACCCTACTTAGCACACCACGGCAGATAAACGAACAAGACAAAAAGAAAATGTAAAAATCTCCTGTTTCCATTTCTTGGGATTCATTTCTACCAATATGATTTTGTGATCAGAGGCACACAGGCATGGCGCCTTTGTGTTCCTCCCTAAAAGTGTCCTCTTTGGTCTCCCTGTGTGTGGCTAGAGCCCTGATAATTTATCATGTGCCCATGTATTTTAGATCTAGCTTCTGAATATGAGAGAAAATGTACTGCTTGTGTTTCTGAGCTTGGCTTACCTCACTTAACATGATTTGTTCTATGTCCATCCATTTCCCTGCAAGTGATATAATATTATTCTTTCTAATGGCTGTACAAAATTCCATTATGTGTGGGTACCACATGTTTTGGATCCATTTGTCTATTGTAGGGCACCTGGGCTGTTTCTGTAATGTTAGCCTGTTTCATTTCAGTCATCTAGTTCGTCTAAAAACAAAGGAATCATCTTATCACCGAAGTCATTTCTTCCATCTCCACTTCCCTTTCATTGTCTGTGGAGATGTGAGGTCTTGCTGCAGTATGGGTTCTAATTCAGTAGGGTCTGGGTGGAACCTGTGTTTGCCCACAGCTAAGGAGTCCTGGGTGGGCATCACACTTTTAACCCTCGGATTGGGCTTAGGTAGTGATGATCTAAGCCACCGGGCTCATCCCAGTGAACTGCCTGGTGGCTTTGGATTTCCCAAGAGGCACATGGTTGAGCCTCTTCCCCTTCCTGCTCTGAATCACCTTTCCCACACTTCCCTCCTCGGCTCAAACCCCACACAGCCCTCACTTCTACAGCCAGATCTAGTTCACTATAAACCGAGTCCATCAGAAAGCATTTATAATGGCTGGAGCAAGAAGGGTGGAATTTCATCATTACACATAGGGAAGCATTCTTTCTGCTAGATGTCATAGATGCATTCACTGGACCACATTGCAAGATGTATTCCTTGCTGTAAGTACAGTTAAAGATGTGTGAGCCTGGCACTGGTGGCTTCAGACTGTAATCTTAGTTACTTAGAAGGCTGAAATCTGAAGATCACTCTTCAATGCCAGCAAGGCAGGAAAGTCCAGTGAGATACTTTGATCTCCAATTAACTACCAAAAGAAGTGAAAGTGGAGCTCTGGCTCAAGTGGTTGAGCACAAAAGCCCAGAGAGAGTGGCCAGGCCCTGAGTTCAAGCCCCAAAACTTTCAAGAAAGAATAAGAGGAAGAAGAGAAGGAGGAGGAGGAGGAAGGAAGAGAGTGGGACCCCAAGGCTTCACTCTGTTTTAGTAGTCAGGCTAGCTCCTTCTTCCAAAGCTATTGGTGTTTTATAACCTCTCAACAAAATCCACAGATTCTAGCTATCTTTTGAGGTCTACCCTCCCCTAAGGTCACATGATCACTTTCAGCCTCGAGTTTTCTACTGCCCCCCCCTCCCACTGAAGGCCTGGGCTTCCTCCTGCTGTTCCTCAAGCAGGATACCCCAGAACTTTGCACATGCTGCTCCGATAGTCTGGAGTGCCCTAGATTTGTCACCACCTATGGCATTAATTACCATCTTCCCAACTTGCTTCAGAACTGCCCCTGGGTGCTTTCTTCATCAATTTTTCCAGGAAGTGGAATCTTGTCATCCAAGCTCTTCTCATGTGACGAACACTCATTGACTAATTATGTGGATAGGTGTGTGTGTGTGTGTGTGTGTGTGTGTGTGTGTGTGTGTACCAGTACTGGAATTTGAACTCAGAACCTGGGTTTTGTCCCTCAGCTATTTCACTCACAGCTGATCCTCTTCTACCTCAGCCACATCTTCATATCCCACTTTTTTTTTTGAATGGTTAATGACAGGTAAAAATTTCCTAGACTTTCCTTCCCAGGTTGGCTTTGAACTGTGATCCTCGGATCTCAGCCTCCTGAGTAGCTAGTATTACCTATGTGAGCCACAGGCCCCTGGCTTGTGTGAAAATTCTTGTATGTATGTTGTGTTCAGATCTAGACTGTGATTTCCAATGAGAGTTGGAGCCATGCCCAGTGCACTCCTCGTCGTCGTGGTGGTCGTTCTTAGCCTGTACCTCATTTGAAAAGTGGAAGGAGGCACCCCATAGGCTCCTTGTGAGGATTAACTGCTAACACAGCCATTTGATGTGGTACTGGGCAGAAGTGAGGCTCTCATTAAGGGAGCCGTGAGGTCATTATTTTGTTTGCTTGTTAGTCGTGGAGCCCCAGTAGATGTTTAAAAGTGAAAAAAATCTTTCTATATTCACGTGATGCTTCTAAAAGTTTTTCTTGAAGTTGTCACCGTTCCCTGCATCCTTCAAGCCTGTCTGCTTCTAGGGCTTGCTTGCTTTTCTTTGGCAATGTAAGTACTTCCTGGGGGGCTCAAATCACCATGCCATCAAAGTGAGAGCAGTAAAACCCAAGTCCGGCAGTGCGCATGCCCAGAGAACAAGCCGTTTGAGTGCGGACATGTGGAGCGGGCGCAGGGTTCCCTCTGCCACGCCACTGCTGGGTACTCAGTCTCCCCCTCCCTGCCCCCTGCAAGCCTCACTCGCTGTTTGGGACCCAACGTGTCACCTTCCACATACATTCGCTCACATGTTTTTGTTTCCCTCTTGATTTTCTTATTCTCCAATCTTCCTTTGTCATCGTCCTTCCTCTCTATCTAAAATGGAATTTACAAAAATGAAATGGAAGAGAGTGAAGCATCAGTATGGGAAAAAGCCCTGAGTTCAAACTCCAGTACTGCAGAGGCAGAGAGAGAGAGAGAGAGACAGACAGACAGACAGACAGACAGACAGACAGACAGACAGAGACAGAGAGACAGACAGAGGGACAGAAGAGAGAGACAGACAGACAGACAGACAGACACAGAGAGACAGACAGAGGGAGAGAAGAGAGAGACAGAGAGAGAGGCAGAGAGAGACAGAGACAGAGACACAGAGACAGACAGGCAGATAGACAGGCAGACACACACACACACACACACACACACACACACACACACACACACACACAGAGCCAGAGAGAGCTGGTAGCAGCAGGTAGGTCATGCCTGTAATTCTAGCTACTTAGAAAACTGAGATCAGAGGACCATGGTTGAAAGCCAGCCTGAGCAGGAAAGTCTGTGGGATTCTTATCTCCAATTAACCAGCAAAAATCCAGAAGAGGAATGCAAGGCCCTGAGTTCAAGCTATAATGTTAGTGCACACACATACGCGCGCGCACACACACACACACACACACACACAGCTGTGAAAAGAAAAGGATAAGATAAGGGCTCTCTGTGGCTCTCTGCAAATCACTGGGCTGCCTTCATCCTCCACCTCCTCCATGAAAAATCTTTCTTCCAAGCATGTGTAAACAAAGCAAAATTCATGCTGGCAGCTACAGCCAAATTAAAAAGCAACTGTGATTTTGTAGCCCTTTCCAATATGTGAAAGGAAAGAAACAACCCATGCCAGAGACATGCAGGCAGCCTGACACCTAAGCATCTGGTGAAGCCCGCTGTCTTCACCAAGCTAAGCTGCAGAGGGGTGGGAACCAGGCTCCTCCCATCTCTCTGCTAAGTGACAGGATGATCTGCCAACCAAAGGCCTGATTCTAAGGGCCTGGACCAGCCCCTGGCTTACCAGAAAGCACCAGTGAATTGCTCTTATTAACCTGCCTGTTTGGTTGTGCTGTTATTGCTGGCTCAACCTCCACAAAGTCCCCTGAAAACTTTCCTCTTGCAAATTCAAGCCAGGAATTTTCTAGACTACATTTTTATACATGGACATATTATGGTATAACTTTGCCAAAGTCAGGATTTCAGGTTCAATAAGACCCAAGTACATTTTGTGTGCGTGTGAATGTGAATGTCTCTGTGCCTGTCCCCAAATTCTCTAAATACAACTTTCAAAATAAAATATGTCAGCGAGCAGGAAAGCTAAATCATCAAGCAATGAACATACTAAACTTTGAATCACCAAAGCGAGTACACCCCCAAACTGTGCTGGTGGAGCCTCTTCCAGTTTGTTGATACTATTGGAGTTAAGGAGACTGAGTCTATGCTCCCCTAGATAATTGGCCTTTGATTTCCCCTGATTGTTTCCCTAGATGGTTTGCTTTTATTTAATACTTTTGTTAGGTTTAAGTATGATCGGCTGGTTTGCTTTGCTTATATATAACACCTTTATTTGTTTAATTCCTCACACTTTCTGTGGTTTTGACCTATGTAAGCTTTGTGCTCACTGCATTCTGGGCTGGTCTTTGAGACAAGAGTCTATCAGTTTTTTAATGGTGGCTTCTCTGTTTCTTACAATTGAATTCCCTTACAACACTATGAGTATACTTGTGTATTTCTCTGTCAAAACCCAAATCTATGCTACTTTTAGAGCTGTCTAGATCTCACTAGAGAGCAAGAAAAAAGAATGGTATCATGGGAAAAGAAAAAGAAAAAAAATGGTATCATGGATTGCGAATCATGAATTCTAGTCTACATCATTTTAGTGCTCTCCTTCAGCAGGCCTGGAGTCAAATCAGCAATGTCTATCTTTCCTTTCCTCCCTCCCTCCTTCCTTCCTTTCCCTTCCTTTCTCCCTCCCCCCCTCTCTGTTTCTGTCTCTGTTATCTATTGCTCAATTCTGATGATGTGTGTGTGTGTGTGTGTGTGTGTGTGTGTGTGTGTGTGTGTGTGTGTGTGTGCTGGTCCTGGGACTTGAATGCAGGGCCTTGGATGCTGTCTCTGAGCTTCTTTTTGCTCAAGGCAAGCACTTTACCGCTTGAGCCACAGCACCACTTCCGGCTTTTATGGGTAGTTTAATGGAGATAAGAGTTTTCCGAACTGGCTTCTAACCACAATGTTCAGATCTCAGCCTCCTGAGAAGCAAGGATAACAGACCTGAGCCACCCACTGGACTGAACTTTGGGCTTTGTCCTTCAGTGGTAACTTTAATAAAGATAAACTTTTGCATAAAGCTAGACGGGTATACAGACACAAGAATTGCCATGTAGTGCATGCATTCTCATGATAATCTTGGCTGTCTGATGCTGTTTGATACATGGAATATTTGTATGCTGCCAGGAGCTGCAGCTCCAGAATCTCAGAAAAGAGAAAAAACAAGTCTCAAAAGACAAAGCCACTGGGAGGGATTGAGGGTCTGTGACAGCTCCATTCCAGCAACTCCTGGTGACCACTTTAGGGATTTGTGAGGAAGATGAAAACTAGACAATCCACTTCGAGACGGCCTACCTTGTAGTAGCAGTTTGCTGATGGCGACACTGAAGGTAATTTAGAGACTGTGTGGCCATGGCTCCGTTTGCTCTGATGAGGAGAGCAGAGCCACAAAGCCGTCCTGTGATCTGTCACTCCTTTCACTCCATAACAAAACTGTGGAACTGTACGAAAGATGGAACCCCTGACAGAGGTTGCTTACACTGAGAATATTATTTTTTCCCATTTTCTTTCCCCAGGCCATCACAGCTGGCGGACTTTTACTATTGGCCCACAAAGAATGGACCCAGAGGCACTTGGTAAATATATGGACACCAGGCAAGAATGGCAGAGGGCATCTGAAGGTGCTACTAATTTAGGATGGAACACAGACAATATGATCTCCAGTTATAAAGGAATTTGATCTAATTGAGGCTTTACTATGATGGATTTCAGTAATAAACTGTATTTTAAAGGAAGGACTTTTTTTTATCTGATTCCTCCTCTAAGCAATTTCTATAAGTTACCTTTGATTTGTGTTGCCTCTGGGAAGGCAGAGCCAGGGTGAATGCTCCTGAATTTCATTTTGAAGAAATGGATCTATAGGCTCCCCTGTTCTCAATCATTTCAAAATTAAATTGTGTGTGTGTGTGTGTGTGTGTGTGTGTGTGTGATGTTGAAGATTGATTTAACACTTTAACACTAATTTACACCTTCAGCCTTTAATAATGTAATTTTATGTCTCAATTCACTCTCAGATCTCCCTCTCTGTCTCTGTCTTTCTCTCTCTCTCTCCTCTCCCTTCCTTTCCTTTCCTCTCTCCCTCCTTCCTTCCCTTCCCTTCCTTTATCTCTCTCTCTTTCTCTCCCTCTTTTCATTCTTCATGTTGCTATATTCTTATCCTTGCATCAAAGTAACAATTTGTCTTAGAACCTAGATACATAAGGCCATATAGGATGAGACTAAATGAAAGTGTCTCTAGGATATGGAGACAAAAGCCATATAATGTGTGATTGCTCTTCTTAATGTACTGGTCTCTTTTGTTGTCCTTTGGTTATTCTCATATTGTTACAGTATCTTACCTTGTTATCTGGCACATTGTATATACGATTATTTGTTTATTTGAAATAGGGTAGGGAAGGGGGAAAATAAGATGAACGAAGAGGGTAGGGGGAGGGAAATGGAGACAAAAACATGAGAAGGGCTATCAATGTATGTGAAATAATGCTCTTCTATCTGATGAATATAACTGTAACCCTTCTATTAATTACAATAAAAATGCAAAAAAAACCCCACCCCAAGTAACAGTTTGCTTCTGCTTCATTTTCAGTGGGAAGCCAGCTTCACCTTTGTGATTCTGAGCATCATGGGATGCCCAGTTCATTTTGCCATAAGCTTGGAGTCCGCTCTGCTGGGCCCATACTGCTTCTACTCACTGGCAGGTGTGGCAGGAATCAACTACCTCGGCTATGCCATTGCTTTCCCTTTTCCATATTCACAATTCCCATCCGTCTGTGTAGACCCACCCCACTATGAAGAGTACCACCTGGCCCTCCAAGTCATTGACCTGTGTTTGAGCCTGGTCCTGTTCTGCACCTCACTGACTGTGGTCATCAAGCTTTCCGCGAGGCTCCTCCAGAACGGACACATGAACGTGAGTTTCAGTAAAGGGGAAACTGATACATGTTCAATTCAGAATGGTGTCATGGAAGATCTGTATAGACATGCTGGACCTCTCTCTCTTTTATTTGCTGCTGTATCTTCTCTGACCCGTGTCTTCCCCTGTGGGCACATGGCAGGTGCCTCATCACAGTGTTTGAATGAATGCAGGGAAAGAGCCAAGTGAAAGTATGAGACCCTTACTTCAAGCCTCAGTAGCAGCACCAGTGAATAAATATAAATAAATAAATAAATAAATAGTAGAACTACTATGGCTGGGGATTTTAGCACATAGGGGAATGTTTCCCTGCCATGTGTGAAGCCCTGGATTTAATAATCCCTTGTGCTCCAAGGGAAAAACAAAAAAAAACAAAACCAACAATCAGCTATCAAATTCCTGCTTCTGGGAAAAAACCCTGAAGAAGAAAAAGAACATATCTTAAAGGGCATCTGCTTTCCCAAGTTCTTTATATTATTTACAACAGATGAATAGACATCTGTGGCATCTATAGTGAAATATTACTCAGCCTTAAGAAAAAAAGGAGGAAATCTTGCCACATGCCACAAGATGGGCAAAATTTGCATGTAAGTCAAAGATAAATACTGTATAATCTCGCTTACATGCAGAATCTAAGAGTCAGATGTATAGAACCAGAGCATATAGGTGTTTCTATGTGTTGGGGTGGGGGAGGGGTTGTAGGGGAAGTGGGAAGATTGTGACCAATAAGTACAACAGACCATTGGTGTCTGCCATTGCATAGTTCCCAGGAAAAGATCAATGAGGATGCCCAGGTGAATGCTGGGTTCATTTCCCAGAACTCCACCCAAACTCCCTGAAGACAGGCAGCCTTCCGCAAAGCTCAGCGTTTCACTTTATCACATACACACATCCACTTTGACCCCTTTGAGGAACTATTTGCTACAAGAAGGCAAATTTCCACAAAAGTCCTATCAGAGGCCACACATGAATTTAAACATAAGGATGGCACTTCTCCTGCGCCATGTGTGTGTAGAAATCTTAAAGGTTTTAAATTTTTCCTTTGTTTTTTTTTTTAAATAAGTGTTATTGACCTCTCTTGGCCAAAACCACATGTAATAAATCTACATATAATGGGAGTGGGGCTGCTATATAAACTTTCCCCTCTACGATGAGTAAGTTCTAGAGGTATAATGTATAGCATGGTAATTATAGCTAATGGCAAAGCATAGCGTGCATGAAATTAGCGAAGATGAAACCATGGAGGGAGGCATACCACGCAGGTCCTAGGGTCTGAAATCAGGTCCTGGCCACTGTGTCCCTTTGTTTTTAAGGTCATTGATAGAGCTTTATGACTTGAGCCACAGCTCCACTTCTGCTTTTTGGTGGGGAATTAGATTGAAAGTCTCATGGAGTTTCCGATGGAGGCTCGATTCAAACCTGAGCTACTCAGTGTCCAGCTAACTTTTTAGAAGAGGTCTCTCACTATGCATTCTCACGTGGTTTTTTTTTATGATTCAGATGAGACTTATGAGAAGGTTAACTGCATTTCAGTCACGAAGGCCAGTTTCTTTTACTCAAGGCTGGTCAGTTCCACCCCAAACAGTGACGCCAGATAACAAGAAGTGGCACCTTTGGTTGTGTTTGGTGACAATCTGTTGCCTTTCACTTGGGCCTAAATCTGCAAAGGAAATCTTGTACATTCCCAGGAGAGGGGCTGATTGGCCAGGTCTACCAAGAACAGAGGCAAGGAAAGCAAAAGGTCTTCCCTACTGTACTGCAGAGATCTTAGGATGAAAACTTCTGGAGATTTCTCCAGAAGCTCATTTCTGAAATGAGCTTTATTCTAGAAAGAGCACAAGCCTAGGAGAAGCACTCACTGAAGTATTCGCAATCAGAACAGCTCACTACAGAATCATTCACTGGATGTCCAGCTCTGACCTTAGGCACAACACACATTAACACCTATGATTACCCTGAAGCAGAGGATGAGGAGAAAGGAAGGAAATGAACCTTGGGGTGGGTGGCAATTGGCTCCAAGCAGAGCAGTGAGCTCACTTACAGTCTCTGGGAGGAGAGAAAATGAGTTGATAACAGAGGTGAGTTGCAGTTAGAGGCAGAGGGCTCCCATATCAAAGTTTTGCCTCTGTCCCCATCTCTCAAAACAAGCCCCCTGTTGTGAGCTACTAGAAACAATCACCTGCCAGACACTTCCCGAAAGCAGTGCCAGAATCACCTAGGATTTCAATCACACCAGATTTCAGGACTGCACTTTAGTCCTACGATGTCCAAAATGCAGGGATTGAAGGCAGGGAATTGGTATTTTTTTAAACACTTACCCCTAAAAATTTGGAGTTATACTCAATTCCTTCCTTCCCTTCCTTTTTTCTTTCCTTCCTTCCTTCCAATTTAATTTTATTGTCAAAGTAACGTAGAAAAGGATTAGAATTACATGCATCAGGTAATGAGTACATTTCTTGTCCAACATTTCTGTCCCCTCCCATGTTTTCCTCCCACTTTCCCTCTTCCAACCTTTCCCCAAGTTTTAAAGATAATTTCCAACGTATTATCTTGGGAGTATTGTGTTTCATTGGTTCACCCTTTATCATTTGTCTTATCATTTTGTTATTCCCCTTCCCTTCACTAATTCAGATAAATGTATGTACAAGATACAGGGTACCAAAATCAAGAACAGTGACAACAGGGGATAAAACAAAGGAGAAAAAACTAAAAGCAAAATGAAATGACTTCACATAGTACCTCAAAAACAATAATAACGAAAAACCTCGTTTCCATATCTTAAAATTCATTTTGATTAGCATCATTTTATACGGTCATCTGTACATAACTATGAACTGTTATGATTCTCTTCTAGGACTATCCTAGATATATACTAATTATTACAAATGAGGGAAACCATGGAGCCTGTGTTTCTTTGGGTCTGGCTTACTTCAGTTAATATAATTTTTTTCCCAAGTCTTTCCATTCTTTTATGAATGTGGCCATGTCATTCTTTCTGATGAAAGCCTAGGATTCCATTGTGCATAAATACCACATTTTCATGATCCATTCATCTACTGAGGGGCATCTGAGTTGATTTCATATGGTAAATAATGTTGCAGTGAACATGGTTGTGCTGGTAGCTTTAGTATAGTCTTTATTGTGGTCATTTGAGTAAATGCTCAGAAGTGGGTCATAGGGGAGCTCTATGTTTAATCTTTCCAGAGTGGTGGAAAAGCTCACACTCTCACCAACAGTATAGCAGCATTTCCTTGTGACCACATCCCAGCCAGCATCTATTATTACTAGACATTTTTTTTTTTCCAGTCTTGGGCTTAGGCTCAGGGCATGAGCACAGTCCGTGGGTTTTTCTCAAGGCTAGAGCTCTACCACTTAAGCCACAGCACCACTTCTGGCTTTTTTCTATGTATGTGGTACTGAGGACTCAAACCCGGGTCTTTGTGCATGCTAGGCAAGCACTCTACTACTAGGCCAAACTCCCAGCCCAGTAGATTTCTTGATAATGGCTTTTCTAACTGGGGTGAAGTAGAATCTCAATGTTGTTTTGATTTGCATTTCTTTTATGGCCAGAGATGTGGAACATTTCTTCATGCATCTATTAGCTGTTCTTATGTCCTCTTTAGAAAAGTCTCTCTTTAAGTTCTTTGGCCCACTTATTAATGGAGTGGTTGTTTCTTTGAGGAATTATTTGGGGGGATTTAATTTTTGAGTTCTAAGTAAATTTTGGATATGAGGCCCCTGCCTGTTGTATGGCTAATAAAGACCTTCTCCCGATGTGTGAGCTTTCTATTTATCTTGCTAGCTGGTCCTTTGCCATATAGAAGTTCTACAGTTTAATGCAACCCATTGTCCATTTTCTTTGACTTGTATTTTGGGGCCTTTATTAAGAAAGTTTTGACCTGTGCCAAGGAGCCCTAGTTTTTCTTCTGTTCCATCCTGTATTATTTTCAGGCTATCTCCTCTTAACTTGAGGTCTTTGATCCATTTGGAATGAAGTCTGGTGCAGAGTGATAAATAAGAATCTAGTTTTCTACAGGTGTTTAAGCAATTCCTCCAGCACCATTTGTTCAAGAGGTTGCTTTTCTTCCATTCTATTTTTTATCCAAGATTAGGTGACCATGGGTCTGTGGGTTCATTTCTGGGTCTTCAGTTCTATTCTGTTGGTCCTCAGGCCAGTACTAAGCTGTTTTTGTTACTGTGGCATTGTAATAAAGGTTTAAGTTTGGTATTGATAGTCTTCAAGCATTATTCTTTCTGCTAAGGATTGATTTTGCTGTTCTGGGTCTTTTATTACTCCATATAAATTTTTGGATTGCCTTTTTTTTTCATTGAAGAATGATGTTGGCACATTAATGGGTATTGCACTGAATTTGTAGACAGCCTTTGGCAGGATTTCCATTTTCACAATACTAATCCTTCCAATCCAGGAGCGTGGAAGGTTTTCCCACTTCTTTCATTCTGCTTTAATTTCCCTTTTCAGTTTTTTAAAGTCTTCATCATAGAGGTCCTTTTCTTCCTTGATTAAGTTACTTCCTAAATATTTTTTTTTGAGGTTGTCACAAAAGGAGTTGCTTTCCTCATTTCAGCCTCACTTTTCTCATTGTGGGGATGCAGAAAAGCCATTGATTTTTGCTACTTTGCCAAAGTTTTATATCAGCTCAAGTAACTTGAATCTATAGGAATCTATAGGGTTTTTAAAATAAAAAATCATGTCAACTGCAAAGATGGAAAGTTTTACTTCCTCTCCCTTTTGGATCCCCTTTATATTTGTCCCTTGCCTTATTGCTCTAGCTAGGAATTCTAATATTATATTGAAGAGGAGTGAAGACAGTGGTCATCCTTGTCTCATTCCTTATTTTGGAGGAAATGGTTTTAACTTTTTTTTGTGTGTGGGTTTTTTTTTTTTTGTTTCTTTGTTTTTTGTTTTTTGTTTTTTGTTTTTTTGCCAGTCCTGGGCTTTAGCTCAGGGTCTGAGCACTGTCCTTGGACTTTCTCAAGGCTAGAGCTCTACCACTTGAGCCTCAGCACCACTTCCAGCTTTTTTTCCATGTATGTGTTACTGAGGAATCAAACCCGGGTCTTCATGCATGCTAGGCAAGCACTCTAGCACTAGGTCAAACTCCCAGTCTGGTTTTAACTTTTTGATATTAAGTATAATGCTAGCTGTACATTTGTCATTTACAGCCTTTATTATATTGAGGAATGTTCCATGGATTCCTAGTTTCTCCAGAACTTCCAGTGCTGGATCTTGTCAAATGATTTTTCTGCAGCTATTGAGATGATCACATGGTCCTTATCCTTACTCTTACTGATGATGAAGTACACTAATTTACTTGCATATGTTGAGTCAGCTCTGTATCCCTGGAATGGATCCTGTTGGATCATAGATATATACATTTTTTTTTGGTGAAATTGATTGGCTAGAATTTTTTTTGAAAAGTTTTGCTGTTGGAGACCATTGCTTTCAGCCTCCTGAGGAAGTAAGATTCTAAGATGGCACCTGGCAGCTCGCCAATGAGTCAGTACTTGCTGACCATGAAGTTTCTTTGCATTTATTGATTTGTTTCTTTCGTGCTTGTGGATAGAGTGTGATCGCTAGATTTCTTCCAGGTTTGTTTGCTGCTTGTGCAGATGACCTTAATTGTGATTGGCTGCTTATGGATATAAATAGTGTGGGATTTCTGGGGAAGAGAGGAGAAAGGAGAAAGGCAGAGAAGAGGAGAAAGGCAGAGAGGAGGAGAAAGGCAGAGAGAGAAGAAAAGAGAGAGAAATAAAAACCTCTGCTTGCAACCATTTGAGTCTGTGATCATTCCCAGTCCGCCTCCGAAGTGAAGCGTCGTTGGGGCAGGCAGCGACATTTTGCAATGATGTTCTCTTTCTTTGATAGATCCCTATCTGGTTTGGGGATGAAGGTTAGTTTGGCTTCATAGAATGAGTTTTCTTTGTCTTTTCTTCTTTTTTTGGCGGTCCTGGGCCTTGAACTCAGGGCCTGAGGACTTGGGCTTTCTCAAGGCTAGATCTCTACCACTTGAGCCACAACATCACTTCTGGCTTTTTTCTATGTATATGGTAACAAGGAACCGAACACAGGTCTTCATGCATGCTAGGCAAGCACTCTACTACTAGGCCAAACTCCCAGCCCAATACTGAACTTTTTGCTTTCAATTTCATTGAAGAGTTTGAGGAGAATTGATATGAGTTCTGCTTAGAAGGCCTTATAATTCTTGGATTCTTGAATGGAATTCTTGAAAGGGCCTTGAATTCTTGGATGGGAGGTCCCTTATTGCCATTCCTTCTTCCTTTCTTCCTTTCTTCCATTCTTCCTCCCTCCCTTTCTCTCTCTCTCTCTCTCTCTCTCTCTCTCTCTCTCTCTCTCTCTCTCTCTCTCTCTCTCTCTCTCTCTCTCTCTCACACACACACACACACACACACACATCTTCTTTCTTTCAAGTCTGAGCTTGACCTCAGGGTCCTGCAGTCTTGCTTGACTTTTTCACTCAAGATGAATACTCTACATTTGAAACACAGCTCTACTTCCAGCTCTTTGCTGGTGAATTGGAGATAAGTCCCAGAGACTTTTCTGCTCCAGCTGGCTTTGAACCACCAAGGAATCTCAGTTTCCTGAGCAGTGAGGACTATAGGCATGAGCTACTGGCACCCTGTTTTTAAAGATCCATATGTAATAATGAACATTACAATGAAAAAACTTCATTGCTGAGAGTTGTTTTTTTTTCCTCCCACAAGTCCAAAAACATGGCCATAAATGATGAATGAAGCCCCTGTTAAGAAATGCTCCTGTTTCTTTCTTCCTTAAAGTCTTCAGTAGACTCTAGATCATCTTGTGAGTGGTCACACAGAAATGGGGTGTGAAGAGTCAGTTATTTGACACCCTGCAAATACAATAGAAGTATGTGAAAGAGAAACCCAGCATTTGGTGACCTGATAAACACAAACACACATGAGCATCTCTCTTGACTGTCATGGTCTTCATTGTGTAGACAGCACAAAGATTTAAGAGTCTCACTGCCCAGGAGGCAGGATAAGGAGTTGAGAGGATCCTAGGGATTATTGGGGCTCCAGGACTCGGTAAGGGGCACAAACCCCACCACACAGAATGGCAGCAGAGAAACAAGCTCAGCCACAATGTCCACATGCTTGATCCTGTGAGCAAGCTCTGGGGAAAGGAAACCATGGACCAAGGAGCGCACCATGGCAGCTTCTGCAGCTGTTCTGCTCCTCCTCCATGGAATGGAATGGCTTCATCTATTTTCTTTCACTATTTGTTGTTATGTTGTTAGCTCTTTTTTGAATGAAAGGAGAGAGGAAAGTATTTCCTCCTTGTTGTGTGAGATAGTCGGTTGACTTATTTTTTTTCAATGAGATGAGAAATGTTTGTCTCCCATAAAGGTGGAGGTAAATCATTTAAATGCAACTTAGAGAACTGCATGGGCAGAATATTTATCAGAGATGACCCTCTTCCCCCAAATAGAAGAGAAATTCGCAGAATGTGCTAGTTTCCAATCTGCTAGGGGACTGGTGCTGCATGAGCAGAAATATAAATATACTTTGACATGCATTCACCTCTAACTCTCAGAGGGCTGGGGCCTCAGGTTGAGCTATAATAAGACTTCCTAGTGCTTCTGGAACTAAATTTTCTTGGGGGAATATGAGTCAGAATTGCACAGGCCCTGGATCAGTAAAAAATAATTCTAATGATTCTTTTTCATTTATTTTTACTAATTTTCCCACTGCCTCATGCATGCTAGATAAGAACTCTATCACTGAGCCATATTCCCTAGCCCAGTACATTTCTTTTCAAAAATTCTATCATGAGGTCTCCTCAAATTAGTCAGTAGGACACAGGAAGCAGTGGCAATACTGTACTATCAGCTAAGTTAGGAGGATCACAGTTCAAGGTCAGGCTAGGCAATAAGTTTGTGAGACCTCCCTCATCACAATTAATAAAACCCGGCATACAACAACGAGAAGAGCGAGGCAGGCAGAAATCAGAAAAGCAACGTCTTTCACAATAGCCTCAAAGAAAATAAAGTGCTTAGGAATTAACTTAACTAAGGATATAAAGGACCTTAATGATGAAAACTTGAAAAACCTGAAAAAGTTAATTAAAGCAGAACTGAAGTGGAAAAACCTCCCATGCTCCTGAATTGGAAGAATTAACATCATGAAAATGTCTAAATGAAATGAACTCTAGGATATGGAAACAAGAGTTTTATCTTTGTGATTATTGTTCTTAATGTACTATGTTGTTTCTCTTCTCTTTTTTTGCCCTTATTGTAAATCTCATGTGGTCACTGTATCTGACTTTGTCACCTGGTTTATTGTATATACGTTTATTTGTTTATTTGAAATAGGGAAGGAAAGGGGGAAAAGATGATTAGGAGGGGGTGGGGGAAGGGAAATGGGTACAAAACCATGAGAAGGGGTATCAGTGTGCAAGAAGTAATGCACTCACCGACGAATGTAACTGTAACCCCTCTAAACAATACAATACAATAAAATAAAAATGAAACTAGGCATGGCAGCTCATACCTGTTATCTCCACTATGTGGAAAGCATGAGTAGGATGATTGTGGTCTAAGGCTGGACTTAGACAAAAGATTAAGACCCTATCTGAAAAACTAGCTAAAAGCAAACTAGGGTTAGAGGTGTGACTCAAAGGTAAGACGTGTTTACTGCCTACTAGTAAAGAGCCCAGTTGAGAGGGTGAGGGGAGAGGAGGGGGAGGAAGAAGAAGAGGAAAAGACTTCCCAGAAGGTGAAGGTATGAGGATCAAGATTCAAGCCCTGGCATCAGATTATTGGATGTACTCCCTGTACTCATGGAAATGCTAATCACACAAATACAATTCAGGGATATTAAGGCATATTGGCAAAGCTCGTATTATTTTTATGCTTCTTCTTTTGGATTTCATCACTGTTGATCCTTATACTCTTCTACCTTTTTTGTTGCTGTTATTGGTGCTGGGGCTTGGACTCTGGGCCTGGGCACTGTCCCTCAGCTCTTCAGCTCAAGGCTACCCCTACCCCTGGAGCAATAGTGGCATTTCCTGTTTTCTAGTGGTTAATTGGAGATAAGAAGCTCGTGGGCTTTAGTGCCCGGGCTGGCTTTGAATCACAATCCTCAGATCTCAGCCTCCTAAATAGCTAGGATCACAGGTGTGAGCTACCACCTGGCTTACTCTTCTACCTTGTTCCAAATACTATTGTGGTAACAGAAATTAAGTAAGGTAAGCAGGCCTTGAGTTCAAAGCCCCAAGGCTGTCATGTGTGCTTGAGCACTCACAAAAAAGCTACAGTAATATGTAAGTCTAAAAATAATTCACCTTTCATGAGAAATTAACTATAGTCAGACATCAAGAAGCGTCTGCAGGAAGGAGTAGAGAAGACAAATGAGCTAGAATCTCTAGGCCAAGGAATAGTGGTGGTTTCAAGAGCTGTTTTTCACCATTACTGATAATGATACGTGGAGCAGTAAATTTCTAGTAGGACATTTCAATCAAACAACTTAAGATTTGTTGACTCTTCCATCCCTTACCATTGGAGACACCTTGAGCAAGTTCACATTCACCCTGTCCAAGCCTTAGCTTTGGCATTAGCAAAATCTAGACAGTCCCTACCTCACACCATACAGAGAGAAAGTGATCGCCTTTCCTTGTCAAGGAAAGAGTTTCCATAGTTCTCATTAATCATCTGTTAATTGTTTCAAAAGCTCTAACTCAATGCAAGCAAGACAAAACAAAGAGCAAGTGACTAATAGGGCATCAGAGGGGTCACCCACTTTCACACCCTGACCCCTGAAGCAGTGGCTCATCTTGTGCTGTCATACAGTACTACACACAGATTTCTGTCACCCTCTATCGCTGCTTCCAAAATTTATCTCTGCGGATTCCTCTTAAACCTTCCAGTGTGTTCTGTTGACGTAAAAAGATTAAATTAAATGTCAGAAGCGACATGACTTTCTTTGATAAACTGTAGACATAAACATTTCTTTCTGGTTTTTTTTTCCCCTCCCCTTCTTAGGGCCAAAAGAACGGATAATAAACTTGGAGTTGTGCTTCTCTTAAATCTACCATAGTCTGTGGTCATCGGTTTGAAATATTTTAAAAAACCATTTTCATCCTGAAACTTCCTCTGCTATGTTTTCATGAAGTAAGATTAAAATAGTTGTACATTTGGAATCTTTTGTGGTGATTGATGTTTTTTAACCTATATAGTATGATGTAAAGATTAAAAGATTAAAAGATATTTGTTGTCATAGAAATATTAAAATCTATACTGGGATTTTTCAGTGGATGAATATTTCTTTGTATTTTTCTCATTCCTTCTATGGTGTTCCATTAAACTTTGTTTCCTTCCTATCCAAATTAAGGAACATTTTGCTAAGCTCTGTGTGTGTGTGTGTGTGTGTGTGTGTGTGTGTGTGTGTGTGTGCGCGCGCAGCACTAAGGTTTAAACTCAAGATTTTTTTTTTTTTGCCAGTCCTAGGTTTGAGCTCAGAGCCTGAGCACTGTCCTTGGACTTTCTCAAGGTTAGAGCTCTACCACTTAAGCATCAGCACCACTTCTGGCTTTTTTCTAAGAATGTGGTACCAAGGAATTGAACCTGGGTCTTGGTGCATGCTAGGCAAGTACTCTACCACTAGGCCAAACACCAGCACATGAACTCAGGATTTTTACACTTGCAAGAACTGTACAATTTGAGCCATACTTCCAGCCCTGTGTTCTCTGTTATTTCTGAAACAGATCTTTTCATTTTTGCTCAGGGTATTTTGGAATATAATCCTCCTATTTTATGTTTCCCCCTGTCATAATGTCAGGCACATAACCAGCACACTCAGCCTTTTCTGTTGAGATAGTGTCTTCTGAATTATTTGCCCAGGCTAGCCTCGATTGGAGATCCTCCTATCTCAGCCTCCCACATTGCTAGGATGACAGATGTGCAGGCCCCACGGTACCCAGCTATTGGTTGAGATAGGATGTCACAAACTTTATGCCTGTCCTATCCTGGAATCATCATCTCTCAGTCTCCATCCCCTGTGTAGTCATTTGTACCATGTTTCCTTTTTGCTATTACTAATGAGAGTCTAAATTTTCCAGGCCTGATTAAAACACTGAGAAGAATGAAGGTTGACTGGTTCTGGATTCTGGTCTTCCATTATTTTAGGTCAGGACCTTAGGTTTCTCCCAGTCAAATGGAGGCAGCCTTGGCTGATTTGAAGCCAGTCTGGACAGAATAGTCCATGAGATTCCATCTCCAAAATAATTTGCAAAAAGCTGGGCTGAGGTTATGGCTCATGTGGTAGAATGCCAGCTATGAGTCAAAAGCCAAACACAAGCATGAGGACCTGAGTTGAAACTATGGTATCACACAAAAAAGAGAAAAGGAAAAGAGAGGAAAGGAAAGGGAAGGGAAGGGAAGGGAAGGGAAGGGAAGGGAAGGGAAGGAAAGGAAAGGAAAGGAAAGGAAAGGAAAGGGAAGGGAAGGGAAGGGAAGGGAAGGGAAGGGAAGGGAAGGGAAGGGAAGGGAAGGGAAGGGAAGGGAAGGGAAGGGAAAGAAGTAGGATAAGAGAATTGGTGAAGATTTGTGGGGCTTAGACTCTGGGCCTGGACACTGTATCCTGAGCTCTCTAGCTCAATGCTACGGCGCTACCCCAGGGCCTGGGCGTTGTCCCTGAGCTCTTCAGCTCAAGGCTACCACCCTACCACTTGAGCCACAGTGCCACTTCTGGTTTTCTCATGGTTAATTGGAGATAAGAGTCTCACAGTCTTTTTGTGCCCGGGCTGGCTTTGAACCGTGATCCTCAGACCTCAACCTCTAGAGTAGCTGGGAAGTGAGCCACCAAGCCCCCCTTCCATACAGAAAACTTTAACAACAACAAAATTTAAAGCCACACCTCAAAGACTGATTCCTGGAAATTCGGCAAAGCCCTCCCCCACTTCTCAATCACTGGATCTTCCTTGAATGGTTCTTAGATAAGAACCCAGTCATTTAATGGAGTGATAAGATATCTAGGGTTGGGCCTGGTGATTATGCTTGTAAGGTGACCAGACTTGTCAGTATAATGTCTGCCTTAACTAGAGAGGTGTTTGTGTGTGTGTGTGTGCGTGTGTGTGTGTGTGTGTGTGTGGTATGTTGGGCCCTACTTTCACTTAGCCTGCTTGCTCATAGTTGATACTCTGCCACTTAAGCCCTGCCTTCAACCTTGCTTTTAAAAAATTGATTACATTAGCTTTTTAATTTGGTTTTCTGTTAACAAAAATTAATTCACTAAACATTTGTATGCATTTATAAATATTGTTTGCATACACAATTTTTTCTAATCTACTTTATTGTTGTTTTAGAGGTGATATACAGTGAGGTTACCTTTACATATGTCAGGTGATAAGAATATTTCTTTTCACATAGTGGCATTTGTTCCCTCATTCTCTCCCTTTCTCTCCTTCCCATCTCCACTCATGAGTTGCATAGTTCACTTTCCTCAATATCCAGTGTGTTCTACTGCTCACTTTTTCGCCCTTTTTCTCTAATTCTGTGCCCTCCTCCCACCTTTTCACAGATGTGCACACAAGTATACAGTACATGAGGCAAAGAAGACAGAGTCATCAGTTAGAGAGAGAGAGAAAAAAGCATTTTTAAGAAAAAAAGTCCTTTGTTTCCATATCTTTGGAGTTCGTTTGAATGTGTGTACTATTTTATATACATATGAGGAGGCGCTTGGGTATTGCAGCTTTGTGATTTTCTCTTAAGACTTCTCTTTTGATCTCTCAAATTTTGGCTATTTTGTTATATCATGTTGTATTTTAGATCTAACATCTGCATATCAGGGAGAACATACATGGTTTGTTGCTCTGATCTTGGTTTACCTCACTTAACATGATTTGTTCTAGTTCCTTCCATTTTCCTGCAAATGACATTATTCTTTCTAATGGCTGTGTACAGGTCCGTTCTATATAGGTACCATGTTTTTTTGTTCCACTCATCTATTATGGAGTATCTGGGTTGTGTCCATATCTCCACTATTCTGAATACTGTGGCAATGAACGTGGCTGTGCAGGGGTCCTTGTCATATGCTGGGTTATGATGCTCAGGGTAGATGCCTAGGAGTGGTATGGCTGGGTTGTAGGGAAGGTCTATTTTTAGTCTTTTTTCAGGAACCTCTAGACTGCCTTCCAGAATGGTTTTGCTAGTTTATATTCCCACCAACAGTGCGGTAGGGTTCCTTTCCCCCCACATCCCCACCAGCATTTATTGTCCAAATTCAAAATGTTGGCCAAATGAACTGGGGTAAGATGATATCTCATGTCAAGAGAGTGTTTTGCTGGTTAATTGGAGATGGAGCCTCCTGGGCTTTTCTGCCAGGGCTGGCTTTGAACTATGATCCTCAGATCTTAGCTTCCTGAATAGTAGGAATTTGCAGGCCTGAGCCTCCAGCACAGTGCTTGAGTTAATTTTAACACTGTGTAAACATTCCCTTTTAGTACTGGGCACCCCGGTTGTTTATTTACCTACATTTTACTTTCTTATTCATATCCTGCTGTGTGATGAAAAAATGTAAAATGATTGTTAGGCATTTTCTCAAGACACAGGAGCCCCAGCTGGCCACTGCAGCACCCAGGGGTCAGGCCCACGAAATCTAATAGTTCCACTTAGAATGGTAGGAAGCTCTCAGCAAAATGTTCTGAGAATTCCAAATAGATACATGATTTCCATGATGCTCTGTGAGATAATGTAATCCCGGAGGTTTAGGTTGACCGTGATCTCATGCATACTGTGAAAAATGACGTGCAGACACCCAGGAATGTGGGAGGTTTCCTCTTGCCTTTTCAGCTACAGAGCAGTGAGAGCACTGGGCTATGTCCTTTTCCTGGGAGCAGTAAATGGTTAATTCTCTCCATCATATGCCCAAGACCGGAAGGAACAAGACACCTTCACTTAAACCAGCTGGCTTCCAGTTGTTGGGGGAGGACTGTTGGTATGACCTAGCAAAGGCAAGGCAGGAAAATAGGCTGGGTTACTTTCCAGCTCTCTATGTGGACACAGCAGCTTGTGGGAAGAAAACTATTTCAAATGGGGCTTAGGAAAAGGGGCGGGGGGAAATCCCCGGTCCCCAGATGAGATTCTTTCCTGATGTTGTCACGCAGTCTCAGAAATCTCCACAGGACAGCAGACCACTCTCATTGGCTCTATGCAAATTATCCCAGCCCAGTGGTTTCCTGGCAGGGGAAACTTAGAATAACAGAGCAGGAATGCGATCCCAGCCCCTGCTATCTGAAACTCCTGCAAGAACTCAGTCATTCTGGACAAGGCAATTTTAACCTTTGACAAGCCAGGACATAGCTTCAAAATATCATCTGACCTACAGTTTCGTGAATCCACAGATCCAGCAACAAAAACTGGTAGTACAATTGAAAAATATTAGTGTTTATTTTCACAGAGGTAAACAAGCACCACCAGCAGAATAGAATGCAAACAAGACATGCTAATTAAATTTACCACTGTCACTACTAATTAAATCCAGAGCAGGGAAAAGAAGGTGTTTGGCCAAGAAATCACAGACACTTCCTGACGCCCATTTCCTCTCCATTTCCAGGGTACTGGATCCCTGCCAACTTCAGGATGTGACACCCAAACAAGACAGTGTTTTGATCCTTAGAAGTGAGCTGGAGTCCCAAGAGTGCAAAGACCTTCGTAGGTGCTGGCCTTTGCATTTCAATGTGTTTCATTTTCTCGGGGTGCCCTCCTGCTGAGAAAAACTAGGAACCCCTGGTTCAAAGTCAGGAAGTAGATCAGGCCTAGTCCATGACATCATTTTGTTGCAGTGACTTTTTTTCTTTGGGAGGAAAGATGATCAGAGCTGACAGGCAGCCAGTGAGCTGTGGTGTTTTGTGTTTCGCAGTGGAAGGTGCAAGGCCCGCCCACCTCCAGCTCTGACCTCTTTACTCCAAGTTTTTTGGCTGAAGCTTCTCAAAAGTGGAGTGGGGGGGGGGAGGGAGCATAGGCAGGGAATTGGGGAGGGAGAGAGAAGAGGAGAGAGGTGGAGAAAGGAGGGGAAGGGAAAGGACGGAAAGGAGGAGCCCCATCCACTTTCAATTTTTTGACAGTCCTGAGACATTTAAAAGTGAATGGAAGCCAGCAGCTGGAGGCTCACACCTGTAATCCTAGCTTCTCACGAGTCTAAAATCTGAGGATCACAGTTCGAAGAAAGTCAGGGCAAGGAAGTCTGTGAGACTCTAAGCACCAAAAAGCCAGAAATAGGACTGTGGCTCAAGTGGTAGAGCATTAGCCTTGTGCAAAAACACTCAGGGACAACACCCAGAGCCTGCAAGTTCAAGCCTCAGGATCAGTATGCGCGCACGCGTGCACGCACACACACACACACACACACACACACACACACACAGAGGAAGCTAAAACCTAGTCACAAAAATTGTGCAATATTCTTATTGCTAAAGCAATTCAACTCTGTAATACACAACACAAGATACAGTGAAAGATGGGTCCATCTCGGGCTATCTGTACTGATGCACTCTACAGTCTGGGGCTCAGGGCAGGAATATCTCCAGAAATGTCAGGAAGCCCACGGGCCTGCCTGGTGTGAGTCCTGGGTAGAAAACACCCAGCAGCTCTGGGACCCCTTCAGCAGCACCACACTGCAGGACCCAGCCTGACATGGGGTGCTGTGTACATTGTTCAGTTTCAGTAGTACCTACCCCTGCTGCTCTTCTGGAAGCTTCTGACTGGATTCTCTGTGGAAGAGGCCACCTCACCCCACCTTGAGGACTCACTTGAAGACTTCAGCAAGACCACCAGAAGTTAATGGCTCTGGTGGCCTTGGCTTCTCCTCTGGCCTTTTGGCTCCATGTGGTAAACCTGTGGGCACAACCCAGATGGCAAATGCATCTGATAGACTGAGCATGCGTTCCCTTTCCCACAGCCATGGGCCCACAGGGACCACAACCCAGGAGGAAGGGGGCAGACTTCAAATGTTCCAACCTTTCTTCTATTTGTCTTCCTACTGGAGTTATGCTGGGAGTTAGAATCCACTACAGAGAGGACAGAAGAAAAGAGCTCCTCCATATTTCCTTCAGGTATTTCAAAACAAAATAAACTTCAGTGGAGAATGAACGGGGTGGGAAGTTTCTTACTTGAAGAAAAGAGAGGCAGGAAGGGAGGGAGGGAAGGAAATGGGGAGGGAGAGGAAGGAGGAAAGGAAGAAAGGAAGGAAGGAAAACCCAGCATTCCTAAAATCCACAATGGATATTTTTACATTAGAAAGAGAACTTGTGCTCAGGGTCTGAGGTCCTATAATCCTAGTTACTAAGGGAGGCTGAGATCAGAAGACCAGCCTGGGCAGAAAAATTTACTAGATCATCTCCAAAACAATGAGCAAAAAGTCAGAATGGAAGTGTGGCTCAAGTGGGAGAGCACCAGATACACAAGCAGACACAAAGTCCTAGGTTCAAATTCATTAGCACAAAAATCAAAGAAACTGAGCCAAGCAAATTCAAGCTCTCCCTGGCTGCTGTGTGGGTATAGTCAGGCTCCAGAATCTCCATGTTCTGATGACTTATTTCCAGTCACTGGGGCTATCTCCCTGATATAGTGCTATCTCTGGAAAAAGGAGCAATATCTGAGAGGCGTAACCACTTCCCCAGGAAGGGGAAAATTTGGCCCTCCCTTTATACCTTTTTCCTGAGAATCCTGTGCCTCTGCTCTTGCATGTGTCTCAGCTGAGTCACAGTTTCCAAGATCTGTCTAAATCATCAGCTCTTCTAAAGTTAGAGAGCATACAAAACCATGGCAAAAACATAGAACTTTCAAGCTATAAACAAGTGGTAAAATATCCAAATGTCCTGGGCTAATTTGGCCCTTCTAAAACTTGAGGATTTATTTTTTTTTCCCCTATAGTCAGGCCTACGGGGGTGGGGGAAGTTGAGGAGATTGGCTTTTCACACTTGGTTTATTCGTTCACAAAAATCACCAAATCTGGAGCCCCCCCCCCTCCTTTTTTTTTTTTTCCATTTGAACAACCCACTTGCTTGTCCATACATGTTGGAAGCATTGTTTAACTTAAATCCACACATCAGACACCCCCCCCCCCGCCTTTGTCCTGCTCTAGGCAAGGAGAAAGATCAAAGCTTCGTGTAGATTTCAGGGGTAACCCCTACTTCTTCTGGACACTCCTCGCATCTGTTTGTAGAAGTTCCTACAAAGACTTTCTTGTTTTTCTATTCTATAAATCTTCTGAGAAACAAGGCCTCTGTGGCCATTTGCTGTTCAAGAGGGAATTTACCTATGTGGAGAGATTCTTGCTTTGGGATGTCTTTTTAAATTAGGGTGGAAATTTAACTTATTGTTGTTCATTTAAAGAATAAAAGCATTAAAGCAAAGATTTTCAGTGACTTCTCAAAACTGGGGTGTAAGGAAAGACATTTGTACAGATATGCTCAAAAACTCATGCTATCAAGTTTACCCTAAAAGAGCCAAGAAAACAGAATATCTTATGTATTTGATTTTTAATTTAAACGACCTTAGTTGGTTCATTCATTCATTCATTGCTTTTCGACTGGAGTAAATACATGATGGAGTAAACAAACAATGGTCACTTTGTTCTTAAAATTATTATCAGGGGAAAATATTCAGGGTATTAAGCAGAAGATTGGAAATGAAATTTCACAGGTCACTAAGCACAGGAAATACAGAAAATAACCACTGTAAGGATATTTGAACAAGTTTGGCACCAATGGCTCATGCCAATAATTCCAGCTACTCAGGAACTGAGATTCTCAGATCTTAGTTCCAAGCCACCAGGGCTGAAAAGCTTATCTTATCTACAATTTTATCTACAATTAAAATGCAAAGAAAGAAAGAAAGAAAAAGAAAGAAAGAAAGAAAGAAAGAAAGAAAGAAAGAAAAAGAAAGCCAGAAGTGCAGCTGTGGCTTATGTGGTAGAGCACAGGGCTGGATGCTAAGTTCAAGCCCTAGTAAAGTATTTATCAAGAAGAGAACTGAAAAACAACATCATTTTGGGATCTCAGTTTTTCCTACACCTCACAAAGAAGGAATCAAAATTAATTGTCATGTCCCCAAATGCTGGCACTAAAACCAAGCTATCTATTTGTGCGAAAGTTAATTTGAAGCATGCAAGTCCAAGCAGGTTTGGTTGGGCAAATTTCAAGAGGAAGATAAGTCCAAAATTTGAATTATGATTTCAGATAGGGAGATGGATGTGGTCTTAAGTAACAAGCAGCACAGAAAAAAAGGGGGACAGGGTGCAGGAGGCATGCCTGCTTGGAGCCAGCCAAGCAGGAGGGGCCTGGGGCAGAGCTCAGTAAAGCAAGGTTGGGCTGAGTGCACTTCCAGGCTTAGGCCATCAATCAACAAGGATTTGATTCTCCTCGGGTTACTTTATTTGTGAAGGGACTCTTAAAGGGGTACGTGAGATAACATAGCCCAGGATTATATTCCATGCTAAGTATAGTAGACTTGCAAAAATATCCTAGAACCCAACTCCGTGAGAGTAGCTGGGAAGGGAAGGACTAGCAGGAGAGGGCTTTGGAACTATTTGAAGAATGCACTCGTGCTTCAGCATTGGGTCCCAGCAAAGGACTGCAGAGAAACAGCATCTCTGAGTCTACTATGCAACTAGCACTTGGGAGGGGAACTAGAAACTGTTGCAAAGAATCGCTTTGGCTACAAACCAAAGAATAATGGTCAGAATTCCTGAAGAAAGAATGACACTTTGGTTTTGTAGGAAGAGTGCCACATGACTCATTTTTTCCCAGAGACAGCGAAAGGAGGAACTCATGAGAGGCCCTAGGAGACTGTTCTCTCGTACTATGAAAACTAGATGATGCTTCTTGTCCTTTTTGCCTTACCTACCAGGAAGCTGGAAAGAATTAAGACTCAATTTGAGGACTTGAATGGTTAACCCTATCTTTGATTTTTAAAATCGCTATCCTTTGTTCTTTTCACCCTCATGTCATATTCCTTTGTCCATTTCAAAGGCATTATTGAGCATTTACTTTATATCAGGCTCATCAAGGCCTTTTTGGGAGGGCAGAGGGCGATGGGCCTCTGACTGACAGGCAGGGGACTCCAGCTTTAAAAGCAGCTCTGTCAATGGCCTGACCTGTGTTTAGGTCTTAGGGTTTTAATGTTTATTCATGGATACAGTTCAGGCATTTCCAGATGAGTGAGGCTCTGGGACATAGCCCCCTATGCTTCCTACCAAACTCACCGGATTTTTCCTCTGAGAGTCTTTGATCTTACAGCTGCAGACACTCTGGCACCAGGGAGCCTTAAAGGTCAAGGATGGAAGACACAGCAGTCAATGGAATCAGAGGACATCTTAGTGACCCCCCCAGGAAACTGTGGGGGAGACCCTGTAGGAGAGAGCACTTTGGCTTCCCCAGATGGATGGATGGGTGGATGGCATCCTCTGAGCTAGGAACGGCTATGAACTCACTGAGCTCTGACTGTGAACCAGCACATGTGCGTAGAAAGAGACTTGAGGAGGCGAGTCAGCCATTCAGCTGTCCCTCCTTCAATCAATGACATCTCCTTTCTGATTCCAGAATCCCAAAGGAGAAAGCACAACGAGGTGTGGATGTGAGGCTCAGTTTCCTTATCTGGGGAATAGACTATTGGAGACCTGCCAGCCTGGCCCCCGTCGCCTTTGACTTTAGGATTGTAAATTCAACTTCCGACCTCTTGATTCATCATTGGCACACGCAGAATCACCTAGCATTCATCCTCTTTGAGCACAAGACAGAACAGGATGGAGAGCTAACAAGACGACCAGTTATAGCCAACACTGGCAAGATATTGCATGGTTTGCTTTTGTGTTCTTGTGGTTTTCGTTCCTTTATTTTTCATTGCATGTTTTTGGTTTTTGGTTTGTGATTTAGGGGTATCTGAGTTTAAACTCAGGGGCTCAGGCTTGCCTGATTTGCTTGCTCACAGCTGGTGCTCTACCACTTGAACCAAACCTGATTCTTCATTATCTAATTAGAGAGACCGTCTTAAGGATTCTTCTGCCCTGAGTGGCTCTGAACCACAGTCCCCAGATCTCAGCCTCTGGAGTAGCTAGGACTACAGACAGAGCTACCAGCTCCAGGCATGGTGCGTTATTCCCTTTCAGTATACATTATTTTATCTGTAGTGTCTCTAAAGTTATGATAAATTGTGTTTGTACAGTTCTAGTATACATATGTATATGAATTTATATGAATGTACTATTTGGTATAGTAATATGATAGAAATCAATAATAAACATGGGAAATCTCACAATAGTCTTGAACTCATGAAATAGCTTGGGGTATTTTAAATTCACATCTGTGTTGGCGTATAAACAAGTATAAAGTGAGTGCCCGTGGCTCATGCCTGGAATTCTTACTACTCAGGAGGCTGAGATCTGAGGATGGCAGTTCAAAGCCAGCTCTGCCAGGAAATCCATGAGACTCATCTCCAAGTAACCACCAAAAAAAAAAAAAAAGCCAGAAGTGGAGCTCTGGCCCCTTGAGCAAATAAGTTCAGTGACAGCACCCCACGCCCTGATTGCAAACCCCAGGACTGGTACACACACACACACACACACACACACACACACACACACACGGTATATAGGGCACAAATAGAGTGAATGTGCCATTTCTGCCCCTGGAGAGTTAGATTTAAATGGAATTGCTTAAAAATGTAAAGTTGGGCATCAATGGCTCATATCTACTTAAGAGGCTGAGTTCCGAGGATCCCAGTTTGAAACCAATCCTGGCAATAAAGTTTGTGAGACTTTTCAATTAAGCACAAAAAAATCTGGAGATGGAGCTGTGGTTCAAGCGGTAGAGAGCCATCCCTACTTTCTGGCCTCCCCTCCCCTCTCACTCCTGCTTTTGGATTCCAGGCTCCAGTCACTCTTGTCTCCTTTCCATTCCCAGAGCCCTGGTTTTTGTGCTGTTACAACCCTTGATCTCTCTTTTGGTGGTGATTTCCTTTGGCTCCACTTGAGCCACCCCTCCACTTCTGATCTTTTGCTGGTTAATTGGAGATAAGAGTCTCTAATAGACTTTCTGGCCTGAGCTGACTTCAAATTGGAATCTTCGAATCTCAGCATCCTGAGTAACTAGAATTACAGGCACAAATCATCAGCGTCTGGCTTCAGAGCTGTATATTTAACATCAAAGATGACACTTCTGAAATGAACATTGGCTAGGAAGCATTCAACATGAGCTGTCTTAAGATCATCTTTGGTTTGAAATATGAGTAAGGAAGCTTGGTGCTGGAGACTCCCACAGGTATAGTCCTAGCTACTCTGAAGGCAGAGATCTGAGGATCCGGGCTTGAAGCCACCTTCAGGCAGGAATGTCCATGAGTGAGACTCTTTATCACCAACAAGCTGGTGGGTGTGTGGCTCAAGTGATAGAGTGCAGTGTTGAGTAAAAAAGCTCAGGGACAGTGCCCAGGCCTTGAATTCAAGCCTAATACCTTCTCATGTGCACACACACACACACACACACACACACACACACACACACATATACACACACACACACGTGAATGAAATTGTAAGTCCTCCGAGCAGCTCCTCTGCCAGCCTATAGGTAAACTCCATAATGGCTCCAGGGTGAGTCTGCACAGATCCCATCTAGAAGTTCAAGAAAATGATTGTGGTTTGAAGCCAACAAATTTGGCATAAAAACATAACAATAAGAGCTTGGACAACCATCATAGGTGCTCCCAGTTAGAAAGCTCCCCAATATCCTCCCATAAGGAACTGAGGAAAAATCAGGTGCAGAGGAAGGTATTTTGTTCACAGTCCTACGTTACACGCAGTAAAGAGAGGCAGAGGAAGTAGCCACTGCCTCGGGGACCACTGGGCTTTTTTTCCTCTGTAATTCTTCAGGGAACCTAATTTTAAGCAGAATCCATAAGCCAGGTCTTTGTCCTTTTTGCATTTTTTAAATCCCACGGATATTTTGCTTCCCATTGGTCTGTAACTGGATTAATGAAATTCCTTGACATATAACTACCCCGGAAACTGAGCTGGGCGCATGTGCAGAGTTCGAAAGTGTCCTGAGAGAGACATTTGAATGGGTCTTCTTTCCCAGTAGAGGCAGAAGTATGCATAAGGATTTAAGGGAATGACATTTCCTCTTCAGATTATGCCCTGGGATTCTTAGCATCCACAGAAATATCTTTTCGGCTCAAAGAAAAATCCCATCTCGATTAATACCAACCCTCTCTTCTTTGTAGCACTTGCTGCTTCGGGTTGGTGATTTATTATGGACAGGCTTCTTCCTGCTCTTTTTAAATGTTCGGATCTGCTGCTGTGGCTGCTTCTTTTTAAATTCTGTAAGTAGAGGAGTCATTCCTCATCCGCTGGCCTCAGGGTAACTGAGGCTAATCTTGCAGAGAGAGTTTGGGTGTTTACAACTCACAAGTCTCTGTGACCTGAGACCCCACAAAAGAGAAAAGGGTCTCACTGCTGTGCCTCAAGCCAGTTGAGAAGGAATCCACACAGAAATTAGGAAATCCAGAGCAGTCAAGTATGTGTGGGAATGAAAATCTTTTGAAATCTTGGAACCTTGTGATGGTTTTAGAAAGATGGGAAAGTTTTCCTTCGCAAAGATCAAAGACATTATCTTTTTGTTAGTGGCAGTGCCCTTGTGTTTTTTAAAAGTGAATCTGCTTAAGGAAAACAATCAAATAATCAAATGCACATGTTGGACATAACAACATCTCCAAGAAAATTATGCCCACCAGTAACTGTTTATCTTCCTGCAACACCACTGCGATCCAGTTCTTCTGAATTCTTTCCCACCATCGCGCACTCACAGTGGTTAGGTTAGTGAGTGTGTGTCAGTTCTTTCAAAGTCCACCTGTGATAGCCAAAATCGTGGGGATATTGAGATTTCAGAGATGTTCTCTGAAATATCCACCACCTAAGGGCAAACTAGTTTAAATAAAAAGAGCTGATGGTATGGAGACAGGTTCAAGAGGTCCAGCACCAGCCATCAGTGGAGGTGAGAGTGTGAGATGCTGAGTTTCACCCTGGGAATGAACACACTGGCGTCACCAGTGGAAAAGCACAGACTTGGGTCTTAGTGAGCTTAGGCTGTCGATGGAAAGCTGGGCCATGGGAGGGACTTCAGACCTGTTTCCCCACCGTGCTGAAACCTTTCTGCCCAGACGCAGCCCACATCAGAGAATGGGGTGTGCGGCTCCCAGCTTCCAGTGGGGCAGCTTCCAAACCTAGCAAAGAATTCTGGATGGCTCTAGAAATTTCTCCGGGGACAGGATCTGTTCAGTCTGTCTCTTGAGTTCCACAGCCATACCTTGTGGGCTCTGGTCCATGTGTCAGCGCCATGCTGATAGGTGCAGTTCCAGCTTCAGCCTCGTTTATTTTTCACGTAAACCCAAGTAAACCCAGATATTTTTATGTAAATCCAAGTGTACAGGAGATCCAGCCAAGTTAAATGGCTGAACTTTCCAGAAATGCTGCCTTTCTCTTAAGCTGTTTTCTTATCCATAGCTCCCCTTCTTTTCAGTGGCAAGTTTCTCTAAATAGGAATCCACAGCTGTTGGCCCTACCACCACCTCCTCCTGCCTTCTCATCCCATTAACAGCCAGTCCAGAGGTATCCTTCTATGGGAGCAGATGACACTGGGACACATCCTCTCCAGTCTTCACATCAAACTGTCTCCCACAGAGGGGGGATTATAAACTGGACTCACCATACCTAGTTTGTTAAGAAGGGATCTTTCAGCCAGGTGCCAGTGCCTCACACTTGTAACCCTAGCCACTCAGGAGGCTGATATCTGAGGATCGAGGTTCAAAGCCAGCTCAGGTTTGAAAGTTTATGTGGCTCTTATCTCCAACTAACCACCAGAAAAATCAGAAGTGATGCTGTGGCTCAAAGTGGTAGAGCTCTAGCCTTAAGCTGAAGAACTCAGAGACAGTGCCCGGGTCCATAGTTCAAGCCCCATGACTGACAAAAAAAAAAAAAAAAAAAAAAGGAGGGGGGGGATTCTTGCTAACTTTTTGCATAGCCTGGTCTCAAACCACAACCTCCCTATCTCCACCTCTCAAGTGGCTTGAGTTACAGGTATGTGGCATCATGTAATGGGGTGGCCTGTGAGTATGTATCTCTAGGGTCAGATGGAATTAGTAATAGAACAAGGTTGCAAACCCTCTTCAAAAAGCTAGCTATAAAGAAAATAGAACTAAAAAGAAATTTTAATTACAAAGAAAAGAATGATCTTTCATGCAACTACACACACACACACACACACACACACACACAGTATAGTTTCAAAAACACTGCTGCAAATGTGGGTTTTTTTTGGGGGGGGGCAGGCTGGGAAGCAGGCAGTGTCCTGCTAGGTGGCCCAAGCTGGCTTTGAATTTGCAAATCACCTGTCTCTGGCTCCTGAGTATCAGGAGTACAGGCACATATCACCACACTCAACTCTGAACATGCCTTTAAAACAAAACAAAACAAAACCATTTTATTATTTATTTACTTCGGTGTTGGTATTAGGGCTTAAACTCAGGGCCGTGTGCTGTTGCTTGGCTATTTTGCTCAAAGCTGATGCTCTGTCACTTAAACCGTGACTATTTCTTCAGCATGCAGTTTTACACATATAAACACAGACACATACAGACATACACCATATTACCTGCCCTAGGAGAAATACCAAACTGATCCCCAAAGTGAAGCAGCTGGCTTCCCTTGCCACCAGCAGTATGTACCCAAGCCACAGCTAGGCCAAGGCTGGGATCCTCAGTTCTTTTCATTGCAGCCATTCTTGCAAGAGGCAGAAACTAGTAATATTGACTAAGCCCGTGGATGTCTTCTTTGGGAACGTCCTGGTAATGCCTTTTGTCCACTCTTAAATATTCTGGCCACATGCCCTCTCTGAGGTCTATGCATTACAAATGTATTCTTTCATTTTGTGGCTTGTCTTTTTAATGTCTTAACTGTTGTCCTTTGATGATAGAAGCTACTCATTTTGTGTAAGGCTACTACATCCATCTTTTCCTTCTAGTGAAGAAATGTTTTTCTACTCTGTAGACACAGAGTTCTTCCCCGCCTGGTGTGTTACAGGCCTGGATTGCTTTTCTTTTCACATTTAGTTTCACAGTCCATCTAGAATTGTTTCTCTTCCCCTCCTCCCCCCCCCCCGCCCTGCCCCCCCACCCTTTCTCTTGGTGGTACTGGGATTTCAACTTCAACTCACGTCTTTGCTAGGCAGATGCTCAACCACTTGATCCATGCCCCAAACCTCAGAATACATGTTTATACATAAAAATCTACTGTATCTATGCATTGAACTTTCTCCACTTATCTGCAGTTGTGCATTGGTCTTGAAAGAGGGCCCCAGTGCCCTTGCCTGTGCTGTGGGAATCCTGAAAAAATGTCCTCATGGATTCTTGAAATTATATCCTAGAGTTATCTGTCATAGGCTCCACATTAGGAGAAGGAGGAGGAGAAGGAGAAGGAAGAAGAGGAAAAGGAAGAGGAGGAGGAGGAGGAGGAGGAGGAGGAGGAGGAGGAGGAGGAGGAGGAAAAGTCCAAAGGCATGCTGTGAGGGAAAGCAAAGCATTTTGATGGTCAAGGCATTTCCAAAGGTGGCCAGAGTAGGAAAGCAGTGGATAAACACAGCTGCTGAGAGTGAGCAAGTATTCTGGGACCTGACTACCTTTAAGTGTCATAGGAACACCTCTTAGCAAGGTCACTTCAGAAGTGACCTTGCCATTCCACTCAGAACCTTCTAGCACAGAAGAGGCCTCTTTGACGGAATAGGCCTGAAGTCATACAGTGGAAAAGAAAAATAACCCTAGCTCACGGAAAGCAAGTCCATGTTAACATGATCCAAATCTTTTCAGTTTTAATTGAGATGTTGATAGTGACAACAGGCTATAGTTGTAAAGACTTGGCTTAATTCCAGCACCTACTCAGGCTTGTAATCCTAGCTACTTAGGTTCAAAGCCAGCCAGGGTAGAAAAGCCTATGAGATTCTATCTCATAGAACTAGTCATAAAGCAAGGCTGGCTCAGAGGATAGAGCGCCAGCTGAGCAAGCAAATGGATTGACTGTGAGGCTCTGAGCTCAAATTTGGTATTGAGAAGAAAAAGAAAACCAGATAGCTGTGTGCAGATGTAAATGAGCAAAGATGCAAACAACCTGTTTTACCTCTTCCTTTTAAAGCCTAACGACTACCACAAACCCATATCCCTAAGACAACCAAGAAAAAAATTCTCCAAGAATGAGGGAGTCCTGACTTCAGATAGGAATGTTTTTTTTCAGGCCAGGAGTTTAGCCTAGTGGTAAAGTACTTGCCTAGCATTCATGAGGACCCAGGTTCAATTCCTCGGCACCATATACGTAGAAAAAAGCCAGAAATGGTGCTGTGGCTCAAGTGGTAGAGCTCTAGCCTTGAGAAAGCCCAAGGACAGTGCCCAGGCCCTGAGTTTAAGGCCCAGGACTGGCAAAAAAAAAAAAAAAAAGAATATTTGTTTTTCTTTTTTCTAGAAGACACTTTTGCATAGAGCTATGACATGTGTGTCCAGATACCATAGCCAGTGCATCAGGATTCCCAATATCTACGTGATGAACAGGCTCAATAAATGAGCGTGGACATATTAACAGATAGAGATTTATCTTCCTTCAAAACATGGCTTGGTTTGGTTCTCCCCCCCTCCTTTGATTTTCTTTTGCTTCTGATGCTTGTATTGCTTTGTTTTTTATTGTTTTATTTTTGCTAGTTCTGGGGCTTGAACTCAGGGACTAAGTATTGTTCCTGAGCTTTTGTGCTCAGGGTTAGTGCTTTACCACTTGAGCCATAGCTCCAAATCCAGCTGGGTGCTTGTGCACGCACGCATGCGCAGGCACGCACGCTTAATTGGAGTTAAGGTCTCATGGGCCAGGTACTGGTGGCTTATGCTTCTAATCCTAGCTACTCAGGAGGCTGAGATCTGAGAATTGTGGTTCAAAGCCAGCCTGGGCACGAAAGTCCGTGAGACTCTTATCTCCAATTAACCGTCAGAAAACCGGAAGTGGCACAATGACTCAAATAGTAGAGCACTAGCCTTGAGCTGAAGAGATCAGGAACAGCATCCAGGCCCAGAGTTCAAGCCCGGCAACCGACAGGGGGGAATAAAAGTCTCTTGGACTTTCCTGCCTGTGCTGGCTTCAAGCTATGATCCTCAAATCTCAGCCTCCTGAGTAGACAGGATTGCAGATGTGAATCACCAACACACAGCTCATTTTGCTTTGTTTTATGAGCTGGGGACTTGAACTCGGGGCCTATACATGTATTTGCCACCAAACTATGTTGAATAGAGGCAAAGGAAGAGTAACTGTCCTTCCAGCTTTTGCAGAGCCCATGAAAGAATGGGAAGGGGTGCTGGGGGGGGGGGGGCGGGCAGAAGAGTCCCTTACAGCCTGGTCAAGGCGATTTTTGTCCAGGGGACTGGAAAAGGATGACTCCGGGGTGCTGCTGGGTCTGTGCAGTGAGGACTGAAATATTGCTAAGAGGCTGGGCATGAATGTTTCTTCACCATGTTTATGGTGGGGACACATGTTCCTGGCCTACCAGAGATGAGGGACAATGACAACAGGACATGTATGAACAGAGGAAGCCATTCACCCTGGTAGAAAGCAATCATGTCCACAGTCAACCTCTCCACCTGTGGCACATCTGCTAGAGGAAAGGCCCACCTCTCTCACTCTCTCTGAAGTTGGTCTCTGGAAGATGACATACAGTGGATTGGGGAATCTTCCTCAAATCTCAGCAGGTTTTCTCTTACCCCACACCCTCATTCTTTTTTAAAATAAAGTCTCCACCCAAAACCTGTTTAGTAAGAAAGACATTTATTGATAGTTTTTCAATTGTGGCTTTAATATGCACCTCTGTCTAACAAGGTCATTTCCTTCATACATAGAATTATTACTTAAAACATCTTTCACTGGGGGCTGGGAATTTGGCCTAGTGGTAGAGTGCTTACCTAGCATGCACAAAGCCCTGGGTTCAATTCCTTGTTACCATATACATAGAAAAAGCTGGAAATGCTGCTGTGGCTCAAATGGCAGTGTACTGGCCTTAAAAAAGCACAAGGACAGTGTCAAGGGCCTGAGTTCAAGCCCCAGGACTGGCAGAAAAAAAATCTTTAATCAGTTTAAGTACTTTCTAATCTCACCATAAACAAAAAACCCCAAATCAAATGCTTCTAGTAGTCCAAAAAACAGTGGCCCTGGGTAACTCTAGGATTATACTTTGCTTCAACGTTAGAAAGGACACAGGGAGACATTTTTTCATTTAGCACTTGCAGAGCATTGGGGCTGGGGTCCTATTAGTAATATACTATTCCATTTCAAGCAAGCCACTTAACTTCTCTGCCTTATCTCCATCTGGACATTCAGGCCATAAGCAGTGCACAACAATACTATTTCAAAGGCAAATTAGGGAACATTGGAAAGCATTTTGCAAATATTAAATGCTCTGTAATTACTGCTTGTGGTGACAAACTATTTTCAGACCCATTCAGGATACAGCACACACACACACACACACACAAAACTGATTTTTTTTATCTAAACTAAGCAGTAGGTTCTGAACAAAAATACAGCAGGAAGAGAAATTAGTCTTAAATAAATCTTTTGACTACCGTGGAGAGAAACTGGAAGAAGGAAAATTTCCTATGTCCAAGGGGGTTGTGAAAACACAAGTACTGTTGCTTTCTCCTCCCTCCAGCTCAACACAGACTGCCAAGAATTCTCTCTTGTTGATCTTGCAATAGATACTACAGTTAAGGTGAATATTTCTCCCTCCATTTCTTCCTTCCTCCCTCCCTTCTTTCCTTTCTTCCTTCCTTTCTTCCTTCCTTCCTTTCTCTTCTTTCTTTTCTGGTATCAATACTGGAGTTTGAACTCTGGGCATGGCCACTGTCCCTTAGCTTTTTCCATTCAAGGTTGGTGCTCTACCACTTGAACCACAGCTCTACTTCCAGCTTTTTGTTGGTTAATTGGAATAATGGTCTCATAGACTTTCCTGTTCAGACTGTCTTTGAACCATGATCCTCAGACCTCAGCCTCCAGAGTAGCTGGAATTACAGGCATGAGCTACCAGTGCCCAGCTAAGTTTTTTTTTTTTTTATTCAATTGGCGGAATTAATTCATGAACAGAAAGAGAATTATCTTTCCCTCAAATTTAAACCTTGAAGTCCTTCCAGGAAAACATCCTGTGAAGATGTTTATATGAGGTAGAATTCAGTAACCAACAAGGTGTTCTTGAGAGTTCTATTCTGTCGAACCAGATTATGTTCAACCAACATTTATGTATGACCTACTATGTGTGAAGTGTTGTGCTAACTTCCTAAGCCAAATGCAATTTAAAATTGCAAAACACAGCCCAACACCAGTAGCTCAGGCCTGTAATCCTAGCTAGCCACAAGGCTGAGATCTGAGGATCACAGTTCAAAGCCACCCTGGACAAAATAGCTGGAAGTGGCACTGTAGCTCAAGTGGGTAAAGCACTATCTTGAACAAAAGAAACTCGATGGCAGTGCCCAGGTCCAGAGTTCAAGCCCCAGGAAACCCTGAAAATAAAAAGTTAATAGCTTCTGTTCCTGAGTTCTGAATCTAATTGGACAGATAAGCCAAAGCCCTGGGAAGAGATAAAGTGGCTCCACTGGGCTGTCACTGACAGGGACAGCGGCAGGTTCAAATAGTAAGGGAGAACCAGGTGCCATGCTGCAGAGTGGGCTGTGGTGGTCAGGGAAAGCTTCTGAGAGAACCTAAGAAAGAACAGGATGGACTGTGGATTCTGGGGCAGTGGAGCAGGCCAAGGGCAAGAAGGTGGGATGGGCGGAGTGGGGAAGAGGAATGAGTAGATGATTAGCAAGCAGAGAAATCCAGATTGTAGTACTACACAAATGTAGTACTCCATTTCCTTCTCTTTCTATCTCTCTGCCTCTCTCTTTTTATGTCTGTGTTTGTGTCGCCTCTATATCTTTTTTCTCTGAGACACACATGCACACACACATGTGTGCATGCATGCACACACACATACACACACACACACACACACACACACACACACACACACAAAGAGTCAAGTTATTCAAAGTTAAGCATACCCTACTTTTGGCTTTGCAATACAGAGCACATTGTTTCTGTGGTTAATATCTTTTTGTGCTCAGCTTCCTGTCTCTTTTCCTTCTTTGCTCTCTTCCTCCCTTCTTTCATTTAGCCCTAGTCTGCTTAAGTTCAAGCTCCAGGACTGGCCAAAAAAAAAGAGCAAGTTGTGGGGCAGACGCAAGCTGTACCCATGTCGCATTCTATGATTCTGTCCCATGGACTTCCCAGCAGAACAGGAGAGAGGGAAGGAACTGGGAAAGTGGGTATGCATTACCTAAGGCTCCCCCAGGTACCCGTGGCTCAGGCCTGGAATTCTGGCTACTTAGAAGGCTGAGATCTGAGGACCATTGCTGGAGCCAGCCAGAAGGGCAGACAAATTTGTGGGACTTTGTCTCCAGTTAACCAGCAAAAAAAAAAAAACAAAACAAAAAAAACAAACACTAGAAGCAGAGCTTCAGCTCAAGTGATGGAATGTGGGCTTGAGTGAAATAACCAAATGAGACCCTGAACCCTAAATTCAAATCCCAGTCCTGGTTAACTCAAGCATGTGCACGTGCACATACTCACAGACATACACACAGAGTAGATTTAACTGAAACTGTCGTGTTCTGTTTAGTGAGTTTCCTGCCCTTCACATAAACAAATGTCCACAAATATATAGACATATAATACACATATAAACACACACATATATAATACATATATAGGCATAAGCAGACACAGATATGAATATATACATATACACACAGACACACAGATATGGCTACATGTGTGTGAATGTGCACACATGAAAACATCCATATGCATGTGTACATGCATGCATATCATGCACTTATGTAAACACACATCAACATACAAACACATATATGCCTCTTCTATGTACTGAAAAGTCCACAGAATGGAGAAACTGAGACTCATTCCCACAATAGCAGAACTTTAGATTCCACCAAATAATCAGAGACATTTTAATAATCATCTTGTTCTAATAATTGTGTTCTTTAATGTAAGAATTTTTCACAGGATATATATTTTATTGGTCAAGCAAAGCTTTTGATGGCTTTGATGACAATTTACGAATTAGCACGACTTAGGAGAAAATCTAGAACATAATTCAATGTACTAGATAGAGTCCAAATTGAATTTGAGGCATATGGAGAAATAGCCTGTTAGAATTGGATTTAGGTTTGCTCATTTTGATCTTCGTTGGCCAAAACTAAGGGGTATTATTATAAATGAAAGTCTCTTTTCTTTAAATTTTCCTGAATTACTTAGCAGTTTAGAGAAATTTGAGATATAAACTATACACGAAACTAATAAAACTTCAGAATCGAGAGGCAGATACATTACTTTTCTATTTTAAAGGCCTGCTCAAGAAATCAGTTACTGTGAAGAAGTTTTGTTGGTAGGTTACTGTTGAGGAAGAGCAACTTTGTCATTTCTGTGCTCGTGTTCTTCAGAATGCCTAGCAGCTCATCTCCATTTGTTTTCATTCTGCAAGACGCCCACATTCTCTAGATGTGTGGGATTTTCCTTTCTCCCTTCTCTCCCTCCCTCTTGCCAACCCTCCCTTCTTCCCTCCATTTTCCATACCTTTTTCCCTCCCTCTTCACTTCCTCCCCTTCCTTTCTTCTGCTCTCCTTCTTTCCGTTCTTTCTTTTTCCTTTCCCTCTCTCCCACATAGTCTTCTTCCTCCCTTCCTCCCTCTACCTCTCCCTTCCTCCTTCTCCCCTTCCCTTCCCTTCCTTTCTTCCCACCCTCTCTTTTTTTATTCCTTCTCTCTTCCCTTCCCTTCCCTTCCCTTCCTCTCTCTCTCTCTTCCTCCCTCCCTCCCTTTCTGGCCACTTTCCTGAAATGCCTAAAGCAAAACAAGGTTGCTGATATCTTCCAGGACTTTAATTAGGAGCCAGTTTTATCTCTAAGCAGACAGACACTGCCCAAATGTTTGCTTTACTCCAAGTCACAGAGCTAACAAGGTTCTTCTAGGCTCAAAGAAAACAGATTGTAAAACCTAACCAGAATTTCCCATTCTGAGAAAAAAAGAAAAAGGGATCGATATTTGTAAAAAGACTGAAAGGGTCAAAAACCAAAACAACCACCACTTTAACCAATCCTACAAAGAGAAAAAAGGTAGAGCAGAAGATTTTAGAGATCAGTAAAAAGATAGAAAACAAGAAAGAAGTTGCATTTGGTAAGTACAGACATTCTTAGGCCTTCTGAGCAACCATTGTCCTGACCAGAGGAAAAGTTATCATCTGGCCTACGTGCAAGAAAATGCAGTTCAGGGTAGGGGGAGGGAAATGGGGACCAAGACATGAGAAAGGGTATCAACGTTTGTGAAGTCATGCACCGTCTATCTGGTGAATATAATGTAACCCTTCTATTAATTACAATAAAAGTATATGGAAAAAAAAAAGAAAATGCAGTTCATTCACAAGCTGGGTGGCTCTTCCTTGCTGCAGCCTCGAACTATCCACAGAAAAGGAGGATTCTAACTTGCTGCCCTGACTCCAGCAGGCTTTGTTAGTGGACATGGTGGATGACTGACAATGACAGCTCTCCAGGCACATGAGAGCAACAGGAAGCTCACTCTGAAAGCTGTCCGCACTGGGGTTCCTGGGACCCCCATGAAATCCAAGGGCACTGGAGCCCATCTCCTTGTTTGGCATCAAGCTGTAAGACAGCCACAAAATAACCACAATACATTGCCAACCTAAATGAAGACATGAGAAGACGTTGCACAACCCCTCTCAGGGGAAACGGAGGTTTGAAAGACCCATTGCTGGATGAGATCCCTTGAGTTAAAGGACCAGAAAGCAGACATTGGCATCCTGGTTCTCTGCCCTTTAGGGTATGGTGACTTCTCACTGGAGATCTTTAAATGCCTATGTCTCGAAAGACCATCATTTAGGAGAGAAAGTCTTTCTCTCTGAGCTAGACCCACGGCACAAATCGTGTTGGCTGCACCCCTGTGCTTTCTCTTGACAAGTTGTTTAAATAAGTTCTGAAGCAAAGTGACTGAGAAAGGAGACGTTTTTCTGGAGAAGAGTCCGAGAGGCTTAGCTGTCACCTAAGGCTAGATGACACTCCAGGCCCAGGGCAATTAAGGCAGGGTGAAAGGTAATTCTGTGACTCACCTTGACGTGCGTTCTGACAGGAGAAGCCCAGTATATTTGACAGGATTGGTAACAGATCTTATTTGGTTGATAGGGTAATTACTATCCAGGTGTGGAGATGAAATTGGGCATTTGCATCTCATGCCCAAAGTCCAAGAGTCCTGGACTTCATTATGTTCTGCTACTGGCCCCCTATGCCAAGTAAAAAGCCAGGGTGAAGGGTTGAGGAAGGAGACTGATTCCATGCAGCTGTGGAAGACAGGCACATATGTGGGCTTACATGGGAAGAATTGGGGCAGGGGGGAAAAAAGGCATGTGCAATTCAGTCTGAGTCACAGGTGTGGCCCAGTGACTACAAGCTCAGTCTTTGTCCCTGGAAGAGTTCTGCAGGAGTTATCACTTTCTTACAGGAATAGAATAGAAGCAAAGTCTCCTGGATTTGCCTTCCACACAAAATGGTTTTCTGACAATGTTGGGGGCCTTTTAGCTCATTCACAGGGTTCAAAATAGGCATCCTGTGTGTGTGTGTGTGTGTGTGTGTGTGCAAGAGAGAGAGAGACAGAGAGAGAGAGAGAGACAGAGAGAGAGAGACAGAGAGAGACAGAGAGAGACAGAGAGAGAAGCAGAGAGAGAGAGAGAGAGACAGAGAGAGAGAGACAGAGAGAGAGAGAAGCAGAGAGACAGAGAGAGAGAGACAGAGAGAGAGAGAGACAGAGAGAGACAGAGAGAGAGAGAGAAAAGCAGAGAGAGAGAGAGAGACAGAGAGAGAGACAGAGAGAGACAGAGAGAGAGAGAGAGAGAGAGAGAGAGAGAGAGACAGAGAGAGAGAGAGAGAGAGAGAGAGAGAGAGAGAGAGAGAGAGAGAGAGAGAGAGAGAGAGAGAGACAGAGAGAGACAGAGAGAGAGTTGGTCCTTGAGCTCAGAGTTTGGGCACTGAGTGCTTTTTTGCTCAAGGCTGGCATAATATCACTTGAGAAGCAGCACCACTTCCAGCTTTTTAGAGGTTAATTGGAGATAAAAGCCTCAGAAGCTTTCCTTCTAGGCTTCCAACCTTGATCCTCAGATCTCAGCCTTCAGAATAGCTATGATTGCAAGTGTGAGCCACATGCACTCAGCTTAAGGCATCTTGTAAGTTGTCTCTTACACTTTGTCTTTGACTGGACTTCACAGCTCCCCCAAACCACTTCTGGGTGACCCCTCTCCCCAATCTCTTTAGCCCTCTAGAGCTGCTGTCACTCCCAAGCTCTTGGTCCTGTCTTTCTGGTCTCTTTACCTTATTGCTAGCTCAGTGGGCTCTGTTCATTCTGCCCTTTGGAGGCCCTTTCTATCCATGTGAATCACAATTGTTCAGGGTAAACCAGCAACTTTTCATTTCCAGTGTTTATTGGGGCCAGGGTGGGGGCAGGGATGGGGGGTTGGGGTTGGAGCCAGAGTTGAGGAGGGGCGAGGTGGTTCAAGGACACTGTTTCCAGCCCTCATAGGCTGGCCTTGCCCTGGATAAAGTCTTGACTCTGTCTGTATGAGGAAGGGATTCTTGATTTATTTACTATTTTGTTAGCATTTTAAAGGAAATCTGAATCATGGTTTTGCAACTCCCCTGAGCATCTTCAGTAGCCCAGAGGGTATTACAAAATTCTAAAGTCTCCACAAGCAAAATCACTCAAGCTAATAAACATGTCACACAATCCTCTCCAGGGCCCAGGAAGAGTAATATCGTGAAATCAAGCAATGATCAGTGAGTAAAACTCCCCAAAGGCTGGTCAGCACAGGGTGAGTGGCCATGGTTGGTGTTCATTTTGTTTGTGTAACCTCATCTCCTCCATAATCATCCTGCTGTGTTCATCAACGCTTTCACAAGCCATAATTGTACCAGTGATTACTAAAGCAAAGCACTGTACCTGCCCACTGCACACCTACTATGTGCTAGCTACTGTACACTGTCTCTCAGCCTTATGGCATCCTTAGCAATATTACATATTAAACAGAGAGGTAGTCAGTTCGACCATATTAGTTATGACCATCAATATTACCAGATTATTAGATATGGTGATCAACATCACCATAGTAATAGACATACAAGTAATAGTACTGGAAGAATAGGTATGGTGGTGGGCTCTGATATTTAGTAGGAAGAGCCATCAAAATACCAGTATTAGATACAGTAATCAATATTACTATACCAATAGACATAGGTGTCAATATTTTCCATTAGATGAGGTTATACACAGTCGTCAATATGTACCATATTTGACAGATATCTTAATATCCCATATGTGATCGATCGGGTAATCGATTTTCCTAATGAGAAAATCAGCAGTTAGAGAAGTTAAGGAATTTGCTCAAGATTCACGTAGGAAGGGGAACCTCGCAGCTCCGTGATCCTCTGTCTAACTTTGGTGCTGTGTCCCAGGATGCCTGAGCCAGTCATTAATTCTTCCCCACACAAGCAATATCCACTCGCCCAAATACACAAGTTAAGGAAAATCCGTGTTTGCAGACCCCTGCTTTTGAAGAGCACGCTGGCTCGCTCTGACAGCGGGTCACCTGGGAGTTGACAGCACATAGATCCTCAAGCAGCTGTGCTTTCCATCTCACTGTGTTATATGTAAATAACATACAATGCCCAGATTTGAACTTGAGCAGTCCAAGGTGTGACATTCACTAGGACCAGAAAATTAATTTTGTTGTGTGTTATTGAACTCAGGGCCTGGGCGCTATCCTTAGTCTTTCCATTCAAGGCTAGTGCTCCAATACTTGAACCACAGTCCCACTTTGGGCTTTTTTCTGGCGAATTGTAACATATGTTGCAAATACCAATGAAAAGGCTCACTAATTACAAAAGTCACTCAAATGTAGATCGGAAAACATAACTATGGGGAGAGGACAGTGGTTGGCAGAGGGTGCTATTTTTCTGTACCAAGCTGGTGTCTCTGTTGCTTATATTCAGAATCCAGGTTTCATTTGTAGTAGCATTTTGTTCTGTTTAGCTTTATTTTTGAGTCTCGCTTGTTGGTTAGATGTGGAGAATGATTAAGATACAGCCATTGAAATAGCAACATGTCGTGAGACTTCCAGATCAGATTCTCTAAGAAAAATAGGCTTGGTCAGTGTATATTCCTCTTTGGAGTATCTCTGCTTATTCTCTTGCTGCCTGAAATGGGGATGTGACAGCTTGACCTCTGGCAGTCATGTTGTAGAGGACAGAGGGAAAATACAGAAAAGAAAAAGGGTTACTGTCTTTCTAGCACACCTTATACTCCTGGATTTCACAAAGTAAAAAGGCTTCTCCTGTTTCTCCTGTCAAGCCACTGTTAGCTTTAATTTTTTTTTTTGTACACTGCCAAGCCTAATTCTAATTTAAACAGATGGGTAATCTTATGCTCAGCTGGTAAAATAGGAAGTGGAAAAAATACTTTGGAAAATGACTAAACATTTGGCATTTAATCCTCCTTCAGGAGTAATTCATAAAGGACTCAAAACAAATGTGTGTATATGTGTAGCTTTAAGAACAAACGTTTAACTCATGAGAGTACACCAAAAGAAGTAGCACGATACAATGAGGAAACATGATTGAACCACTGAATCTTTAAAAAGCCTAAGAATATTATTTTCTTTCATGAGGGAGCAGGCTGGTGGCTGGGGCTTGAACTCGTCACGTGGGTGCTAACTTCAGATTTTTCACTAAAGGCTGGTGCTCTATCACTTGAACCACAGCTCCACTTCCAGTTATTTGGTGATTAATTGGAGATAAGAGTCTCCTGCCTATCTAGCTTCAAATCAGGATCCTCAGATCTCAGCTTCCTGAGTAGCTAGGATTATAGGCATGAGCCACTGGTGCCTGGTAGGATATGGTTGTTTTCATAAGGATTTGATGGTAAGAATTTAAATAATATGGAAGTTGGTGCAGTTAAAACAATATTCTTCCTCTGCCCTCTGAATTCATACCTCTACCTGCTTCTAGTCTAGGTGTCCATATGCAATTATGCCAACAAGATGCACATATTTAAGGATTTTTAGAGAATCAAATACACATTCAAAAAGTATTGGGGCCGGGAGTGTAGGCTAGTATTAGAGTTCAAAACCTTGTGTTGGATTCCTCAGTACCACATACACAGAAAAAGTCAAAAGTGGTGCCTCAAATGGTAGAGTGCTAGCCTTGAAAAAGCCCAAGGACACTGGCCAAGCCCTGAATTCAAGTTCTAGTCAGGACAGGCAAAAAAATAAGTATCAATAATATGGAGAACTGTTCTATAACAATCACAAGTTGCATATTAGAGTATGACATATGATATAAACAAGATCTTAATTGATTTTCAAAAGTTACCTAAAAAAAACAAACAAAACCAATGTAGGTTCTGGGCCTCATGCCTGTAATCCTAGCTATTTAGGAAGCTAAGAACTGAGGATCATGTTTCCATCCCAGACAGAAAAGTCTGTAAGGCTCCTATCTCCAATTAACCACCAAAAAGTGGGAAGTGGAGCTATGGTTCAAGTAGCAGAGCACCAACCTTGAGTGAAATGGCAAGTGAAAGCAGGAAACCCTGAATTTGAACCTCAGTACTGACACAAACAAAGTATTTTTAAGTTATTTAAACACACACACACACACACACACACAACAGTACAACAGTACAAACATGCAAATAAATTCCTTCTACTAATGGCCTATCTTAATAAGCAATGCTAACTAGTAATAATAAGCACTGCCTTCCCGTCCAATCCTCCAAAATCAATTTTCTGCATTTCCAGGACATTTTGGGCACGGAAGGAGCATATTCAAGCCACCTGCTCCCCAGTTCTCTCCAAAATGACCCAGACATTTTTAAAATATGTAAAACCCTGAATGAGTCCTGGAAGCTAAGGAAGGAAATCATCTAAATTCCAGAAACTTCAAAGAATTTCTTTTAAGTCTTTTGCAATTGGGACCAGATTAAAGAAGGACATCCAGCACCAAATTGCCAACTGCCAAAGGAGTGGCTTGACCTGAACAGCCACAGCCTGGAACCCAAAGCAGGGTCATGCAGCTGCCCTCGGCTTCAGCCGTGGTGCAGATTTATTTGTAGAGAACCAGGCTGGAAAGCTGAGCCTTTGGAGTTTTGGAGATTTGCACACTCTTAGTGGAGCTGGGCACAACTCCTTTTTGCAGGGACATTAAAAGAGCACTAATCTGAACATAAACATTGGAAGACTAAATGAAGAATTGTGTCAACAGATAATATTAAACTGGGATCAATGGCACATGCCTGGACTCTCAGCTGCTCAGAAAGTGAAGAAAGGAAGATTGAAGTTTGAGGCCAATGCAGGTAGAAAGTTAGCAAGATCTCATCTCAACCAACAAGACAGGTGTGGTAGGGGCACACAGCTATCATGATCTGTGATCCTGCTGTACTGGACACATAGGTAGATGAATTTCAGGCCAAGATTGGAATCAGGCAAAAAAAAAATTGAAAAATAACTAACCAGAGCAGGCTAGGGGCATATCTCATGCAGGTAAAACTTGCTTAGCAAGTTCAAAGCCCTGAGTTCAAACCCCAGTACTGAATTTAAAAAATAATACCACAGGAGGCCAGGAGTGTGGCCTAGTGGTAGAGTGCTTGCCTAGCATGCATGAAGCCCTGGGTTCGATTCCTTGGTACCACATACACATAAAAAGCCAGACATGGTGCTGTGGCTCAAGTGGTACAGTGCTAGCCTTGAGGAGAAAGCTCAAACAGTGCCCCAGGACTGGCAGAATAAATACATACATATATACATACATCACCAAGGAAGGCTATATTCATGGGGTTATAGGAGGGTTTTACTTAGAGGAAGATATATCAAGCTGACCTCTGAAGGAGCTGGAACTTATATCCACAGAGCAGGATGAGATCAGTGGATAGAAAATTACTAAGGAAGCACACAGGTAAAGGGGGAGGGACGATTGTAGCTGAACTAACCTAACAGGATTCTTGTTCAGGGCAGGCCAGGTGATCAGACATGACCCATGGAACAGAAGGATGAGGACCAATCGGACATCCAGAATGGTCAGATTCTTGCTGAACTTCCTTAGCAGAGGGAATTTTTACTAAAATTGAATAGCTCAGAACTGATTGGGGGAGCCCAGAGATTGAAGCTTAAGGAAACCTGATAAAGTCTGGTGGAAAAGAGATTCTTAGCAGAAGCTAAGTGAGCCTGCAATAAGATTCAGAAAATCTCCTAGGAAGTTATTGGAAAAGTGTTCTGGTAATAACACACACACACACACACACACACACACACACACACACACACACACTAGAGATGGTTTGGAAAATACAATTTAAGATTAGCAAGGACTATGAATAAGATATTTATACTGATGTAAAGACAAAGGACAGAATTCTGCAATAATTGTAAGGGAAAGTCAAGGAACAGATTAAGGAAATTCAGAGCTACAGATTAAATGTGTCTCCTAAATTCATGTATGGAAAGCTGGTCAAAAGTAAGAAAAGGAGAAAAGAAAGAAAAGGTAAGTGCAAGGTAGTCTCGAGGGGGTGGCATTAGCAGTGGAAATATGGAAGATGACTAGGTCTTGAAGGCCATTCCTGATGTCATCAAAGAGGGCCCAGAAACCCAGAGAGAGCCCCTTTTGCTTCATGTGTATTCAGCAACAAAATGGTCATACTAAATCCCAGAAAACAGTCCTTAACCAGACATCAAACCCATGGCTATGTTGATTTGTGAGTATAAATTCCAGCCTCCATAATCGTAAGAAATAAATTTCTGTGGTTGATAAGTCATTCAATTTATAGCATTTTATTACAGCACTCATCTCCCACCCACCAGAGATGGAGAGAGACAATCAACGTCACTTAAAGATCCACAGAGAAGAAAACAGATAATAAGTAAATATGAAGAACACAATATTTAAAGCAAGAGCAGAGAAAAATTACTGAGTTGATAGAATCAAAAAATCACCAGGCAGAATTCATGATCAGGTAGAGAGAAACCTAGACCTGTCCTGTGATTTTTATTTTTTTGTAAAATAAATGTAAAAATAACAGCAAAATCCATCCACACTCAAGCTAGCACCTTAAATTCATTTCTCAGCCCTGACTACCATTAGAATTGCTGGGCAAGTCTGGGCTTTCATTCCTTCCTTAGAGGAGCTGGCTTAGCTATTATGGGATGGAGTCCGGCCATGGATATTTCCAAAATCTTCTCCTCCAGAAATTTGAATATATAGCCAGGATTGAAAACCACTGTCCCGAAAGAATAATATTTTTTTAAAAAAAATCACAGTCTTTTCCATAAAACTAGCAACAGCAAATGGAGAATTTTCTACAAAGCAGAGTAAGAAAAGAATTATGTACTTAAGATGAGATTGTTTGTAAGACTTTCTTCCTTAAAACAGAAAATTATTACATCCACAGTTGAGGGACACAATAACCCACTTAAGAGAAAAAAAAATGAATGGGGATACTCTCATGTGAAGAGTTACCAGACAGCAGGTACCAGTGGCTCACACCTGTAATCTTAGCTGCTCAGGAGGCTGAGATCTGAAGATTGTTTGAAGACACACACACACACACACACACGATTAAATAATATATTTAAAAAAGAGATCCCAGTAAACAATGGTAACTAGTTAAATCTCCCATCTTCAGAGCTGTCACTAAATGGCTACGAAATAAACCAAACTTCAAAAGCATTTCTTGAAAGAAATGTTAACAATGTTAAATAATAATAATAATTTAGGCCTAAATTCAAGGTGAAATCAATGGAATTGTGAGGTAGAGACAAGACATACAAGTCTGCAAAATCTCCATTTACACAGATAATTAATAGACAGTGCAAGATTGGCATTTTCCACAGGTGATAATGGTTCCATGCTTTACCTTGATAAAAGTATCTCAAAATCCTTTCAACAATGAAAAAAATAATCACTGATAGAAATAATACAGCCTCCACAATAGTAGAGAAATAAAATCTGAGAAAATACAGTTAATACAGATCTAACAAGACATAAACCATTATATCATATAGAGGAAAAAATTCATTACATATATGGAGAAATAAATTGGAACAGTGATTAGCTTCAACAATTTGGGATTATAGGGTTTATGGTTTATGGTCTTATTAATTTATTGTAAATTTTTCTAACTATTCTACAGTAAGATTGCCATTTTTATCATTTAAAAAATCATTAAATATTAGCAATTTTGGTCTTTGTATATATTTTCTATGGTACTTATTTACTATAAAGCATAATAATCAAGGTTCATTTGCTTATTTGTGTGTGGGGGTGGTAGTTGTGCCTCCTTAGTTTTTTCGGTCATGTGCACTCTACCACTTGAGCCACACCTCCACTTCTACCTTTTGCTGGTTAATTGGAGAGAAGTCTCATAGGCTTTACTACCAGAGCTGCCTTCAAACTTTGATTCTCAGATCTCAGCCTCCTGAGGAGCTAGAATTACAACCATGCACCATCAGCACCCAATGTCTTGTGCTTGTTTCAAACAATTAAAAGATGTTTTAGTTAATCTGATATTAATGACATAGAGAGACAAAACACCTATGAAAACTATAGTTATTTCAGGGCTATTTTTTTAACAAGGTCATTTTCTGGAAGTAGTATGTTTATGAAAAACCTTGCCAAAAACAAGAATATAAAAATGTGTTCTGCATTAGGAAGAAATCCACGTCATAAGTACATTAGAAGTTAACAAGATTTAGAAATAAAATACACAAAGCCAAAAAAACTTGGGAAAATGTGCCTGTAACTATAAATTCTCAACCATGTCCACACAGACCCACAAGAGACACTCTACACTGAGCTCTTGAAAGTTCAACTCAATTGAATTCCTACGAGGTTCTAAAGTTCTCTGCATGTTCTTCCTTGGTTCGAATACTTCAGGAAACAAGCAATAACTTATTTCTTTCTTTTTCAGGGTGATTTACACAAGTTTCTTGAGAGTGCAATTACCTGATAGTTACTATACATAAGTGTGTGTGTGTGTGTGTGTGTGTGTGTGTGTGTGTGTTGGTTCTGGGGCTTGAGTTCAGAGCCTGGGCACAATCCCTGAGCTTCATTTGCTCAAGGCTATCACTCTCTACTATTTGAGCCACAGCTCCATTTAGGGCTTTGATGGTGATTAATTTGAGATAAGAGCCTCATGGACTTTCTTTCCCACGCTGACTTCAAACCATGATCTTCATATCTCAGCCTCCTGAGTAGCTAGGATTACAATGTGAGCCACCAGCATCACCTTGCATAGACTTCTTGAAATTATTTTGAACCAGAATATTAAGTGGTTTGCATTCCAAGTCTTGGGGGTATGCTAGTTCATCAATTGACAGATATGCTTTTTTATCCAATTAAAAATAAATATCAATAGCAGCCAGAGCACAAGGCTCTGAGTTCAAGCCTCAGTGCCAGCACAAAAATGTATACTGCATACATGCAAACATATAATAATAATAATAATAATAATAATAACAACAGTCAATGTCCATTCAGTGAATAAAATATGCCAAGTCTTTATTTTCTCATTGTATTCTTATACCAAACTTAGGCGCCAGTCCCTCCATGCTAACTTAAATCTGGGGTTAAATGCTTTCCTTTGTGTCCTGCAATAGCCCTGGGGGCGGGTCTCCCACCTGGGCAGTCGGAATGCAGACTTCCTGCCTGGAATGTGCCCTGACCTTTACAGTTAGTGCCATGTCCACTGATCAGTCATCAGTGATGTGGCCCAGTCCCATGCTGTGTGGCCTGGGGCCTCAATCCACTCCCTGTGTCCTTGGGCTAAATATATACTTTAGCCCCACTTCTTTCCAAGTGAGCCAAGTCCTGTTTGCCTGCTTGTCTCTCATCTTGTCACCGGGGACTCTGTCAGAGGTTGCAGGGGGGAGTTGGGGGGCAGGGGACTAGAAGCTCTTGTCAGTTCCACCACCAATCAACATTTTCTGCCTTCCTCAAAAACATGGGGCCATGATGGCTGTCATCTAGGGCCAAGTACTATTTTATTTTTTCCAAATTAGCACCTTGAAAGCGAATAGGAAAGTTGCTGATTACTGTTGAGAATGTTCATGATCATCTCTGATCGCAAAGCCTGCAGTGGCTTTTCACCAGCTCCTTCCAGCAGGACTGCAAGATCATCTCCCTCTACCTCAACACACAAAGGTGCCCTAGTGCTTGTGGGGTGTCTCCTGTTGTTTTCTGACACCCTGTATCTCACCAGCCTCCGGAACCTGGGGTGATTGCTGCTTTCAGGCATTATCTGCTTCCTCCTTAGAGGCACCCAGGATCTAGGCTCCCCCAAACCCCTATCTGCCAGAAACCTGGCTGTGTGTGTGTGTGTGTGTGTGTGTGTATGCCCATGTGCATGCACCAGTACTGGGGCTTGAAGGCAGGGCCTTTTACTCTCATTTGGCTTTTCACTCAAGGATGGCGTTCTACTCTTAGGCCAAACCTTCACTTTTGCTTTTTGCTAGTTAAGAGGAGATAATAGTCTCATGGACTTTTCTGCCTGGGCTGGCTTCAAATTGTGGTTCTCAGATCTCCGCCTATAGAGTAGGGAGGGTTACAAGCGTGAGCCACCAGTTCCCAGCAAGCCAGTCCCTCTTATTCAAGTTGAGCAGTGCCATTTTCTACACCCCTTGCTTACCTGTCCTTACTAGTTGGGTCTTAGACCAGAAGGCTCTGCGTGTGAAGACATCATTTAGAAAAGTAGTTCCGCCTCCACATTCATGGCTCTCGCTGTCCACAGAGCTCCCTGCTCCCAGGATACCTGCTTCAACCCTGTGGCTGGGATCTCTTCAGAGATGGGGTTTGTTCCCAAGGGGGAGTCCAAGGGCGGAATAGGTGCTACCTTCTCTACCAAACCCACCCACAGAATAACTGTTCACCCACGCGAATGCATCTTGAGTAGGGGTAGGCTGTTGTTTTTAGAGAATGGAAAGTGATTTAATTTAAAAACAAAACCAACATCAAAAAGAAAATCAGCCAAGGGCCAAGTGGCTCCTACTTACTGAGATCTGAGGATCACTGTTCAAAGCCATCCCAGGCAGGGAAGAACCTAAACTCTTATTTCCAATAAACCAGCAAAAAGCCAGAAATGATGGTGTGTCTCAAATGGCAGAGGGCCAGCCTTGAGCAAAAAAGCTAAGGGACAGTGCCCAGAGCTTCATTTCACACTTTTCCTGTCATCTCTCTTCTACCTAGTCAGAACCTTGGCCTGCCTGGAAAACCTGGGTCACTAATGCAGGGAGGAGAGCACCATCTGAGAGTCACATAGTTGCTGAGATTGAAGGTGGAGGCCCAGGGTGTGAAACGGAAAGGTGTACTTACTCCACGGCACACGCAAGCTCCCACACCTTCTATGTGTGGGCTGTGAAACAGGGATTTGATGTGCGGGCAGATTCTTTGGGTTTGATGTAATTACCTGCAAATAGTTGTTTTAGTTTCAAGATACCATTGTTACTGCTTGCATACCTTTGCTTGGATAAATTCCAGATGGGGTGGCAATATGGGGCTCGAGAAGAATGGGGGTCTGTGCAGATTGGGGGGTTCATGGGGGGCAGTGGCCAGCCTGGGTGATGGGGCAGGGAGCAGGGGTTACTTGGTGAGGACCAGGGAGAGAGTAAGCCACCCCTGGGAACAGGAAAAGAAGACAGAAGGTGTGAAAGGTGCCCTTGCTTTAGGAGGCAAGATGCATATTTCCTCAGCCCACTAGGGAACCCCAACAGTTACCCCCAGGGCCGCCTCTTTTCTGGTTCTTCAGCCTTCCCCTCTTGTGGAGATGTTTCTCTTGGCCTATAAACCAGAGGGTAATTCAGTGTTTTCCCTCTTCAATCGGGAGCAAGGTGACACTAGCAAGAAATCCAGGTAGAAGTTTGAGCAGTCACCAAGCTTGTTAATGAAAATAAATTCTTTCCAAAGGATGATGACAATGATGGATGGGCAGGGTTTTAAATCTTTAAGGGGACAGAGTTAACCAACTATGAAAGATCCAGTGACTCCAATTCCTGTTGGAAGCACGGGGCCTCATGTCAAGAAGTTAACAATAAAAGATAGTTTCACTGGTCCTGGTGCCAGTGGCTTGTGCCTGTAATCCTAGCTACTCAGGAGGCTGAGACGTGAGGAACATAGTTTAAAGCAGTCCAGGTAGGAAAGTCTGTGAGACTTTTATCTCCAATTAGCTACCAAAAAAAGCCAGAAGTAGAGCTGTGGTTCAAGGTAGAGCATTACCTCTGAGGAAAAAAAGAAAAGAAAAGAAAAGAAAAGGTCAGAGACATTGCTCGGATCCTGAGTTCAAGCCCCAAACTGGTACAAAATAAGAATATTTTAATTGGGCCTTTAAAATAGCATTGTGGCCAGCTGGAACCCTAGTCCTAGCTGCTCAGTACAACAGATGGTAGCCTCTATCCATAAAATAGTTCTAATGCCAAGTATAGTTGCTTATGCCTATAATCCCAGCACTCAGAAGCAAGTGGATTCTTTCTTTCTCTCTCATTTGAATTTTTACCTAAGACTGTGAAGTTTAAAAAGAAAAGAGAAATCTTGCTATGGCCTTCCAGGCTAAGTTAATATTGAAGAAAACTCCAGGGTGGGCATACTGTCATGACAGAGGAATGAGTCAACAATGGTTAAATTTGGGGCACCCAGAATATACAGCAAGAGAAACTTTGATACGATTTCCCTAATGCCTTTCAAATTGCAACACAAACAACTCCCTGACATGCAGGCTGGCCCTGGGGCAACGGGACACACATCCAGAGTGCAGTGGGAAGTTTGCTTTGGCTGGCCACAGAGGTATGTCTTAGGCTGGGTAGACATGGCTGCCCGGCCATCTTAGCTGCAAGAGACGGGTGGAGACATTGTCTGCAAGGCCAAGTTTGGCATGGAGAACTTCCTCACTGGTATCTCCTGCCAGGCGGCGGCGTTTTTCTTATATAATGCCCCCTCCCTAGTGTCTGGCCAAGTCTCCAGCATTTTTTTATTATGCTCTGTTCTTGTATCTGATCGTCTTTCCTGATGGCATAGATGCAAGAGAGAAGCTATTCCTCGGGGCCGGGGGGGGGGGGGGGATTTACAAGACTGAAGGACTCCGAGGTTTCCTATAGAGAGGGAGCCCCCCACCCCCATCTGAGCTGATTTCTTTTTAAGTTTAATTATGGCACCAGACCTATTTATCTAGAAAAAGATCCACAATTTCTTTCCTTTTTTTTTCTTTTCCTTTCGTTCTTTTTTTTTTTTTTTTTGTGACTTCTCAAGATTTAATGCAGTGTTCCAATCTGTGTCTGGTTCATTTCAGCTTCTTCACCACCACACCTGGACGCAGGCACTGCTCTTCAGCTTCTCGGCCTTCTCCTTGTCTGTGGTAACCAGAGTGTACTGGTATCTGCTGCAGCAGACCTTGAACTTCACATTGTCTTTGTTTTTCTTGATCTTGACAGACTTAGCATCCTTCTGCCTGACCTGGAGCAGACAATCTTTCATCTCCTTGATTTTGCAAGGCATGGCAAAGGACAGCATGGGCCTGAACAGTGTACAGCCAGACTGCTCTTCCTTTCCTTTCCTTCCTCCTGTCCTTCCTTGCTTCCTTCCTTTGTTCCTCCTTCCTTCCCTCCCTCCGTCCCTCCCTTCCCTCCCTCCCTCCCTCCTTTCTTCTTTCCTTCTGTCTGTCTGTCTGTCTGTGTTGGTTGTAGGGATGAATTCAAGCAGTCCCTGATCTCTTTTGCTCAAGGCTAGCATTCTACCACTTTGAGCCATTGTGCCATTTTCATTTCTCTGGTGGTTAATTGGAGATAAGAGTCTCATAGACTTTCCTGCCCTGGTTGGCTTTGAGCCTTGATATCAGGTCTCAGTCTCCTAAGTAGCTAGGATTATAGGGTATGAGTCACCTGAGCCTGACTAGATCCATAGTTTTTATTCCAAGTCACAGCCACACGTGGCTGGAAATTTATTATGGATTGCTTAAAGCTATCAACCATGAGATTAGGTGTTTCAGTTATGTAGAGACCAAAAAAAAAAAAAAAAGAAAGAAAAAAAAAACAGGAGAAAACCATTTATGCTAGCTTTTCCTCAGCAGTGATGGCCAACACTGAAAAATAAGACAATAGCAAATGCATAAAGAAACAACTTTTTGTGTCCCAATCCTGGGGTTTGAACTCAAGGCCTTGGTGCTATCCCAGAGCTCTTGTGCTCTAGGTTAGTGCTCTACCACTTTGAGTCCCAGCTCCACTTGTGACTTTTCCAGGGATTAATAAGACTCTCACAGACTTTCCTGCCCAGGTTGGCTTTGAACCACACCAGTCAGATCGTAGCCTCCCCAGGAGCCAGGATTACAGGTGTGAGCCACTGATACCTGGCCCAAAACTATTGCATTTTTTGTTTGTTTGGTTTTTGCTTTTCAAGTCCTGGGGCTTGAACTCAAGGTCTGAGCACTGTTGTTGGGCTCTCTCAAGGCAAGTACTCTAACACTTGAGTCACAGCACCACTTCCGGCCTTTTCTGTGTATATGGAACCAAAGAATAAAACCAAAGTTTTCATGCATACTAGGCAAGCACTCTATCACAAGACCAAACTCTCTGCCCTGTTTTTTGCTTTTTGTTTTTTTTTAATGTCCTAATCTCTTGAATGCTTACTTTTTTCCTCCTCTGTCAGTACTGGGACTTAATCTCAGGGCCTGTGGTATTGCTTGGCTTTTTTCGATCAAGACCCCTTAAGCTATATCTCTACTTTTGACTTTTCATTGGTTAATTGGAAATAAACATCTCACAGACTTTCCTGCCCTGATTGGCTTTGAACCATGATCCTCAGGTCTCAAATTCCTGAGTAGCTAGGATTACATTTATGAGCCATCAGCACACTTTCCAGTTATATTTGAGCAGCTATATTTGAAGGTATATATTGAATGTTTTCACTTAATGGGCTCCTGAGGAGAGACTGTCAAAATGGTATGACGAATTTATAATCAGTGGCACAGTATAAATCCCCATATCCGTGTGTGTATATATACATATACATACATATATACATATACATACATATATACATGCGCACATATGCACACCCATATGGAGATAGGAGTTTTATGCTTCATAGCCAGTCTGGGCAAAAATTAATAAAACCCTATTTCAAAAACAAAGCCAGGTATGGTGGTGTATATCTGTAATCCCAGTTATTTCATAGGTAGAGATAGGATTCAAGCCCAGGTATAAATGGGAGACTCTACTAAAATGACAAGAGGATTAGTGCTATGGCTCAGGTGGTAGAGCACCTGCCTAGAGGCATAATACCTTGAGTTCAATCCCCGATACTAAATAAATAATCAAAAGCCTCAACATTCCCACTGGTGTCTCTGTTCTAGAATAGTATTTCTGAAGACATGTAGTTTATAAGACCTATAATCTAACATCTTTCTCTTTCCATGATTAGAATCATGCCTGAGAAATACTTAGCTCACATGTGAAAAAAATTACAGGCCCAGTCTTGGGGCCTTGAACTCGGGGCCTGGGCCCTATTCCTGAGCTTCTTTTGCACAAGACTAGAGCTTTACCGCTTCAGTCAGCTCTATTGTGACTTTTTTTTGGGGGGGGGGTAATTTATTGGAGAGAAAAGTCTCATGAACTCAAGCCACAGTCTTCAGATCTCAGCCTTTAGAGTACCTATGAATACAGACGTGAGCTTGGAGCTTGCTGTCAGACACATTCTTATGTAGTTTGTTCTGCTGTTTTGAGCTGTATAATTTGGAAACATATTACACCCATTCCTCTGTATCCTTCTAGAATCATTTGTCTCTATGGACAAGTAACAACTACAAATGGAATTGCTGACCTGGCCTGGTTCCTGTAAGAGCAGAAAATCCTGGCTACCTAGTTTCCCAGAATGTCTACAACTAATAGAAGATGATGTAAACCATTAGACTTCTTTTGAAACCCTTTCTTATCGATTTATCCAGTTTGGGGTTTGTTTGGGGTATTTTTTGGCCAATCCTGTGGCTTAAACTCAAGGGTTGAACACTGTCCTTGGGCTTTCTCAAGGCTAGAGATCTAGCTCTTGAGCCACAGCACCACTTCCAGCTTCTTTTATGTGTGTGATACTGAGGAATCGAACCCAGGTCTTCCTGCATGCTAGGCAAGCACTCTACCACTAGGCCAAACTCTCAGCCCCTACTCTGTACCCTTTTTAAGCTCTAGTGACAAGCGCTGGTGGCTTCCATCTATAATCTTAGCATCTCAGGAGGCTGAGATCTGAAGGTTGAGGTGCAAAGCCAGCGCAGCCCAGACAGGAATGTCGGTGAAACACTTATCTCCAATTCACCACCAGTGGCTCGAAGTGGTAGAGCACTACCTTGAGATGAAGTGTTTAGGGACAGCGCCCAAGCCGAGAGAGAGAGAGAGAGAGAGAGAGAGAGAGAGAGAGAGAGAGAGAGAGAGAGAGAGAGAGAGAGAGGAAGAAGAAGGAGGAGGAGGAGGAGGAGGGGGAGGGGAGGGGAGGGGAGGGGAGGAGAGGAGGGGAGAGACAGTAATATTTTGCTTTCAGCCAGTGACTAATAATAAAACATGTTGTGATCATGTAATGGTACCTTGATGCCTGTTTTCTTTCTAGCTTTATTGGTCAACCCAATAGCATATTAAGTTATGAATTTAAGACAAAGTGGGACAATATGTTCGTGAATGGCCTAACAGCTGCTTAGCTAAATGTTTTATAGAATCGACTAGGTTTGACTAAGTGAACAGAAGTGTTTTTATTTTGTTTGTTTTGGCCAAACTAATCAATCACTGGTGCTTCTAAGGCAATGTCAGGGCGTGGGCCAGCATTCTGCCTCTGCTTGTGTGAAAGGACACCACATTGAACATTCCTGGCCACATGGTTTTACTTCACCATTCCAGGCTGAGAAATGAAGATCATTCCGGAGAAAGACTTTCCAATTCTGATTTGCAGCTCATCCATGACCAAGAAATCAATGTAATGGATTGTTTGTAGCATTTTTTGAAAGCTGAAAAAAAATAAATTACTTATCCACTAGGAAAAAGCACAGTTGTTGAAATTTCTAAATGTTATTTATATATAATAACATATAAATCGCTGTGCATGTATGTATGGCATATAAATTATATACAAGTGATATCTATCATGGTTACTTTGTGAAATTTATTTTCTTACTGCCTGTCACAGCCAAAATAATTGAAAAGCCACTGATCTAACAGCAGTAGAGAAAACCACAACCATTAAATCATCTCCAAACCATGCATTATAAGTAAATGTTAGCTATTTCCTCAGTTTTAGATTTCCTTACCAGTTTTTTTTTCCTTCAACAGGCAATGCTAATCTAAGAAGGAAACTATCAAATCTTGAATCTCTAAACTTACTCTTAGACCTCTATAGCATGCAAAGAAGACAATATTTACATGCTTGTGAACCATGCAATCCTTTGGCCGTACCCAGATTCCAGAGCTATAGGTAATATAAACTTCTAGTTACATGAAATTTCTTGAAAGTTTTTTTTGTCATACCTCTTCCAGTCGAGAGGGCTCAAATGGACAGAACTTCCTGATGGCACATAATCAGCAATCACTGTGACAAAATGTCTAACAGAAACCAACTTAAGGAGGTAGAAAAAGTATCTACTTTGGCTCACAGTTCCAGTGTTTCTGTCCACAGTCTTGGCTGTCCTGATTCTAAGCTGGTGGTGAGGCAGGCAGAGCACCATGGGACTAGAAGCATGTGGCCGAGCTGCTTGGCAACCAGGAAGCAGAGAATCCTCATGGAAGACAGGAAGCAGAGAATCCTAGGGGTAGGTGGCCTTCTCCTTTTTTCATTTTATCCTGTCTGGGGCACCAGTGTAGGGGATGGGACCAGCCATATCCAGGGCAAGTTTTCTCCCTTAGAGAATGCACTCTGGAAACAGCCTGACAACATACCCAGAATGTGGTTTACTAATCTCCTCCGTGTTCTCAATCCAAGCAAGTTGACAATTCAAGATGAACCAGCACACAACAGTCAGGATGAACTTGAGCTCACCCTTATAGCTTCAAAAATAGGAGAAGGAGAAAGAGGAAGTAAATCCCCTGCAAAGTGCAATTTATTACCAGTTTTACAAAGTACATGAAAATTATTAGGGATATTCAAGAGAAAATGCAGGTTGCCTTCTGTCATTCTTTCCATCTTTCTGTCTCTATCTCTCTGTTTCATTCTGTCTCTGACTCTGTCACTGTCTCTTTGTCTCTCTCTCTCTCTCTCTCTCTCTCTCTCTCTCTCTCTCTCTCTCTCTCTCTCTCTCTCTCTCTCTTTCTCTCTCTCTCTCTGCTTTTGAGAACTGAACACACTTGTATTAGTACCCAAGTGGTCAATTCAGTGTCTTTTCTAAGAGAATATCCCAAACACTAAATTAAAATGTCTTCTAAATGAATGATTTTCTCTGTTCTATTTTCACATCATGATCATTTATAAGGCATATTCTTATTCTTTCTTTATCTTCTGGGTTTCTTTTCCTCTTTAAGTAGAGAGCTTTGGACAAATAATAGAGATTTATGATTTGAAGGACATGGGGAGATTTAAATTGCAGATTGGGATAGACAAAACTTCCTGTATTTCAGAATTGAGACAGATACAGTGCTGAGATAGGGATAAGTGGACAGAGAGAACACAATGCATTATAAGACATCAAAGAACAGGCGTACTTCTGTTTCCAGGTACCATTTTCCAATTAGCTTGATCCACCTGTACCCTACTTGACCGACTTCTTGGTACAGTGGTCAACAGGCTCTGGCAGCAGACCCCAAAAGGGATTTTCCCAAGTCAAAAGGTTAGTCAGAGGCCTCACCTACATCTCATTGGAGTTGTGGCTTCATGAACACACCTCCCCTCATATATCATATACCCTCAGCAAAATTATTAAGCCTATTCAAAAAGTGCCTACAACTTGAGAGCTCTGTGAACTCAGGGGTTCACTCAGATTGCCCATTCTTTTTTTTTTTTTTTGCCAGTCCTGGGCTTGAGCTCAGGGCCTGAGCACTGTCCTTGGACTTTCTCAAGGCTGGAGCTCTACCACTTGAGCCTCAGCACCACTTCCGTTTTTTTCTATATATATGGTACCAAGGAATCCAACCCGGGTCTTCGTGCATGCTAGGCAAGCACTTTAACCACTAGGCCAAATTCCCAGCCCCTCAGATTGCCCATTCTTGTTTTGCTCAAGGCAAAACTCTGCCACTTAAGCCACACCTCCACTTCCTCCTGTCCTATCTGGAAGGTGTACTTTTCCCTATGTATTGATACTTGACCTCTTGGTCAAGCTGTCTACCCTGAGTTTCCTATGGGAATGTACTTGTGCTTGCTTTTGTTTCCAATAATTCTTGCTCTATTAAAGCCCCCTTGACTATCTGCCCCTGAATTCTATCTTTGATGAGATCAGGAACTTTCCACTTGTTTCTGGTGACAAGGCTACTTCACTTATTCATTTAACCAATCGTCATTTCCCACCTCACAGGATACAGAGATGAATATTTCTCTCCTAGGAAAAGATCACCTAAAGTGAATCATAACATCTTATTGGTAAGGCTATGATGGTGGAATGAGCCAATTCCACAGATAAAGAGAGGTGGTAATTTGCTTCGCCTAGGATTTGAGCTGATGGAAGTGTGTGTGTGTGTGTGTGTGTGTGTGTGTGTGTGTGTGTGTGTGTGTTAGGGGCTCATCCAAGTGTTAGCTATAATGATAACCACTTATACCAGTAGTCTATTTAAGAGGCCAGCTGGTTTGGCAGAAGAGTGAAATTTCAGTAGAAAAATCTTACACAGATGGTGATTCAGAGGGCAGAGCAGTGGACTATGAGATTATTTCTAACTAAATCTCCGGTAACATCCACACTGAGTCTTCAGGGCCCACACTGTGAGGAACTGAGATCTAGTGAAATGAGTAAAAATCCCACATTGTCTTTTTTTTTTCTTGCTCTGAAAAATGAGCTTGAGCTCAGGGCTTCAAGCTCTCATGTGGCTTTTTCATTAATGGCTGGCCCTCTATCCCTTTAGCCAAAGCTCTCCTTCTGGCCTTTTGATGGTTGATTAGAGAGAAAACACTCATGTGCTTTTCTACTCAGGCTGGCTTTGAACCTGGATCTTCAGATCTCAGTTTCTTGAGTAGCTAGGCTTGTAGGTATGAACCACCAGCTCCAGGCAAGAGACAGGGATCCTGCTGATCTTTGGATATTTAAACAAAAACAAAGACAAAAACAAAAATGGCCAGGCTGGGAGTTTTGCCTAGTGGTAGAGTGCTTGCCTAGCATGCACAAAGACCTGAGTTCAATTCCTAGGTACCACATACATAGAAAAAGCTGTAAGTAGGGCTGTGACTCAAGTGGTAGAGCTCTAACCTTGAGGAAAGCCCAAGGACAGTGCTCAGGCCCTGAGTTGAAGCCCCAGGACTCCCTCCCTCCCCCCCAAAAAAAAGAAAGAAAGAAAAAGAAAAAGCTGGAAGTGGTGCTGTGGCTCAAGTTGAGAGCTCTAGCCTTGAGAAAGCCCAAGAACAGTGCTCAGGCTGTGAGTTCAAGCCCTGGGACTGGCATAAAAAAAACCCAGTCATGTTAAACAGTAACTTCTGGAAGAGGTTGAATAGAATATAAGAACAACCCTGGCACTGATGGCTCATTCCTCCTCCAATTCTAGCTAGTTAGGTTGAGAGTGGAAGATTGCAGCTCACAACTAACTGGGGGATGAAAGTCTATGAGATTTTTTATTTCCAATTAACCAGAAAAAAAAAAAAAAGAAAACTAGAAGTAGACTGTGGCTCAAGTGGTAGAGCTCTAGCTTTGAAAGAAAAAGCTAGGGAACAGTGCATAGGCCCTAAATTCAAGCCCCAGTACCACACAAAAATAAACAAGTAAATAAATAAAAGCACAATATTAGAAACAAAACAAAATGCTCAAGCAAAGGGAGTAATTTTTAATTTTTCTCTTAACTTTGAATTACGCAATATTGCTTTAAAAATAAGTTTGCCTCCTCAAAAACGAAATCCACTTAGATAGCCTAAATGAATTCACCCAATGTGTCATGATCCATTTTTAAAGAAAATATCCCTGATATGCATTTGTTTTTACAGCAAATTAAAGCATGAAACTTTCCCTGGAGGCAATATCAAAACAATGGGCAAGTCAGAAATGAGTATAAGAAGGCTAGGCCAAACCTCACAGCCTAACCATTCACCCACCCAGCCTTTCTTAATGAAATCATGCAATTGACAGGGGAAAGAAACCTGTGTAGTTTCAGTCCTTCCCCCTGCAGCTGAGGGAAAAGGACTTGTCATAACGCAGCTGAGCAAACCTAAGCTTTCTTTAATGTACTTGGGGAAAGATCTCTGAGGAGCAGTAACTGCACTTGCATAGGGCTTAACTGCTTTGAGGGATTTTTCCCCCCATAAATTGTGACATATGAGCCTCTGAAAAAGCATGATTGAGTAGAAGATTTGATGTTAAATGAAGAAACTGAGGCCTGCCACCAGCTCTAGCTCTGATCTACTGTTTTGTTTTGGCAGGCGTACGAGAAGCTGGAGGTAAACTGGTGGCTGGGTGTGCGTCTGTTTTGAGGTAGCACAGAGTCCCCGGGAATGGAATGTGAGGCTAGGTGCTGGGAGCTCACACTTATAAGTCCAGCTACCCAAGAGGCTGAGTTCTGAGGATCACTGTTTGAAGCCAGCCTGTATAGGAAAGTCCATGAGACTCTTGTCTCCAATTAATCAGTAAAAAGCTAAACACAGAGCTGCAGCACTGGAGGGCACTGAGATGCAGCTCAGCAGTCCAGTGCCTGCCAGGCAAATGTAAAGACCATGAATTGAAACCCCATTACTTTATTTTTCTTGCAGGGACAGGGGGGGTGGAGTCTAATGCTGAGACTTGAACTCAGGACTTGGGTGCTGTCCATTAGCTTTTTTGCTCAAGGTTTGGTGCTCTACTGTTTAAGCCCTTCCACTTCTGGGCATTTTGCAGGTTAACTGAAGATAAGAGACTCATGGACTTTTCTGCCCAAGCTGGCTTTAAACTAAAATCCTAGCTAGGATTACAGGCATGAGTTACCAGCACCCAGAAGATTCTAATTTCTTAAAGACATGTAAATATATATTTTGTGTGTGACAGGTTTTCACTATGGAACGCAGGCTACTCTCAAACTTGAGATTCTCCATCTCCAACTCTGGGTTTCTGGGATTCGAGGTATACACCCCCAAATCTGGCTGAGGCAGGCATATTTGCTGTAGATATGTTCTGAGTTGGTCTCCGCAGCCTGTCTACTTGGGGGTGAACTGAAACACAGTAAAGCCAGGGCTAGAAAAAGTGATTACATAACAACATTGAGGGACAGCATTCTCAGCTAACACTCAGTCCAGGAGTACCCAGAAGCCATGCTCTCTGATCAAAGGAGAAGAAAAAGGACACCCACAGCCACCATGTCAAAAGGCTACAGAATCCAGCAAGAAGATGGAGCCAAGTGTCTGGAGGGGATGAGTGGGGCTGGGAGAGATGGAGAAAGATGGGGGAGGTGATATTGATCAGAACACATTGTACAAGTGATACATAAGTTGATACATTGAAACCCTTTGTACACTACTTAAAGATAGTAAATTCTAAAAAATGAATCAAGGCTGAGCCGGTGGCTCACGCCTATAACCCTAGCTACTCAGGAGGCTGAGGTCTGAGGATTGTGGTTTAAAGCCAGCCCGGGCACCAAAATCCATGAGACTCTTTTTTTTTTTTCCCCCAGTCCTGGGCTTGAGCTCAGAACCTGAGCACTGTCCTTGGACTTTCTCAAGGCTAGAGCTCTACCACTTGAGCCTCAGTACCACTTCTGGTGGAATCGAACCCGGATCTTCATGCATGCTAGGCAAGCACTTTAACCACTAGGTCAAACTCCAGGCCCCTTCATGAGACTCTTATCTTCAGTTAACCACTTGAGCTTTGTGGCTCAAGGGGTAGGGCAGTAGCCTTGAGTTGAAGAGCTCAGGGACAGCTCCCAGGCCCAGAGTTCAGCCCCAGGAATGACAAACAACAACAACAAAAAAGAATCAAGTTATTGTTCTTGAGGTGAAGAAAAAATTCAGAATGTGTCTCCTTTTCTCTTTATGGCGAATAACAAGGCAGCTACAACTACACAAAAGAGATTTGGTGAAAAGGAAGAAAGAAAAGAAGAAAGGAAGGAGAGAAAAAGTAAAGAAGGAGGGAAACAGGGGAGGAAGGAAGGAAGGAAGGAAGGAAGGAAGGAAGGAAGGAAGGAAGGAAGGAAGGAAGGAGGGAGGGAGGGAGGGAGGGAGGGAGGGAGGGAGGGAGGGAGGGAGACAGGGAGGAAGGAAGGAAGGAAGGAGGGAGGGAGGGAGGGAGGGAGGGAGGGAGACAGGGAGGAAGGAAGGAAGGAAGGAAGGAAGGAAGGAAGGAAGAAAGAAAGAAAGAAAGAAAGAAAGAAAGAAAGAAAGAAAAGAGAAAAAGAAAGACTTGTGCTTTGAAGCATCTGCCAGAGTACCAGAACTCTCTACAGCTGGTGTTAAATGACCCAGCACAAGGAAGGAATTGTTCCTGCACCAATCAGCACTGATTCTGAGACAAGGAGAATAGACAATGCAGCCTCAAGGGATGGAGAAGGGGAAAAAGAGACAGACAGGCAGGCAGGTAGACAGACAGACAGACAGAGACAAAATGACACACAGACAGATATACAAAGTGAGTGAGGAGGGGCTGGGAGTTTTGCCTAGTGGTAAGAGTGTTTGCCTAGCATACACAAAGACCTGGGATTCGATTCCTTGGTACCACATACATAGAAAAGGCCTGAAATGGTGCTGTGGCTCAAGTGGCAGAGCACTAGCCTTGAGAAAGCCCAAGGACAACGCTCAGGCCCTGAGTTCAAGCCCCAGGACTGAAGAGAGGGGGTGGGGAGGGAGATCTTTCATAGTTCTTCAGTAAAACTGAAGCTGGAGATCTACCGAGAAAACACACTGAATTTCATCGAGGTCTCTCCTCTCTCTCTCTCTCTCTCTCTCTCTCTCTCTCTCTCTCTCTCTCTCTCTCTCTCTCTCTCTCTCTCTCTCACGCATACACACACATACAATTATATACCATTAGTGTTTTTCTCTGTGTGTGTTAATAATCACATTCCCTAAGAGTTCTGTCATCACTCTCAATCAATAAAACTTTATTATAAAGTTCTGGATTTTTGAGACAGCATTGTTCAGGACACACAGCATTTTAGTCAAGCTCCAGTGTACTGAGCCACATAACACATCTGGGCACTGGTGGCTCACACTTGCAATCCTAGCTACTCAGGAGTATGAAATCTGAGGATCATAGCATGAAGTCAGCTTGAGCAGAAAAGCCCATCCAACTCTTATCTCCAATCACCAGCTATAAAAAGGTGGTGTGTGTGTGTGTGTGTGTGTGTGTGTGTGTGTGTGTGTAGAAATGAAAGTGTGATTCAAGCAAAAGCAAAAGGCTAAGTTCAAGTACCAGTACCTGCATACACACAAAACTGGGATTTAGATTGGTGGGGTAGCTCAAGTGGCAGGAATTTCTGCTTAGCAATACAATGTCAAAGCCTAGCACAAGAAAGAAAGGAAGGAAGGAAGGAAGGAAGGAAGGAAGGAAGGAAGGAAGGAAGGAAGGAAGGAAGGAAGGAAGAAAGAGAGAGAGAAGAAAGGAGAGAGAGAAGGAAGGAAGAAAGAAGAGAGGGAGGGAGAGAGGGAGGGAGGGAGGGAGGAAGGAAGGAAGGAAAGAAGGAAGGACGGAAGGAGAAATGAAAGAAAAGGAAGGAGAGGAGAGGAGAGGAAAAGGAAGGAAGGGAAGGAAGGAGAAGAAAAAAAAAGGAAGAAAGGGCTTGGTAGGATGTTAAATAATCTAAGCTGAAAGTTTTACTTTTATGCAGTTGTTTTGACTTCTTACCAATGCAGGTTTGTTAAAATGCTTATCAGTTTAATTTATGTAAGTTAGTAGTTTTCACTCTGAACCAATTTATACTGACAATATGGACATTTAATTATACCACAGTCAGCAAACACAATAGATCTTTTGCATGAGAATTCCTGGGAAAACATTTTAATCATTTAAAATATCATTAATTTAAAAACTAATTAGACGAAATAAGATTTGGCAAACTCCTACCCTTAAGACAAATTGTTCCTAGCTTTCTTAATCTGTTCATGCCTGTTACCATGGAGACCAAGAGAGTCAAAACACACCAGGCAGAGCATTGTTCTGCTCCCAACTTCCTACTATAGATTTGAAGGAGAAAGCTGGCCTGCTCAGGGCTGAGAATCTGAGCTCCCAGCATTGTTGCTTGAGGGGAAAAAATGAGGTCAGTGAGCCAGATACTGGTGGCTCACGCCTGTAATCCTAGCTGCTCAGGAGGCTGAGATCTGAGGATCATGATTTGAAGCCAGTCCTGGAGGAAAGTCCATGAGACCCTTATCTTCAATGAACTACAAAAATGCCAGAAGTGAAGCTGTGGTTCAGTGCTAGCAATGAGTAAACAACTGAGGGACAGTGCCAAGCCCTGTGTTCAAGTCCCAGGACCAGCATGTACACACACACACACACACACACACACACACACGAGTTCAGTAATGATATGTGATCAATAAAGCTAGGAGAAGGGGATCTTATGGGCAATTGTTGACTCTTCTGTAATTAAGAAAAGGGTAAATCACTTCAAGTAATTATTATTATTAGTAGTAGTAGTAATAGTAGGATGATGATGATGGATGATGATGATGATGATGATGATGATGATGATGATGATGTATGTGGCAAACATAAGACCTCTGATTCATTGCTCCAAGCAGCAGGGCTTGAGTCTGTATAAAGAATGGGGAGAATGCACCTGCTTGTTTGGTTATTAAACCTAGGGACTTTTTAGACCAAAGGCCTAAAATAAGGAGTGCTCTGGAGCAGTTTCCTGTTCAGATACACTGTTATTCTCCAGGCTCAGAACAATGTGAAAATGCACCCCTTTTTCTATATGGTATACCTGTGGTAGGTATTGCACTTTTGCCTCTCAAGACCTGTATATGAAAGAAAACCCTTAATTTTTATTTTGCCTCACTTTGGAAATGTATCTCTATTTTCCTTCATAAATGATGTCCTGAAGCAGAGTTTCTGAGAACCTGAACATCACCCTAATATCTCACATCCGTTGGTGTGTAACCACTAACAGTATTATGCTGATAACATGCAAGAACACTTGGATAAGCACACAACTCTGAAAAGCTTCCATAAGGAATAACAGGGATTTGAGCAAATTTATAAATTCTTGAACCTTTCTGCTTATATAAAACTAAAAGGCCTGAGCACCAGTGGCTCAACCCCATAATCCTAGCTAAGTAAGGAGCCTGAGATCTGAATTGAGGTAAAAAGCCAGCCTGGGTAGGGAAATTTGTGAGACTCTAGTCACCAATTTACCGTCTAAAACCCAGAAGTGGAATTGTGCCTCAAGTGGTAGAACTCTATCCTTGAGCAAAAAAGTTCCAGTGTGCATGCACTCACACACACACACACACACACACACACACACACACACACACACATCCAAATGGATGCACACACAGATTAAGATTAATCCATGAGAAGTTCATCATGTATTTCATACCATATAATTTAAGACACTTGGAATCTTTGGCCAAATGTCTCAATAATAAAAATATGCTATTCTTTTTCATTTCAAAGCTAACAAAAAACACTGAACGACTCGGGCACCAATGGCACACACCTGTAATCTTAGTTACTTCAAAAGTTGAGATCTGAGAATTGCAGTTCAAAGGCAACCTGGACAGGAAATTCCATGAGACTCTTCAATAAACTTACGCAGAAAAAGCCAGAAGTGGTGCTGTGGCTCAAGTGGCTCAAGTGCTGGCCTTGAGCACTAAAAGGTTTAGGGACAATACCCAGGCCCTGAGTTCAAACCCTAGGACTGGACTAGCAAGAGATTTAGGGGTGGCAGGGGTAGGAAGAAAAACACTAAATGATCTCAACAAGGGCAATGGAAAATGTGTTTCCTGTTCTTTAGAAAGAAAAATGACTGCTTCACTGCTCAGTTATATTTCTGTCTGTACATTTGTGTGTATGTCTTTATGTGTGTCTGTGCACACACCAACGCTCACACCATACTGGGCTGAAGTCAAAGTCATGGGCTCTCTCAACTTTTTCATTCAAGGTTGATGCTTCACCACTTGAGCCACAGCTCCATTTGCAGTGTTTTGCTGGTTAATTGGCTGTAACAGTCTCCAGAACTCTCCTGCCCTGGTTGGCTTTGAACTGCTATCCTCAGATCTCAGCCTGTTACGCATTTAGGGTTACAGGCATGAACTACAGGAACTCATTTTTGTATTTCTAATTTATCTTCTCTAGTCACAGGCTATATGGTATCTGTACTTGATTTTTTTTTCAAGTGTAGACTTTAATTTACTAAATACTTGCATAATTATTTTCAATCTTACATGTCTTTAAAATTGCTTCAGGATAAATGGTTACAATGAATTTCTGCTACAGAAATTCACTTGATACATTTTATCTTATCAAAACTTTTAAATTCTAAACTACAACTTTGTTCAGAGGGGTTTTTGCAATGACAGAAAACCATGCAAATAAATGTTAGCTATAGAAGGTCTTTTGTTCTTCTCCCTTTGTGCCAGTACTTGGGCCTAAATTCAGGGCCAGGGCACTGTCCTTTAGGTTTTTTGCTCAAGTCTGGTGTTGTACTGCTTAACCCCCACCCCCACTTTCAGTGCTTTTGGTATTAATTTGGAGTTAAGAGCATCATGGACTGTCCTGTACAGTTTGGCTTCCAGCAGAGAGTCTCAGATCTCTGCCTCCTTCTTAGCTAGTATTGTACACATGAGCCATCAGTGCCCAGCCATAACACCAAGAGATTTAAAATGAAACAACAACTCAAAAGTTCAGGAAATGGCTGTCTCACAGAAATGTTTACTTTCATCTCCATGGTGATTATCCAGAAAGTTAGTTAGCAATCTTGTCCATCTTTTGTTCCTCTTTGGGGTGAGGTCTAGAATTCAGGGCCTAGGTAGTGGCTTTTGTTGTTGTTGTTGTTTTGTTTTGTTTTGTTTCTCAAAGCCCAGTGCTTCCTCACTTGAGCCACAGTTCCACTTGCTGGCTCTTGGGTGATTAATTGGAGCTGAGAGTTTTACTGCCCTGGCTGGCTACTAGCACCTCACTCCTCTGCCCCTCTTTCCCTACAAAGTGGGAAGGAGGCATTTCTCTGTGTTAATCCATCCACAAAGTGGTGAGAAGTGATAACATTTACATGCTCAAGATCCTCTCTCAGTGCCTTATAAGATCTTGGGAACAGAAATGACTTAGGCTCCTCCCATAAAAATGTAATAATAATAATACTAGGTGCCAGTGGTTTATGCCTGTAATCCTCTGTATTCAGGAGTCTAAGGATCATGGTTTGAAGCCAGCCAGTGTAGGAAAATCCATGAGACACGTATCCCCAATTAACCAACAAAAAGCTGGAAGTGGTTCTGTGACTCAATTGATAGAGCATACCTTTGAGTATAAAAAGCTCAAAGACAGAGCCCAGGTCCTGAGTTCAAGAGCAAGGAAAAGAATTATTATAAATAATGAGAGATTATCCTCTTCCTTCCTATTACCAACAAAACAAAATGAATTACTTTTGTCATTCTCCATTTTCTTTTTTGGTGGTTGTTGTCAGTCATAGGGCTTGAACTCAGGGCCTGGGTTCTGCCCCTGTGCTCTTTGCTCAAGGTTAGGGCTCTACAACTTTGAGCCACAGCACAATTTCCACTTTTCTGGAGGTTAATTGGAGAGTCTCACACATATTCCTACCTGGACTGCTTTGAATCACAATTCTCAGATCTCAACCTCCTGAGTACCTAGGATTACAGGTATGAGCCACCAGTGCCTGGCTTCCATTTTCTTTATTTCTTTATTCACTGTGGTGAAATTTTGAAGCTGACCAATAGTTGTAATTTGACTTTCTGGCAAAGATTTTATTCAGTAATTATGAAATGTCTTGAAGAACTACACTGCTTTTTATTTCCAAGGAAAATGTTCCCGGTGTAGCAAACAATGAAATTATTTCACTTCAAGTAGAGAAAATACTCTTTACGTTTCCCTTCTTGACATGCTGTGGAAACTATTTCCATAACCATTTGTTCATGTTTTTCTTTCCACTAATTAAAAAGATGGCTATTAAACCATAGAATTGCATGTCAACTGTGTGGAGAGATTAGTGTGTATAATTTGTACACATTTCTTAATGTCCAGAACATTCACTATGATCAGAGACATAGATTCCTCTGTTTCTGGAAGCATACAGTTACTGTCGCTCTTGATGAGGATTCAGACAGCAATGAATCAGAAAATACAGCCTTCCGGGGGTGCAGCGGCAGAAGGAAGCCATCCACTCAGTGTGGTACGACTCAGATTGTAGGCCTAGAGCTGCCTGCTCCCAGCTCCTCTGGTGGTTGGAAGATGGAGCTTGAGCTTTCCAAAGCCTCAGCTTTGGAAAAAAGCCTCTCCAAGGACAGTCTGGACAGATGGGCAGTGTATTTGACAAGCAACCCCTGGATCCCTGCTTCAACGCCCTTCTGCTCTACTTTCAAAGCAGCACTGTATTTCTCAAGTGTTGAAATGGGTAACTGTGCCGGCCACTGGCTGTAAGGGAACAATCTTCCATTCAAAGCGAGATGCGGTGGAAAGATGGGATGGGGCGCACAGGGAGGCCTTGCCACCACGCCAGGGTGAGGATTGTGTCAGGTGCCCCAAAGATTCCAGGAGGGAGACCTCAGCAGAGTTCTTATACAGGGTCTGTTATGCTAGCCTCACAAGGACGATTTATAAAAGGGGAGAGGAAAACACCGCTCTCCTTAGCTACCTTCTGCGGGTGTCTTTCCAAATACCTCAGAAGCAGGGGCCTTCTTAGTCACCCCAGACAGTAAGCACCAATATTTCTAAGAAACATCTGGAAAATACTCCGTGAGAAGACGCTCATGCAAGGATGAAGGGAGGAGGTAAAGGAGGCATTTCTAAAGTGACCAGGAAAGTTTAACCAGGCAAGAAAAGAAAGAGGAGTGCAGTCAGGGATGGGTGAGGACCAGTCCCAGTGACTCACACTTGAAATCCCAGTTACTTAGGAGGCTGAGATGGGAAGATATCCAGCCGAAGCAGGAAAGTTAGTGAGACATTTATTTCTAATTAACTATTTTAAAAGCCAAAGTAGGGACTGGGAGTTTGGCCAACTGGTAGAGTACTTGCCTAGCATGCATGAAGACCTGGGTTTGATCCCTTCCTTCCACATACATAGAAAAACCTGGAAGTAGTGCTATGGCTCAAGGGGTAGAGCTTTAGCCTTGAGAAAGCCCAAGGACAGTTCTCAGGCCTTGAGTTCAAGCCCAGGACTGGCAAAAAAAAAAAAAGTGGTAAAGCTCCAAAACTCCAGCCTTGAAGTATAAACACTAAGGGGTAGTGCCCGGGCTCTGAGTTCGAGCCCCAGTGCCAGCACACACACACACACACACACACACACACACACAGGAAAATAACAACATTTGCATATGGTCTCCATTTACTTTAAATCATCTCTAGGTTACTTTTAATACTTAATAAAATATAACATCTAGGCAAATAGTTATTACATGTGTTATTTTTTTTAAATGGGTAACAAATCTATATATTTTCTATACAAGTTTGTTTGCATCTACAAATAAGGAAATGTGTGCCTCCAGGAGGCAGCAGCTGTGTCTGATCTGTGTGGGGTACCTTCATAGCATCTGGAGCCTAGAGAACTGGGTCATCCAGTTTCTTTTAACTTAGCTAATTCCTCAAACCCTTGCTGAGGTTGTTTGCCCTGTAGGAGACTATAGATATTTCCTAAAAGATAGCATCTCCTAGAGCAAGCTCCCAATTTATCAAAAAGGCCAAATAATCTCTTCCATGATCCACAACCAGTTAAGGTTAGGGACAGAGCACCAGTTTCTTGACTCTCCCTCCAGCTGTCTTTGTTTAAATGTTTTCTTCTTATAGGACATTGACATTATTTGCAAAATTGGAAAGATATTCAAACTGAGTTAACTCCTAACTTTCCCAGTCAAGAGTAAATAGGACTCACACACCCCTCCCCCCATCTGGAACTCACCCTGATGTCTTACCCCTCATTTCCTAGCTATTTGCCCCTAGGACAAGAGCAAATTGCATTGGAGTGAGGAATCTTCCTCACAAATAACTCTGCTGTCACCAGGGCCAGTGCGGAAGATGGAAATCCAGAGAACTAGATACAGTATCAGTCTTCAAGGAGTTTGTAGACTGAGAGAAGATACGGAGGTGTAAGAGATGAATCTACACTATGGGAATATCATCTACAATTAGGTCTTACACAAGTAATAGACGGAAAAGGAAAAATGGCTTCCAGACCCATGCCTTCCAAAGACCACTCTACTGGGCATCGTCAGAGAGCAAGCAGGATGGCTCCTTGTGTTCAATGCAGGAGGCTGGCAAGGGGTTGTCATGGCTACTGTGCAGGCTGCTAGAGACAAGTAAGGCATACAAGGCAAGAAACAAGACAACAGTACCAGACACTGGTGGCTCTTCCCTGAAATTCTAGCTACTCAGGAAGCTGATATTTGAGGATTGAGTTCAAAGCTAGCCCTGGTCAGGAAAGCCCATGACAGTCTTATCTCCAATTAACCACCAAAAGGCCAGATGTGAAGTTAGGTTGTAGCTCAAGTGTGGTAGAGTACTAGCCTTTAGCAAAAACTAAGGTAAAGCATTGAAGCCCTGAGTTTAAGTCCTAGTACTGGCACACACACGGAGGAGGGGGAGGAAGAGGGGTGAGAAGAAAAAGAAAGAGGAGGAGGAGGAAGAGGAAAAGGGAAGGAAAGAAGGAGGGGAGGGAAGGAGAGAGGGAGCGAAGGAAGGGAGGAAGGAGAAAAGGTAGACTGGAGGCAATTTCTTATGAATAAATCAGACTTTGTCTATGAGCAATGAAGGCTTAAACTTGCTTTTAAGCACGGAGATGGCAGGAATGGCACTTTTCTCTTGGGAACATCTGGCTGAGATGAAGGATGTCTCAGTTACCTCATCACTGCCTAACTCAGGCTGGGCTCCCCTCCCACGCAACTGCTGGCCAGGTCACCCTACACCCTAGCTGTTTCCATATGCTGCCTTAGGTCTTTCCAGTAATCCAGAGCCCCAAATGAATGCTACCTACTCAGTTTACCTGTGGGAAAATGCAACTCCAGCTCCATGGAGAAAAGCTCTGGTATAATCTTTAGAAAAGAGGCAGCAGGAGGGAGCCTGACATTTCAGAAAAGCCCTTCTCCTCTGCCCTTCCTGTCCATGTCATTCGTTTCCAGGCTGTCTCCATAGCAGCCTCCCCCCCCCCAACACCTCACTATGAATGGGGAAGTGTTACCTGGCAGGGGTTTTTTTTTCCTAACTCTAAATGTATTTTTCTTTTCTTTGCATTCCATTTCCAAGTCAACTGAGAGCAGTTAAGGATGGTGCCGTGGTCCCCAGAGGTTAAAAGTAATAAAGAGTGTCTTTGTGTCTTTGTGGTCTGGCTTTTCACAGACGATTATGAAGGGGAGGGAATTTATCCATGTAATTTGCATGTTAATGTTTGTTCTAAAAATATACTCTGAGAAAGGCAAAGAACACACACACTTCAAAATCTGTTTCAAGGGAACAACATTTTAGATCTTAGGATCCAGGTGTCAGATAGAAAAATAACAATCAAAAGAACAAAATGAATCCATTTCAAATCAGTTATAGACCTTACAAGTTTCATACATCAGATTAGATTTAGAGTGACTGTTAAATTATTATACATAAACCCGGTGCTGGTGGCTCACTCCTGGAATCTTAGCTACCAGGGAGGCCTCAGCCTCCCATTTCAAAGCCAGAGCAAGCAGAAAAATACATGAGCCTCTCATGTCCAATTAACTAGCAAAAAGCCAGAAGTGAAGCTGTGACTCAAGTAGTAGAGCACCAGCCTTGATTAAGAAAGTCACACAAGTGTGATGTGCACACCCACACCCACACCCACATCATATTTACATACTTAACTAATCCTATATAGAATAGGGAATTTCAAGAAAAGATGTCTTTAAATTTTTTTTTTTTTTGCCAGTCCTGGGCTTGAGTTCAGGGCCTGAGCACTGTCCTTGGACTTTCTCAAGGCTAGAGCTCTACCACTTGAGTCTCAGCACCACTTCCGGCTTTTTTTCTATGTATGTGGTACCGAGGAATCGAACCCGGGTCTTCGTGCATGCTAGGCCAGCACTTTTAACCACTAGGCCAGACTCCCGGCCAGTCTTTAAATTTCTTTAAAAATTGTTTCTCCCTTCCCTTCCCTCAACATATTCCACTGACAGAAACTGAGGCCTCTACCCAACCCCATACTCAGGATACCCTGGTGTTCAACTTACATGTAGATTCTCAACTCCAGGAACTGAGATAAAGTTGGCAATTTCCTTCATAAAAGAAAAGGAAGCCATATGGTAGTGAAAGGATCCAAATGGATTTTTCAGATTTATGCCATAAGAAACGTTCCTCCAATAGAATAGACATAGAATTTATCTTGAGCAGGGCAGCCAGCCTCATGTCTGTAATCTTAGCTATCTACAGGCTGAGATCATAGTTCGAAGTCAGCCCTGGCAGAAAAGTCGGTGAGACTCTTATCTCCAATTAACCACCTGGAACTGGGGCTCAAGTGGTAGAGTGCTATGAGTTCAAGCCCCAGAATACGTGGGTGCGCGCATGTGCGTGCGTGCACACACACACACACACACACACTCTGAATCTTGAGTTAAGTAGAATGAGCATCGGAGAGTTTGGTCTCTGATCCTTGTACAAAGCTCATCCTGGAGGGTGAAGCTCAGGATGTGTCTTCAGGGCCTGAGAAGGTCTGTGGTCACCTGCTGAGTCACCATCTCCACATCCTGCTCTGCTCCATAGGGTGGGGCTCAGGAGCCCTTGGAGAACTGACTAGGCTTGTGCAGAAAAAGATGAACCCACCACCTGCCTGAGACTCCAGGGACGGCCAGAGAATGGCTTCCCCTTAGAGAAGCTGGGTCCACTGGGGAAGAAGGACCCCTGTGTACTGATCCCACCCTTTGGGCAAACTCTACAGAACTTGAAGGTTCTTCTCTTAAATGTCTGTTAAAAAAAAAGAAAAGAAAAGAAGGAAAAAAGAACTTCGTGTTTCCTGCTCTGTTAAACTGGATCCGGGTCTGGCACTGGTGGCACATGCCTGTAATCCTAGCTACTCAGACTGAAATCTGAGGATTGCAGTTCAAAGGCAGCTGGGGCAAATACGTGTGTGAGACTCTTATCTATAATTAACAATCAGAAAAGCTGGAAATGGAGCTGAGAACCAGCCTTCAGCAAAAAACTTTGAGAGGTGGGGAGTTTGGCCTAGTGACAGTGCTTGCCAAGCATACAGAAAGACTGGGGTTGGATTCCTCAGTGCCACATACATAGATAAAGCCGGAAGAGTTGCTGTGGCTAGAGTGGTAGAGCTCTAGCCTTGAGAAAATCCAAGGACAGTATTCAGACTCTGAGTTCAAGCCCCAGGATTGGCAAAAAAAAAAATATATATATATATATATATATGTATATTCAGAGCATACCTGGATCTGTTGGAGAGAAAGAAGTTACTTGTTAAACTTTAACAATAATAGTAAACAATACAGAAGTGAAAACTAGTTGGATTCTGGATTTGGTTTTGATATTCCTGGGGAAGATCAGTTGAATTCTGTGAACTATTTTTCTCTTCTTCCTTTTTTTTGTTCTTCTTTTCTTTTGCTTTCTAAAAGCTGTTTGAAATTTTAATTGACATATCATTTGCACATATTTATGGGATATGGTATAATATTTCAATATAAGTACTCAATGTATAGTGATCAGATCAGTTAGTATACCTCAGTTCAAATACCTGGGATTGCTTTGTGGAAAACTCAACTGCTCTACTATTTTGAAATAATATGTAATTGGGCCAGGAGTTTGGCCTAGTGGTAGAATGCTTTACCCAGGTTCGATTCCTCTCTACTACATACATAGACAAAACTGGAAGTGGTGCTGTGACTCAAGTGGTAGAGCTCTGGCCTTGAGAACATCCAAAAACAGTAATCAATCCCTGAGCTCAAGCCCCAGGACTGGCAAAAGAATAAAACAAAATTTAAATAAAATAATATGTAATTAATTGCTGTCATAGCTATCCTGCAATGCTACAAAATATTGGAAATCATTTCTTCTATCCAACTGTACCTATGTGCCATTCACCTACCTTCTTTTTTCTTGATTATATTTTCCATTTTAATTTTAAGAGTTATTTGTTTTAACTCTAAAAAGTGATATTATTGAAATGTTTTTATGGGCATGTGGCATTGGTCACTTGGGGACCATAATGAAGAAGACAAAGGTGGCCTCAAGTAATTTTTGGTAGAAATACAGAATGGATTTTGGGAAAAAGGAAAAGCTATAAAGGGGAAGAGCTAGGACATGGCTGGAAGAGAAGTAAGAACAAGAGAAAAAACTAGAATAAGTGTTCTGTTGCTGGGTGAAAGGATGATAGGAAACATAACAATATGGGAACAGAAAATTACTTAGGAAAAAATGAATGTATCTAACATGGTAACATTTTCTAAACCAGTGGCATATAACTATTCAAATAAGAATAAGTAAAATCTCTCTCTCTCTCTCTCTCTCTCTCTCTCTCTCTCTCTCTCTCTCTCTCTCTCTGTGTGTGTGTGTGTGTGTGTGTGTGTGTGTGTGTGTGCAGTAAGGCTTGAACTCAGGACCTTACACTCTCACTTGGCTGTTTAGCTCAAGGCTAGTGCTCTGCTACTTGAGCCATGGCTCCATTTCTGGCTTTTTATTGGTTAAGTGGAGATGATAAGCCTCACACACATTTTCCTGGCTGGTTTCTAATCCTGATCCTCAGACCTCAAACCTCATGATTAGTTAGGACTCTAGACATGGACTGATGAGCTTGTTTTTCTGTCCTGTTTTGGAGCAAAGTGCATTTATTATCCTCACCTGAGGTTCAGCACACTGTGCTCATGTCAAAAAATAACCTTGGCAGACTTAGAAATCAGTAATGTGAATTGGGTACCCTTTAGGAGTTAGAAAGCATCATATTGGGAGGATAATAAACCAAAACAAAGGCTTGTAAGACCTGGACCTTTCTGAAGAGAAGCAAATGTGTAAACAAATAAATTACAATGTAGGGAGCTAAATGCTAGGACTTATAATGACATGAGCAGGAAGGGGGGGCAGTAATTAACTCCTGAGAAGAAACGCCTGACTGCAAAGACAGAGCTGAGGGAGAGAAGGCTGTGTTTGACTCTGGAACTCTATACAAGTATGGTAGGGTTTTGTTGTTGTTGTTGTTGTTATTTTGAAATATGGGAAGGGGTGTATTTCCTGATGAAATAATTTAAACAGTTCCTTCTTTGCAAGACTTACTATTCATTTTCAGTTATTGCTTTTCAGAAATACCCACAAGTATCTCTAGATTTATTTTAGAACTTCATAAGGTGAATTTTACTACATAGAGATATGGAGAGCTTAAGAAACTTCTCTATCAAGGTGTATTGTATTCATAAATGGATGTGTTGAACTGAACCCTGGCAAACTATTTTAAAAAAATTATAATGACTTATACCTCTAATCCTGGTTACTCAGGAAGCTAAGATCTGAGGACCTTTTCAACCTGGGGAACAAACGTGCACAAAACTCTTATCTCTAATTAACCACCTAAAAGTGACCATGGGAGCTGTGGTTCAAGTAAGTGGTAGAGGGTTAGTCTTAAGCAAAATAGCCAAGCCCTAATACTGGAACAAACAACAATTATTTTCTCTCTCATGTGTAGATGTTACATCAAAAAGATAAATGTATGTGTAAACACCTACGAGGTCATATATAGATGTGTGCATATATTGATCATATGTGCATATATAAGTGTATATATTAATCGATGTGATCATTTGAAAATAGGGTATTTACAGGTGTATCACACCATAGTGAAACATCTTTGAACAATTAACATGCAGTGTGACAAAAGCAACACAAAGAAGTTGAAAGTTATCAGGACTGGAAGGTGGGGTGAGGGGAGAGGATGAACAGAAGGGGAGGACATAATCACAATATAATCATAATAATCTATGTACATGTGTGAAGGGGATCAAGGAAGCTCCATGAGATGGGTTTGGGGCTGGGAAGGGGAAGAGGAAGAAGAATGGAGCAGTTGGCCATGCTCAAGATGCATTCTAGAGGAGGGAAATGGCGATAAAAACATGAGAAGGGGTATCATTGTGTGAGAAGTAATGCACATTCTATCTGGTGAATATAACTGTAACCCTTCTATTAATTACAATAAAAATATATGAAGTCAAAAATTAGGTATTATTTACAAATGGCACACATATAGAAAACAAAAATGCTTGTTACCTGGTGTATTGTATATATTGAAATAGGAAAGGGAAGGGGGAAAACATGGAAGGAGGGAAATAGGGACAAAAACATGAGAAAGGGTATCAATGTGGGAGAAGTAATGCAGCTACTACCTGGTGACTGTAACTGTAACTCTTCTGTACATTACTGTGACAATAAAAAAAGAAAAGAAAAAGAAAGAAGATACATTCTAGCCATCCATGAACATGTTAGAAATGAAACCTCCTTGTAGAACTAAATGATGCTAATGAAAAAGGATAAGTAAGTCAAGAAGTTGCTGTCGGTCACAGAAGGCCACATGTCCTATGATCCCACAGAGAGAATATGTACAGAAGAGGAAAATGCCAAGAAAAGGAAGGAAGGGATGCCTCAAGGGGTTCAAGGTTTCTTTCAGGGTGCAAGAAATCTCTCAGTCACACAGTGGCAGCAATTGCCTGACATCATAGATGTGCTAAAATCTACCAGAGGTAAGCTATAAAATGGTGGGTTTTCTGCAATGTGATTTATTTCTCAGTGATTGTTCTTTACAGGTAGGCTTTCAAAGTTAAATAGGACTGGCTCAGCAAGCATAAAGGGATCCAAATAGGGAAAGAGGAAGTGGAACTTTCCCTCTTTGCAGATGACATGATTCTGTATTTAAAGAATCCTGTAGACTCCACTCCCAAGTTGCTTGAGCTGATTCGAAACTTTGGCAAGGTAGCAGGGTATAAAATTAACCCTCAAAAATCAACCGCCTTCCTATATGCCAACAATGAGAGGAATCAGCAATCAGGAAAGCAACTCTTTTTACAATAGCCTCAAAGAAAATAAAGTAGCTAGGAATTAACTAAGAATGTAAAGGAACTTTATGATGAAAACTTTAAAATCCTGAAAAAGGAAATTAAAGTAGAACTGAGGAAATGGAAAAACCTCCCGTGCTCCTAGATTGGAAGAATTAACATTGTGAAAATGGTAATCTTGTGAAGGGCTATCTACAAATTCAATGCAATACCCATCAATACCCCAATGTCATTCCTTTAGGAAATAGAGGAAGCAATCCAAACTTTCATATGGAATAATAAAAGATCCTGTATAGCAAAAACAATCCTTAGCAGAAAGAACAGCGCAGGAGGAATAGCAATACCAAACTTTAGACTCTATTATAGAGCTATAGTAACCAAAACAACTTGGTACTGGCACAAGAATGAGCCTAAGGACCCATGGAATAGAACTGAAGACCCAGAAATCAACCCACAGACCTATGGCCACCTAATCTTTCATAAGGGAGCCAAAAAAATAGAATGGAAGAAAGACAGCCTCTTCAAAAGTGGTGCAGTCAGAACTGGTTAAGCACCTGCAGAAAACTAAAGTTAAATCCTTCTAAGTCATCCTGCACCAGGATTAATTCCAAATGGATCAAAGACCTTGAGGTAAAAGCAGATACACTGAAAACTTTTCAAGAAGGAACAGGAACTACACTAGGTATCCTTGGCACAGGTTGAAACTTTCTTAATAAAGACCCAGAAACACAACAAATAAAAGAAAGTTTGGATAAGTGGGACTGCATTAAACTGCAGAGCTTCTGTATGGCAAAGGACATCGTTATAATGCTAAATAGAAAGCCCACAGAGTGGAAGTCTTCACTAACCATACAACAGACAAAGGCCTCATATCTAAAATATATCAACAGCTAAAAATATTGAATCACTCCAAAACTAATCTCCAAAGAAACAATCATCCCATTAAACCCATTAAAAGAGGAGCCAAAGACTTAAGAGAGTCTTCTCTGAAGAAGAAATAAGAATGGCCTATAGACACATGAAGAAATGTTCCACATCTCTGGCCATAAAATAAATGAAAAGCAAAGCAACTTTGAGATTCTACCTCACTCCAGTTAGAATAGCCAGATCAAGAAATCTAGTAACAACAGATGCTGGCGGGAATATGGCCAGGAGGGATCATTACTACACTGTTGGTGGGATTGTAAACTCCTTCATCCACTATAGAAAGCAATGTGGCATTTCCTCAAAAGACTAAACATAGAGCTTCCCTATGACCCAGCAATTCCACTACTTGGCATTTACCCACTCATCCAGAAACAAGGACATACTAAATCCACTAGTGCAACAATGTTCATTGCAGCACTATTTACCATAGCAAAGATATGGAACCAACCCAGATGCCCTCAGTAGATGATTGGATCAATAAGATGTGGTACTTATACACAGTGGAATTCTATGTTGCTGTCAGAAAGAACGACTTTGCCCCATTTGTAGGGAAATGGGAAGACTTGGAAAAAATCACATTAAGTGAAGTAAGCCAGATTCAAAGGAACATAGGCTCAATGGTTTCCCTCATTTGTCATAATTAATATAAACCTTGGACTCTTGTAGCAGAGGTTTACAATAGGGTAACATAAGGCCATATAGGATGAGGCTAAATGAAAGGATATGGAAACAAGATCCATATAATGTGTGATTGTTGTTCTTAATGTACTATGTTATTTCTCATCCCTTTTGTTGTCCCTTGCTTATTCTCATATTGTTACAGTGTCTCACCTTGTTATCTGGTATATTGTATATATGTTTATTTGAAATAAGATAGGGAAGGGAGGAAAACAAGATGAGGGGCAAGGGTGGAGGGAGGGAAATGGGGACCAAGATATGAGAAAGGGTATCAATGTATGTGAAGTAATGCACCTTCTATCTGGTGAATATAACATAACCCTTCTATTAATTACAATAAACAATTAAAATAAAAAAAATAAGGCTGGCTCAGGCAAAAGTAGGAGATGGGTTGCCCATGTCTTACGCCAATGGGTACAATAGCCTCCGAGGGTTGTTAGAACCCAAGAGATGAACTGGGGAAAACAGAGCCATATGGCTGTGTCCAACACTTGTCATTGGTGGCCTTGGAGTTGCTGGCCATGACCACGGAAGGAAAGGGATGGAGCTTGTGATGAACTGCGCATTGCCCAGGCTTCACACATGCGCAATCGGACCATGTAAGGGACCCTGACAGAATGAAAATGGAAAGAGCTGGTCCTTCCTTTCAGGCAGTTGTAGAAGCACTGTCATGGGAAGTAACATTACAAAGAGTTCAGAGGCTGGACAAGTGGATTGGGGACAGTGAAGAGCCTTCCAGCAGCAGCCAGACTTCCTTGATTAGGTTTCTGTTCGGCTATACACTATTAGCTTACTCTCCTTCTCAAGTCCTCAGCCCCTTCCCTCAAAACCAGTTAATCTGTCCAGGTCTAACAGCAGCTGGCCTTCAGCTCTGGCTATTCCTCCCACTTCATCTCCCCAGCTGTGCTTTACCCCCAGCTACAGGAGAGACTGTGCCCTACCTTAACTGTTGCAAGCAGAAATCCTCGCCCCAGCTAGGTGCCATCTTTAGCCTTCAGCTGCTCACCCGTGCAGAGGACTTCTAATCCTCCTGCCCCTAGCGCCCCCCCCCCAAATAAATTTGACCCTGAACAAAGGATGGGGGTCATCTTCCCCCTCTCCCAAGGGAGAGATGGCCTTTTCAGCCTCAGCTGGCAATAAAGCATTTCTCCTGTTCTTAGGTGTGTTCATGTGGTTTGGGGGGGGGGGGATAGAGATCACAGGAAATGGCTGTAAATTTTGGCACTTTAAGGATCGAATTTAAGAGACAAAGACAGTGGGAATTATAAGGAAAATAAATCTTAAAGTTAAAAAAACAACAACCTGGGGAGCCAGGCACTGGGGACTTCTGTAAACCCTTGCTTCTCAGGAAGCTGAGTTCCAAGGATCGCAGTTCAAAGCCAGCTTGGGCAAGAAATTCCATGAGACTCTTTACTTCAACTAACCACCAGAAAACCAAAAGTGGAGCAGGGGCTCAATGTGATAGAGTGCTAGACTTTAGCTAAAGAGCTCAGGACAATACCCAAGGCCCTCAGTTCAAGCCCTAAGACTAGGGTGAGGGTTGGGGAATGGAAACCCTGGAGAACAATTGAAGGTGTAACTATTCCAACCTGGAATCTGGAAAAGTGTTTAGAATAATTAAAAGAGGTTAGCAAAGAGCCACACATGAAGTTTGGGGAATTTTTTTTTTTTTTGCTTTTTATTTTGTTATTGTTGTTTGTTTGTTTATTCTGTAACTGGGACTGAACTCAATGCCTGAGCACTGTCCTTGGGCTTTCTCAAGGCTTGTCCTCTACCACTTGAGCCACAGCACCATTTTCTGCTTTTCTATGTATGTAGTACAGAGGAATTGAACCCGGGTCTTCATGCATGCTAGACAAGCAGTCTACCTCTAGGCCAAACTCTTGATCCAGTTTTAGGGGGGTTTTTTTTGTGACAAGGTATGAACTCAGGGTCCGGGCACTATCTCTTAGCTTTTTCACCCAAGACTGGTGCTTACTATTTGAGCCACAGTTCTACTTCCCGGTTCTTTGGTGGTTAATTGGATGTAGGAGTCTCTCAGACTTTTCTGCCCTGGGTGGCCCAACTGTGATCCTGAGATCTCAGCTTCCTGAGTAGCTAGGTTCCCACCAAAAGTTTATTTCTATTTTGCTTTTCTTTTTTGCCTTTGTTATATTTTGATTAAATTTTCTTATTATCATTAAGTGGTTGTGCAAAGGCATTCCCATTCAAGTTGTCAGCAACGCATCTTAGCCAATGGCGCCCCTTTTACCATTCTCCCCTCTCTCATCCAACCCATCCATTTAAGTTGCCTGACTTCACTTGACAGACATAAATGGATTGAAAAGGAGAGATCAGAAGAAGGAAGGACAAGGAGTTGGAGAGCCGTGTTTGGGGCAGGCAGAGGGGAGGAAAAGGAAGTGCCATGACTCGCACTCTCTTGTAAAGGGGAAGCCTGAATCCAGCCAACAACATGTGTGGGAAACTTTTGGGCCCCTCCCAAGTAGAGTCCAGTATTGATTCCAGACGCTGTGATTCCTGTGCAAAGGGGAGTGGTGGGGAGAGAGGGGGAAGCAAAGAATTAACAAGGAAAACGGCCTCAACTTTCTCCTGTGTCCTGGAGGACCCCAGAAACAGGCCAGGAAACTTCTCCCAAGGCCACATGCTGATTTTTCCCTCTCCCTCCCCAGCTGTGACCATTTGCTGAGCAACCCAGTCTTATTAAAAAAGTGAATGAGACTCTGTTTGAGAGTGGGGCCAGGGGGAATGTAAACACTTGTTTGTCCACACTGGTGCCGAATGAAGGAAGTTCATGGTCTGTACAAGTCATGCAATGTGTCATATCATATTGCCAAAAGGTTGCATCATTTCTCAGCTTTCCGGAAGAGGGGATGGGCGAGAGGTCATCGGTGTTTATTTTGTGAAGTTTGGCCTACCAGGAAATGTGTGGGTACAAGAGATATTTTAGGCCCTAGGGATTGTCACTTAAGACGCTTAATCCGGCAGCGTGTGCTAAGCTTGGGCCTCTAAGTAAATCTTTGAAAAGAGTGGCAACTTGTGAATATGTCAGAAGTTTTGGCTGTACTGACACAGCCACGTACAAAATCCTGCTGCCAAACAGAGACCAGAACCAGATGACAAAAGACCTCAAACACACCACAGATGGACTGCTTCGGTAAAATACTCATCACAGCTGAACCTAGAGAGTCATTTGAAGAGGAATGAATGTCAAGAGACCTTAGAAACATTTTTTTTGTACACAATGTTTCATGTCAAGTTTCTTTAAGAAGAGACTAGAGCTATTTCATCAAGGGAAGGAAAAAGACATTGGAAGGAAATCATTCTCAACACAGTTAAAACAGATGTGATGATTATGACTTTGGCTGCTTCCCCCAACTGCTCACCCGCTGCCAGCTTGAGTTTGGTCTTCAGGTGGTCTCTGAGCCAGCAAGTGACCACGGTCCTTCTCAGAACGGCTGCTCCCACCTGCCCAGGGGGATCTCGGGGTGTCCTGGAAAATACCACGGACACACACACACAGTCAGCACACACCCCACGTACACACATAGCACACACAAACACAACACACACCAACCACACAGTACACACAACATACTTATTCAACATATACTACACATACACATACATACACATACGAAACACACCCAACTCAACACACACAAAAACACATAGACAAGACATATCTAATACACTCAATACACATAAACTCAGGAAACAAACCTACACACTGAACATTCACACTGAACTCAAGCAATATACACCCACCACACACAATGCATGTGCCCTCATAGATACACCCAACACATATACACACAAAATAAACTGAACATACACATGAAACCCACTCAAACCACACAAAACATAACACATACGTAACTACATACTCAACACATAAATGCATATAAAAACACACACTAAGAAAACAGAGAAGCAAAACAAATACAACACATACTCACTCAACATATATAACATGCTGAACACATATACGCAACATACATCTAGCACACAGTATATTCTTAGCATGCACCCAATACATTTAATACAACCCAGATATAACATATACATCCAACAAATACACATGACACAACATATGCATAACACAATAATGCAACATACAGCATAGCTATAAAATGTGGACACACAGCACACAAAAACACATACTCCATACACACCTTGGACACAAATCACACAAGTAAAGCATGAAGGACACTTGTATTACAAGGTGGAAAGCGATTCTCCTTTCCTTCCACATCAGCGGAATCAAGGGGTACTGCCAACTCTGCAGCCCCCCGTGGAATGTCACCACTACTTGTACAAAAGGACAATTATGTAGACCTGATTCATGACTCCATCATTTTATTGTATTTTTAAATTATGTTTTGTGACAGAACTGGGAGTTGAACTCAAGGCCAAGGGGCTGTCGCTTTGCTCTTTCACTCAAAGCTGGCTCTCTACCACTTGAGCCACAACTCCATTCTAGTTCAATGAAGATAACGGATCTTACGAATTGTCTTGTCCCAGCCAATTTCAAACTGGGATCCTCAGATGTCTGCTTCCTGCTTGTATCAGCTGATGGCCAGGTCCTCAAATCCATTCCCACCCTGATTATCCTCTCTTTCTGCAGTTCCAGGAACCATACTGACCAGAAATAAGCAGAAGAGAGAGCCAAGATCGCTCCTCTCCTGGAGATCATATAGATCCGTGTACTTCCAAACTTTACAACTATGAGAAAGACATTTCTGACACAAGCGTGGTAGCAGGTGGCTTTAACCCTAGCATTTCTGGAGATCACCAGGCCAGCCAGGGCTAGTAGAGAAACACTGTTTTAAGAGAACAGTTGAAAAGAAAGAACTTCATTGTGAATAAACCATTCGGCCTATAGTATGTTATCTTAGCAGCCGAACTAACTAAATACAGTCAGGTCTTGATCTGACAAATACCCAAAATGTGAAAGTGAATAAAAGATAGAAGTCTGAGGAATTCATTTTGAGGTTATGAGGTAGGAAGTCTAGACTGTTGGGAATGGAAGGTTTTTGGGTTTGTTTGTTTTTTTTTTTTTTTTTGCTAGTTATGGGCTTAAACTCAGGGCCTGAACACTGTCCTTGGACTTTTCTCAAGGCTAGAGCTCTACTCTTGAATCACAGCACCACTTCCAGCTTTCTCTTGGACATGGTGCCTAGGAATTGAACCCAGGGTTTCTCACAAGCTAGACAAGCACTCTACCACTAGGCCACACTCCCTGTCCCTCCTCTTTCTTTCTTGTCTCTTTTCTTCCTCCTTCCTCTTTTCCCATTCCTTCCTCTTCTTCTTCCTCCCCCTCTCCCCTCCCTCCTCGTCCTCTTCCTCCTCCTATTCTACCTCCTTCTCCTTCTCCACTCTCCTTCTGTATTCTCAGCACCTACAGTGGTTCTGGATAGCCAGAATAAACATTTGAAAATAGTTAGTGATCCTCTTCATATCCCTGCAAATTCTGTCCTGGCTAGACACGCAAGTGAGCTCTGCCTGGGAACAGCATGACCGTTTGAAAAGTTCGCATGTGAAATAAAACTGTAAATACAACTGGAGTGTTTCTCCCAAGTGACCCAGCTTCACAGGTGTACATCCTGAGAAGCAGAAACATCTGGGTGTGGAGGGAGGAGGGAAAAACACAGGAATCCTGCAGCGTTCCCAACCTATACAAAATGTGTTTGAAAAAGACAAAATGAGAGAAGGCTTCATGAGCAGCCAATGTCTTTTGAAAAAGGAGAAAGAAAGGAGAAAAGAACTCCCTTGTGGAATGATGGAAAAGTTTGGAAATGAGGTTTGCCTGGGCCTGGCTGCAGTTGTGGCCTGGAGGATTGAACCAATAACAGGGCTTGGGTAGAGCTCCAAGGCCAGCTCCTGCCAAATCCTCTTTCAAGTTCTGCAGACAAACCAGCTGGAAGGGAACTCTGCTGGAGGGCAGCGGGGCAGTGGAAAGTACATGTGGCCACAGCTAAGAGAAGTGGCTTCTATTTATTTTTGAATACCGAGCTGTCTACCATGGGCATTCCTAGGATGTTTGCATAATGGGGTTTCAGTAACGAGCATTGGGTATGGAAGGAAACATATTCTCTCTTCCTCAGCCACTGAGACGGCCACATTCACTGTGCACAATGCTGCCTGGTCTTTCTGTATGATTCAGGACCAAGTAATGAGGTTGGTTGCTTCAAGATACTCACATATACGCAGGAGTCTGTGGCTCACACCATTAATTCTAGCTCAAGAGGCTGAAATCTGAGCAGCATAGTTTGAACCTAGCCTGAACAAGAAAAGGTTGAGACTATTATCTCCAATGAACCTGCAAAAAAGCTGGAAGTGGAGTTTTGGTTCAAGTGGTAGGGTACCAGCCTTAAATATACAAGGTCCTAAGTTCAAGCCCCTGTACTGCTCCCTAACTCTGGGGTGTGTGTGTGTGTGTGTGTGTGTGTGTGTGTGTGTGTGTGTGTGTGTATGTGTGTGTGTGTGTACCAAAAGAACCTGTAGAAAATTCTTAACACTAAATTTTCCTAAGATGCCAAGTCAGGAAACTTGCATTTTTAACAGTTTGCACCTCTTAGGTTGAGTCTCTGACCTCTTTTACACATATCCTGTGAAAAGAAAATGAGACAGCAGTGATCTACAGCTCCAACCCTGCCCACTGGGACCCAATCTACAATAGCAACTCCAGGTCAGCAGTGGTGCCTCTGTTAGGGAGCAGATGTATGGTCCTAGCCAGGGAGGGGAAGATTGGGACTAAAGGAACATCTGGCTTCCTGGCTCCAACTTACTGGGGAAAAGAAAGGGCACTGAATCTCTCCTACCCCCATCGTGTGTGTGTGTGTGTGTGTGTGTGTGTGTGTGTGTGTGTGTGTGTGTGTGTGTGTATCAGTCCTGGGGCTTGAACTCAGGGTCTAGGTGATGTCCTTGAGCTTCTTTTGCTCAAGCCTAGTACTCAACCACTTGAGTTACAGCTCTATTTCTTGCTTTTCTTCTTGTTGTTGTTGTTGTTTAGTGGACCTAAGAGTCTCACAAACTTTGCTACCTGAGCTGACATTGAACTGTAATCTTCAGATCTCATCAATTTGAGTAGCTAGGATTATAGTCATCATCCCCATCCCCATCCCCCAACTTTAGTATGCTGGTCCTAAGGCTTGAACTCAGGACCTAGACACTTTAGCTTTCTTGGGCTCAAGGCCAATACTTACCACTTGAACCACAGCTCTACATCAGACTTTTTGGTATTTAATTGGAGATAAGAGTCCCATGTCCTTTCCTGCACAGGCAGGCTTTGAACCAGCAACCTCAGATCTCAGAGCTAGCCTTGATCACAAAGCACTTGGGGACAGCACTCAGGCCCTGATTTCAAGCCCCATGACTGACAAAAACAAAATAAAAAGAGAGGAGAAGAGAGAAAGTCAAATAAAGAGAGAAGAGGAGGAGAGAGGGGAAGGGAAAGGAAGGGAAGAGAGGGGAGAGAAGAGGAGAAAGGAGAGGAGAGGAGACAGCCTGAGGCTTGAAGAAGTTTCTGGGCCATTGGTATGCTTTTGAAGGCATATAGGTTCTCCTTGGGCAGGGAGAGCATAGGAGTAATGGGAGAAGAGAAGGCCAAGCTGAGAGGCTGGAGGATGGTGAGTTATAAGAAAGGCAGAGCAAAGGCCATTGAAAAGTAACTGGGGATGGTGGAAGCAAAGTAGCAGGATTTGGCTTAATAAACAGCAGGGCAAGCTGTGCAGGAAATAGAGAGCCATATCAAATGCTAGAGGTCACATCAGATAATTGAGATAAGAGCACACCATCAAATGTGGCAGTAGGGAGGCTGTTTTTTTTGACCCGGATGAGGGAGGCCTCTGTGCAGAAGTGGGAGAAGAAACACTCCAGTCAGAGGGGAGGGAAAAGACACAGAAGCCATAAACATTGCGAAGTGATTTTAAGAATTTGGCTTTGATTGGAGCAGAGCGAGATAAGAGTGTGGAATGGGGGTCAGGAGTTTGGCCTAGTGGTAGAATGTTTGCCTAGCATGCATGAAGACCGGGGTTCGATTCCTCAGTATCACATACATAGAAAAAAGCCGGAAGTGGAGCTGTGGCACAAGTGGTAGAGTTCTAGCCTTGAGAAAATCCAAGGACAGTGCTCAGGCCCTGAGCTTAAGTCCAAGACTGGGGGAAAAAAGTGTGGAATGGGAGGCAGGGTAAGGGAAGAAGTGGAGGAGCCCTCTGCCCCCACCCACCCAGTTCTGGGGCTTGAAACTCAGGGCTTGGGTATGGTCCCCGAGCTTTTTTGTTGTTTGTTTTTCTCAAGGTTGGTGCTCTATCACTTGAGCCACAGCTTCACTTCTAGCTTTTTGGCAGTTAATTGCAGATAAGAGTCTCACCAACTTTCCAGCTTGAGTTGGCTTCCAGCCATGATCCTCAGATGTCAACCTCCTGAGTAGGTAGGAATGAGCTACCAGCATCCATCTTGGAAGCCAGGTGGGAAACTTGAGATGGTGGCTACAAAGTAAGGCTGCCAATTTGTAGCTGAAAGTTCAAGATGGTACCTGTCGAGCTCTGCTCAGGACCTCCTATTCAGCATAGGATTACCTAGCCTCAAAGGTCTACACCCCCTTGAGGAAGAATGCTCAGACAATGTGATCATCTCCAAGATGGCCCCCAACAGTCTCCCAGTCCAGGCACGCGAACCCCTGTAAGGGTTTCCCCACGTGGACCGGCAAAACGCAGCAGAAGTAATATGTCTACAATTCCTTCATTAAAGAGAGCAGCTTCCTCCCTTCTCCTTGTTTTCCTCTGTGATCACATGCTTTGTGACCCAAGTCCTATAAAGAAGATTCCCTGGTGAGGAACAGCCACTCAGTCAACAGCCATGTGCATGAACTTGTCAACAAATCATCCAACCCCTAGTCACGTCTGCACGGCCCTTAGCCTTAGCCCTGGGCTTGACACAATCACAGGAGAGACCTTTAGTCAGCTAACCACTCCTGGATTCCTGGCCCTCAGCAACCATACTAGGTTGATTATCAGTGTTAGAGGTTGCTAAGTTTCTGGTGGGGGTGGGGGGAAGGATTTCTTATGGAGACATAGGAAGCAATAGAACCGAGAAAGTCAGGGTTCCAATTCATTCAGCGTCTGCCTTCTATCTCTTCTCATTCCATAGCAAAACTAGCCTTGATAGGCAAGCGTGGAGAACTGAGGACATGAGTCATAGGAATGATAAGTCAGGATGTGATGCAATTAAAACTCCTTGCTCCTTGTGGGGTTGGGGGGATGCTTTGAGGGAGAAGATAAGGAAAGGAGAAGAGACCCAGCTTCTACCTCCAAGGTTGTGCATGTTGTTCACTGAGCATGTATACTTTGTCAAAGAGTAAGAGGAGATGGACAAAACATTTGCATCTTAGCCCCAAAGTACATTTTCCTGAGCTGTCAAAACTTTGTTTTTGTTCTCATTCTGTACAGTTCTGATAGAAGAAGTTGAAAGTGAAGGAGTCTGCAAGGTCATGGGTCTGGGAGAAACTGGGTGGCCTCGTTTCTTGCTTCCCTACCTTCTATTCCTGGCCATTGACCCTTGGCTTATACTTCAATCTCTTTCATCTTTGGTGTCATGCAGTGGCTCTGTGATCAGGTGATGTCACTGTGCTCATGTGATGTCTCTGTGACCACACTGTGTCTCTGCTCACAGAACCATCTTCCATCTTGATTTTTCTCCCATCTTTTGTGTGTGTGTGTGTGTGTGTGTGTGTGTGTGTGTGTGTGTGTGTGTGCCAGTCCTGAAGCTTGAACCTCAGGGCTTGGACACTGTCCTTCAGGCTAGCACTCTACCACTTGAGCCACAGCACCACTTCTGACTTTTCCTGTGTATGTGGTACTAAGTAATTGAACCCAGGGCTTTGAGTATGCTAGGCAAGCACTCTACAGCTAGGCTACACTTCCAGACTCATCTGCCATCTTCTTATATAGACAGCAGCCATACTAGAGCTTAATCTACTCAAATTTAAGGCCACATCATAACTAATTCTACCATCAAGGGTTCTATTTCCATTCTTGTCCCTGCCCCCCCTTTCTCTCTTTTGCCAGTCCCGGGCTTGAGCTCAAGGCCTGAGCACTGTCCTTGAGCTTTCTCAAGGCCAGAGCTCTACCACTTGAGCCTCAGTACCACTTCTGGGTTTTTTTTTATGTATGTGGTACAGAGGAATCAAACCCAGGTTTTCATACAGGTTAGACAAGCACTCTATCACCTCCCTCCTATTTTCAAATAACACCACACATGCTTTCCCTTAAATCCATGAAGTAAACTTCCTCAAATTTAGTTCAATAACATTTTCATGTTGTTCCTTTTTCTTTGTTGTTACTTGGGTTTGAACTCAGGACCCTATGCTTGCTAGGCAGGTGCTTCACTATGCAGTTATGTCTTCAGCATTTTTTTGCACTGGTTAGCTTTGAGAAAAGGTCTCTTGATCTGTCTGGGTGTGTGCCCAGACCACAGTCCACCTATTTGAGGTTTCTCATTGTATCTAGGATGGCAAGTGTCTGTGTCAACACATCTATTTTCTTCCACTGAGATAGACTCATATAGACTTTCTTCTTGGGCTGGCCTGGAACCATGATACTCTTGATCTCAGACCTCCAAATAGTTTGAATAAGTCATCAGTGGAGGGAGTTACTATAGCAGTCTCAGAAACAACCAACAAAACAATTTTATGAATGTATACAGATATAAAAAAGCTTCCACTAGTTCAGCCACTCTGGAAAGCAGTGTGGAGGTTTCTTAAAGAACTGAAAATGGACCTTCCCTATGATCCCACCATACCACTTCTGGGCATCTATCCTAAACATCATGACCCAGGATATTACAAGGACACCTGCTCAGCTATGTTCATCTCTGCACTATTCACAATAGCCAGGCGATGGAAACAATGCTGATGCCCTACTGCAGATGAATGGATACAGAAAATGTGGTATATATATACACAATGGAATTCTACATAGCCAATAGACAAGATAAAATAATGGCATTTGCAGGGAAATGGATGAACCTAGAGCGAATCATGTTGAGTGAGACAAGTCAAGACCTAAGGAACAAAAGGTGCATGGTATCCCTAATATGTGGCTATGAAATCCAAAGAGTACAAGAGCGAGGACTCAATAACTGCATACCCAAAGCTATGAACATGGTAATGGAAATATAAACATAACTATATAGACATAAAAACCTATGACTCTATAGACATAATGTTTTATTTCTTAAATTAATAAGTTTCTATGACATACAAACCCTTAGCCTAATTTTGATTAAGTTCTAAATACTAAGTCCCAGTGATTGTAAATAGAGATTCTCTCTTTGAACACTTGTTTGTTAAACTTGTCATTTAAAATATGATGTAAAAATCAACATTAATAAATTCTTTTAAAAAAAGTCTTCACAACTTTACATAAACATGAATGACTACATCTGTAATGCCTACATAAGATGATTATTCCTTATAGATGATGCTGTAGAATCATGCAAAACTTTAATGTCAACTCTTTAGTCTAAAAGAATAGATATATGTCTCATGATTCTCTACATTATTCATGTTGAGTATGTGATTCATTTTCAACTGTTCACTTCAGCTAGCATCATTTTATATGGTCATATACATAGATATTGCGCTATTGCAATGCTGTGCTAGGAATATCTTAGATATACATTAATTGCTACAAATGAGGTAAACAATGGAGCCTAAGTTTCTTTGGTTTACTTCACTTGATATGACTTTTTTCCAAGGCTTTCCATTTCCTTACAGATGGGGCAATGTAATTCTTTTATTTTCTTTCTTTCTTTTCTTTTTTTTTTTTTTGGTTGGTCATGGGATGTGAACTCTGGGCCTTCTTGGCACTGTCCCTGAGCTCTTCAGCTCAAGGCTACTGCCCTACACCTTGAGCCACAGTGCTATTTCCCATTTTCTGATAATTAATTGAAGATAAGTGTCTCAAGGACTTTTTAGTGCTCAGGCTGGCTTTGAACCACTATCCTCAAATCTCAGCCTCCTGAGTAGCTAGGATTACAGGCAAGAGCCACTGCACCCAGCTAGGGCAATGCAATGTTTTCTGATGAAAACATATAATTCCATTATGTATGAAGACCATTTTTTTTAATCTATTCATCTACTGAGGGGATCTGGGTTGGTTCCTTACCTTAGCTATGGTAATTAATATTGCAATGAACATAGTTGTGTTGATATCTTTAGTGTGGCCTTATTTGAATAAATGTCCAGGATTGCTAGACCACAGTGGTACCCTTATCTTTAGTCTTTTGAGGAACCTCCATACTGCTTTCCCTCTATTTTTAGTCTTTTGAGGAACCTTCATACTGCTTTCCAGAGTGGTTGAACAAAATTACATTCCTACCAACAGTGTAGTAGTGTTTCCTTTTGGCCACATCCTGCCAGCATCTGTTATTACTCATTTTCTTGATAAAGGCCATTCTAAGTGGAGTAAGGTGGAATCTCAATGTAGTTTTAATTTGTATTTCTTTTATGGGCAAAGATGTTGAACATTTCTTTTTTTTGTCTTTTTTCTTTTTTTCTTTATTTATTTATTTATTTATTTTTGGCACTGGGGATCGAACCCAGGACGTTGCACTTGCTAGGCAAGTGCTTTGCTACTGAGCTACATCCCAGCCCTGAACATTTCTTTTTTATTGTATTTTATTGTCTGGATAATACAGTTACATTCGTCAGGTAATGGGTGCATTACTTCTCAAACCTTGATACCCCGTCTCATGTTTTTGTCCCCTTTTCCCTCCCCTCACCATGCCAATGAACATTTCTTCATGTGTCAATTTCTGTTGGTATTCACTCTTTTTAATTCTTTAGTCCAGAGTTTTTTTCATCTTTTTATAATGTCCTCTGTTTAATTATAAGTCCCCCACCCTTTTGGTTTATTCTCTGTTGTCACTGTTTTTGATTTTGGTACTCTGTGTCTTTCATATAAAGGAAAACCGCAAAATGGTGAGACACAAAACAACAGACAAACAAATACAAGAGCAATACTCATAAGACACTATGTTGGAAAATAAATTTATAACTTGTGGGTGGGGGAGTTGGAAAGTGGGAGAAAATGAGGAAAGGGATAACAATGTTAGACAGGAAATGTACTTATTACCTTTCTTATGTAATTGTAAACCCTATGTTCATCATCTTTACACTACAGTAAAATAAAATAATAATCTGCATGAGAAAAAAAAAAGCTTCCAAAGTTCAACTCTCTACTATCAAAAATTACCCACAGCAAAGGCAATCGAAAACATTTATTATCTTACATCAGATATGAGAGTGTAAATGCCAGTTTTAACCTTCCCTACCCTTGTGATCTTACAGGAATTATTGAACTGTTGTGATGCTCAGCCTTCCCATTTGCAAGAGGGAAAAAAAAAGAAAGACAAAAACCCTTTTCTTATATTGTTAAAATAGCTATTATTTATCCACCAACTCAGTGAGATAATCTTTCAAAACTGCTCAGCACATCAACTTGTATAACATCTTCAGATTTAAATTTTTGCTTGTGTTTAAACCAAGTTAAAGGCCTTGTGTATTCTAAGCAGTTGCTTATACCACAACATACCTAGCACCAAGATTTTACCTTTATTTCTTTTTTTTATTAGTATATATTAGCTAAACAAGAGGGGGTTTCATTGTGATATTTCCATGCAAGCAAAATTTTACTTCTGTTTGTTTTGTTGTTTTGTGGAGCTATTTTGGTGGAGGTGTTGGGTTTTTGTTTGTTTGTTTGTTGTAATGGTTCTGAGGCTTGAACTCAGGACTTGAGCACTGTCCTTTAGCTTTTCTTTTTTTTTTTTTTGCCAGTCCTGGGCTTGAGCTCAGGGCCTCAGCACTGTCCTTGGACTTTCTCAAGGCTAGAGCTCTACCACTTGAGCCTCAGCACCACTTCCGGCTTTTTTTTTTCTATATGTGGTACCGAGTGCATGCTAGGCAAGCACTTTAACCACTAGGCCAAACTCCTGGCCCTCCTTTAGATTTTCTACTCAAGGCTGGCACTCTTATCATTTGAGCCATAGCTTCATTTTTGTTATTTTTTGGTGGTTCATTGAAGATGAGACATTTATAGGCTTTCTTTGTCCAGATCAGCTTTAAACTTCAATTCCCTAAATAGCTAGGACTAAGTTATACTTTTTAATAAAAAGCCTAAAATATCTAGATTGTGCCGAATTTCTACAACACTTCAAAAACTAAATAAAAGAAGATAAGATTTAAATTCTGTTTTTCTTTTTTTCTCATACCAAGCAAAGAAGTAACTTGCTTGAAATTCCCTCACACTTCTCCAAGTCCTGAAGCTTGAAGTCTTGTCCTGGGTTCTTATTCCTGAGCTCCTTTGGCTCAATGCTTAGCACTCTGCCGGTTGATCCACAGCATCATTCTGGTTTGGGGGTAGGGGGGAGAAACTAAGTGTATCACAGATTTCCTGCCCCATCTGGCTCCAACTGTGATACTCAGATCTCAGCCTCCTGAGTAGCTAGGATTACAGGCATGAGTCACTGGTACCTGGCTTTTGAAGAGTAGAGTGGCTTTTCTTTTGTAATTTAATTTTTTTATGTACTATCAAAACATTGAACCTAGGGCTTCATGCATGCTAGGTAAGCACTCTATCACTAAATCACATTCCCAGCCTTGAAATTTTTAATACCAAAAAAAGCATATAATTATCATTTGAACAAACTTTAAATCTTCTTCCTGTACATATTAATTCTGTCTTTCTGTTTCTCCTTCCTTCCCTGTCCCCTTCCTCCCTCCCACTTGCCTCCCCCCCTCCCCCCCTGCCCTTTACCCTGCTTTTTTTGGTGTGTTTGGAATTAAACCCAGGGCCTACATGTTCTAAGCTATTCCCTAGCAGATGGTGATTTTTTTTTCTTGAAAAATGATTTTAAACAAAGCAATTTGGACTTTGGACTGAGAAAAAGTTATGTCGGGCTTGTCCCACATATTTTAAAAGGTCCAGCTTATTTTCAAAGAATCGAGGTATTTAACATCAGAAACCAGACAGTGAAAAAGAAATGTAATATTGTGAAATTTCTGCGTTTATTTTATGGAGACAGATTTTTAACATCATACTTAGAAAAACACTACTTGTGGGTAATATCAGTAAATGGACCATGGGCACAAACTTCTAAAAAGCAACTGTCAAATAGAAAAAAAATCAAGATTAATGTTTTTATTTCTTCCTTTTTGCTGGTAAATCAATACCACTGATGCAGAAGCCCAAATCAGAAGGAAGAGTTCCTTGTCTTGTTAGCTCATGTGTTATTTTTTTTTTTTCTGGAAGTGTCAGTGAGTCCAAAAGAAAACAGAAAATGTCAGCTGCATTCAGTTTGGTCATGGAGAAAGTGAGCAGGCATGAACTAAGTCTCTGTGTTGTTAGTTTCCACAGGCCAAGTCAGAGAGGAAGAAAGCCAGCCATTTATGGAGATCATTTAGCTTTCAAAAGCTGCTCTGCAATAAAAACAGTGTTTTAAGTGATTCAATATACTTCTATCTTATTTTCACTATTAAAAAAAATCAATTTGCAATGCTCCCAGGTAAGAATGAGGCAGAAGGGGGCTGGGAGTTTGGCCTAGTGGTTAAAGTGCTTGCCTAGCATGCATGAAGACCTGGGTTCGATTCCTCGGTACCACATATAGAAAAAAGCTGGAAGTGGTGCTGAGGCTCAAATGGTAGAGCTCCAGCCTTGAGAAAGTCCAAGGACAGTGCTCAGGCCCTGAGTTCAAGCCCAGGACTGGCAAAAAAAAAAAAAAAAAAAAAAAAAGAATGAGGCAGAAGAAGAGCACCGTGTATGCAAACTCCACAGGATAAAGGACACTTGGGAAAAGAAATTTTATCTGGTTTCAAAGAAGCATCCTACATTCTTCACTACTTACAAAGGTATTATTTTATCTTAATTTATTGTATTTTATTTTTGTGCCCATACTGCGGCTTGAACTCAGAGCCTGGCAATTCTGCTTTATTTTTATTTTTTTATTTTTTTATGGGTCATGGGCTTGAATTAGGCCTGCGTGCTGTCCCTTAGCTCTTCAGCTCAAGGCTACCAGCCTACCCTTGAGCCAAGTCCCACTTCCCATTTTCTAGAGGCTAATTGGAGATAAGAGTCTCAGGTCTTCTCCGTGCCCAGGCTGGCTTTGAACCTTGATCCTCAGATTTCAGCCTCCTGAGTAGCTAGGATTACAGGAATGAGCCACCATGCCTGCCCTGCTTTACTTTTTTGTTCAAAGCTGGTGCTCTACCACTTGAGCCACACCTATACTTTCAGAAATTTTTTTGGGGTGGTTAATTGGAGATAAAAGTAACATGGATTTCTCTGCCAAGGCTGGCTTTAAACTTCAATCCTCAGATCTCAATCTCCTGAGTGGCTAGGATTATAGGCATAAGACACTAGTACCTGGCTTTTGTTGTTGTTTTAAATCACAGTTTGGGTGAGTCTGATGTGGTATTCCATTATTATTTTCACTTGTGTATTTCTTACCTCTGTTAATTTAGAAAGCTGGAAGTCGAGTTACCTCAATAAGCACATCTAGAATTCAGACTTTGCTATTTCTTGCTTGTCCTTCCTTCCTTCCTTCTTTCCTTCCTTTCTCACTCCTCTCTCTCCCCCTTCCCTCCCTCTTCTCTTTCCCTCCCTCCTTTCATTCCTTTTGTCCTTGCTTTCTTCTTTCTGTTCTCTCTTACTTAAACACAAGGTCTTACTCTGAAGCTGAAACTGGTCTGGAATCCATGGTTCTCCTGCTTTAACTTCCCAGTGTTTAGCTCGCCACATCCTGGTTTCTAAATACATATCCTTTAAAGTGAACCAAGGGTACTTACTTCCAAGTCAGGAATGAGTCTGGGTCACCTTTGCTGTTGGAAAGAGGGGATAAGAGTGAGGCTAGGAGAGATATAATTCAAGAAAGACAGTCATCTAGCCTAAAGAATCTTTTCTTATGTGTGTGCAGCTCCTGAGGCTTGAACTTAGGTCCTATGCTCTGTCTCTGAGTTTCTTTTATTTCCAGCTAGAGCTCTCCACTTGAGCCACAGCTCCACTTCCATTTTTTTCTATGTATGTGGTACTGAGGAATTGAACCCGGGACTTTGTGCATGCTAGGCAAGCACTCTACCACTAGGTCAAACTCCCAGCCCATAAACTTGAGACTTTTTTTGTTGTTGGTCCTGGGGCTTAAACTCTGGGCCTGGGCATTCTCCCTGAGTTCTTTAGCTCAAGACTACCACTCTACCCCTTCAGCCATGGCGCCACTTCCAAAGCAGAATCTTATTCCACATCAACATCAATAAACAGAGAACATTCTTCCTTAGAGTAGAATGCCAAGCACAAAATGAAGAAAATAATCCGAAATCCTAATTTAACAACCTCCCCAATGTTAATTAACTAATTCAGTCAAAAAGAAAAGCAAGGAAGGAAGGAAGGAAGGAAGGAAGGAAGGAAGGAAGGAAGGAAGGAAGGAAGGAAAAAGAGAGAAAGAAAGATCCTCAGCTACTGGAGAGTGAAAGTGGCAAAGCACAGGCCTTTTACAAGTTTTAAACTAGCTACTTAGAAGGGTGAGATCTGATGACTGGGGTTCAAAGCCAGCCAAAACAGAAAAAAAGTCCATGAGACTCTGGTCTCCAATTAACCTCTTAGAAAATCAGAAGTGATGCTGTGGCTCACAGTGGTAAAGCACTAGCCTTCAGCAAAAACAGCTCACTGAGAGTATCCAGGCCTCAATTTCAAGCCTGGGGACCAATAAAATAAAATGAAACAAAGTATCAGACAATAAGAAACTTAATTACAAATGGAGACACTGGCAGGTGCCACCAGGACTGGGTCCACATTAATGTGTGCAGTAGCCCATGGGAGTCTTCAGTTGCTATTAAGGTGCATCATGTTAAAGCCATGGCAAAGGCCGGCGCCTCCCTCACAACCCTCTGAGCGTCCATCAAACAGGTGTGTCCATCTCCTGTAAGATGTGTAAACCAGAAGAGGCATAGAAAGCTGGCAGTTTTTATTTTTAATTGTTGGGATAATGTATAGAGGGGTTACAGTTACATTCATCAGATAGTAGGTACATTACTTTTCATCCATTGATACCCCTTCTCATGGTTTTGTTCCCATTTCCCTCCTCCTACCCCCTCCCAATCATCTTGTTTTCTCCCTTTCCCTTTCTTATTTCAAATAAACAAATAAATGTACGTACAATATACTAGGTAACAAAGTCAGATATTGTAGCAATATGATATTAAAAGGGCAACAAAAGAGATGAGAAATAACATAGTACATTAAAAACAATAATCACTCAAGATAAAGCCCTTATTTTCATATCCTGGAGGTCCTTTCATTTAGCCTTATCCTATATGGCCTTATGTTTCTAGGTTTTGAGCTATTGTAATCTTCTGTTGGAGAGTCCTAGCTTTGTAATAATTATTTAAAATGAGGGAAACCATGGAGCCTATGTTCCTTGGGGTCTGGCTTACTTCACTTAATATGATTTTTTCCAAGTCTTTCCATTTCCTTACAAATGGAATGATGTTGTTCTCTCTGATGGCAGCATAGAATTCCATTGTGTATAAAATACCACATTTTGTTGCTCCAATCATCTACTGAGGGGCATCTGGGTTGGTTCCATATCTTCACTATGGTAAACAATACTGTAATGAACATTGTTGCGCTAGTGGCTTTAGCATGTCCTTGTTTCTGGACATTTGGGTAAGTGCCAAGGAGTGGGATTGCTGGGTCATAGGGAAGCTCTATGTTTAGTTTTTTGAGGAAACACCATACTGCTTTCCATAGTGGTCGAAGGAGTTTACATTCCCACAACAGTGTAGTAGTGATTCCTCCTGGCCACATCCCACCAGCATCTGTTTGTGGGGCACATCACATCAAAGGTAAAAAGGCCTACCTCATGGCCCAGTGCTCACTTCCTGGTTTTGGAGATCCAGCCTGCCTGCCTGTCTCCTGGTTGGGAGGTTTGGCTGTGGTTTGTGATGTAAAATAAGGCTACCTCGAACCCATGGATTGGCCCCACCGCCCTCTCTGACCGCACCTACCTCCCCCTGTCCTGCCTACTTTTATGTTAATAGATTCCTGCTTCTTACTTTAGCCCCTGGTATCTTCCCATTAAACGAGTCTGCTGTGACATTCTCCCTGGCGCGTCTGTGTCTTCCCTCTGGAGAAGGGAGGGCTGGGTGAAGGCGGCCAGCCGGCCCTATCCTTTCTCGGTCTCCTCTTAGTCGGGACGTGTTCTCTTTGCCCTTCCTGCTGGTCAGCAGGCAAAGTGCTAAAAACCCCGACATCTGTTGTTATTAGATTTCCTAGTAATAGTCATTCTAACTGGAGTGAGGTGGAATTGTCTTTACCTCACCTTTTAATGGGATGGTTGTTTCTTTGAAGATTTGTTTTTAAGAGATTAAATTTTTTTTAGCTATAGATATATTTTAGATGCGAGGCCCTTGTCTATTGTATGGCTAGTGAAGATCTTCTCCCATTCTGTGGGCTTTCTATTTAACTTGAAGCTCTGCAGTTTAGTGCAGTCTCTTTTGTCCAAACTTTCTTTAATATGTTGTGTTTCTGGGTCTTTATTAAGAAAGTTTCAACCTGTGCTGAGGAGACCTGATGTAGCTCCTGTTCCTTCTTGTAAAGTTTTCAGGGTATCTGCTTTTACCTCAAGGGCTTTGATCCATTTGGAATTAATCCTGGTGCAGGGTGACATAGAAGGATCCAACTTTAGTTTTCTGTAGGTGCTTAACCAGTTCTGCCAGCACCACTTGTTGAAGAGGCTGTCTTTCTTCCATCCTAGTTTTTTGGCTCCCTTATCAAAGATTGGATGACCATAGATCTGTGGGTTGATTTCTGGGTCTTCAGCTCTATTCCATTGGTCCTCAGGCCTGTTCTTGTGCCATTACCAAGCTGTTTTGCTTACTATGGCACTGTAATAGAGTCTAAAGTTTGGTGTTGAAATTCCTCCTGCACTGTTCTTTCTGCTAAGGATTGTTTTTGCTATATAGGATCTTTATAATTCCATATGAATTTTTGGATTGCTTCCTCTATTTCCTTAAAGAATGACATGGGGATATTGATGGGTATTGCATTGAATTTGTAGATAGCCCTTGGTAGGATTAAGCTGGAAAATTCTTGAAAGAGACTAAAGGGAGTACGAACTATAGTCCAAGTTCCTCAACTGAATTCTCTTCCTTTGAAGGACAGAATGGAGGACAGGTATAACTTCAGTAGGGTCACCTGTGTGAGTGCTTAGTACTCATTCTCATTCCCTTCTCAGTCTGACATGATTTCAAAGTTGTCAGAGCTTTTAAGGGTGTTTGGAATTATTATTCTTTCATGGGTTTGGAGTTAAGTTTTTCTGGCAACATCAGGTGTTCTAGGGCTGTGTCTATGTTTTTCTAAGACGTAGAGCACTGTAAGTAAACTTGCAATGGTTTACTTTACCATTTTAATGGAATTCAGCTATGAAGGTTCTTGATTTTGGTGCTTTCATAAATGCGAATTCTCAGTCAATTGAAAATAAAAGTCTTCTTTGGTAATTGGTTTATTCAAGTTTCCTGCCTTTAATTGTTATGGCATATTGTCTTGGAAGTCATGTAAGTTCCAATTTTCAAATTAGTTAGCTACACATAAGGGCTTTTTTTCCCTTTTCTCTGGTATTTTTATTTTTTTCACCTCTCATTCACAATCTTACACCTTTTGGCTATTCTTGTTTTTCTTGGTCTCAAATAAAAATGTGTTTACCTTTTACATTGCTCAGATATTATTCTTTCTACTTTAATTTATATATATATATATGTATATATATTGCCAGTCTTGGGGCTTGAACTCAGGGCCTGGGCACTGCCCTTGGACACTTTTTGCTCAAGGCTAGCACTCTTCCACTTGAGCCACAGCACCACTTCTGGCTTTTTCTGTGTATGTGATTTTGGGGAATCGAACCCAAGCTTTGTGCATGGCCATGCTCCAAGTCTCTTGTATCTGTTACTCTGGTTTAATTTTAATTTTTAAGTTTCACTTTAATTTTTATCTACTTGTATTTATTTTAATTTCTACTTCCTCATTTGTTCTTTTTGTTGTTGTTGTTTGTTTGTTTTGTTTTCCAGTTGTAGGGTTTGAACTCAGGACCTGAGCACTGTCCTTGGGATTTTTCAAGGCTCGAGCTAAAGCTCTACCTATTGAGCCACAGAACCACTTCTGACTTTTCTACATATTTCTTTTATTTTTAAAGAATAGAGAAATTAAAATAAAGAGATGAGTTGTCTATGAAAAATATGAGAAAAGGACCAGGAGTTTGGCCTAGTGATAGTATGCTTGCTTAGCATGCATGGCGTTCTGGGTTCCATTCCTTGGTACCACATACACTGAAAAAAGTTGGAAGTGGTACTGTGGCTCAAGTGATAGAGTGCTGGCCTTGAGGAAAGCCCAAGGATAGTATTCAGGCCCTGAGTTCAAGCCCCAGGACTGGCAAGAAAAAAAAAATCAAACCAAAACCAAAAAGATACCATTAAGAAAGTAAAATTTGTCAGGCACCGGTAGCTCATGCCTTAATCTTAGCTACTCAGGAGACTAAGATCTGAGGATTATGGTTCAAAGTAGTTCAGAGCCAGCCCCAACAGAAGCCAGTCCATGAGACTACTATCTTAAATTAACCACTCAAAACCCAGAAGTGGTGCTGTAGTTCAAGTGGTAGAACATTAGCCTTGAGTCTTGAGTACAAAGAGGCTCAGAAACAGTGCTCTGACTTCAAGCCCCGCAACTGACAAAAAAAAAAGTAAAATTCAAGCTGTAGATTTTGAGCAAATATTTGTAAAATGCAATGAACTTCCATGCAGAGAAGAGAACATCATAGCACATTTAGGAGCGAAGGACCCATCTAAAAATTAACAAAGAGCAAAAAGCTTAAAACAGACTTGACCAGTGATGCTGTGTGAGTAATAAACACATAACCATCTAGGCACAGTTAAATATAAATGTACCTGGTTCCTAGAAACTTCATTCAAAAAAAGTGACCCAAAAGACATGAAAATGGATGTCCAGAAAAACATTTGAAAGGGAATGCTCATCGCATCTTGAAGGTACCAAAAAAATCAGAACAATCCAGGTGTCCACTGACAAAGGACAAACAAATTTGAAATATCTATCCATGGAACTTCAGGAGTGAATCACATAGTATATATTCAAGGCACTACAGATAAGTGAATGACTCAAGTTTGGTACTAATGATTCACACCTGTAATCCAAACTACTCAAAGGGCTGAACACTAAAGATTGTGGTTCTAGAGCAGCCTGAGCAGGAAAGTCTGTGGGATACTTATTATTGCTGCTGTTATGGGGTTGTACCAAAAAGTTACAATTCCTTAAGTCTAGTAATGAATACAAAACATCTTTTTCAATGTCACCCCTTCTTTCTTCCCCAGTCTTGAAACTCCTTTCTTCAATTAACCAGCAAAAAAAAAAGTCAGAAGTGAAGCTGTGTCACAAATGTGGTACAACACCATCTTTGAGTGAAAAAGCTAAGGGACGGCACCCAGGTCCTGAGTTCAAGCCCCCATACTGACACATACACACACAAATCAATTTTTCCACCTTTAAAAATGGTCTTTAAGTAGTTGCAAAAGGGGTTTTAGTTGAACATGTAAATTTATGAGTACGATGCATCTTGATGAGTATCATCCCTTCCGTCATTCTCCACCTCCCTAACAATTGATATACGCTCCAAGAACAATCACTCTTAAAGGCCCTTATCCTGAGTGAAAGAAACCAGACACGCAATATAGGGTTGCATTCATAGGAAATTCTAGAAAAGGCTAAAGGAATTTAGAATAGTCAACATCAGATTTGTGGTTATCTCCTAAGGACTGAGGATGGGCCTGAATGACTGGAAGGGAGAAAGGAGGTGTGACATGGGGTGAAAGAGGTGAGCCTTACTTACTTATCTGGAAAGGTGTTTGCTTTGATAAAAATCGTTTGTCAGCATGCCTGAAAGTGCAACCTAAGAGATGTGCTTTTACTGTATGTGAACTACCCCAATTTAGCAGTATTATTATTAGTAATTATTGGTTTGTTTTGTTTTTGTAGAAGAGACCAACATTTTAGAGGATTTGCTAGAATGTGCCAGCTTTCTCCTGCTGGGATATCTGGCTTTCTCTGTTGATTGCTTCACACTACCTCCTGTCTGCATGTCCCCCCCCCACCAACTCCTCCCTCTCACCCCACCCCCATTCTCCTTTCATTTACCGATGGCTCTCCAAATATTTGGAGAGGTCTCTCTCAGTTGTGGCCTTCGCCCACCCATCCCCACCAAAGTCTCCTCTCTTCCTGGTTAAACATTGCCAGCTCTTCCACCATTCCTATTCTGTGTGGTCTGTTCTGTCCATCAAAAGTACGTGGGCCTAGGAAAGCTACGTGGCTTGGAGCAGGGAGGCAAAAGCAGAAAGGCTGGGTAGTCTCCAAGCCTGTGGAGGAGACTGAGAGGGCTGGGCCACCCAAACAAAGCACACACACAGCTACGTGCTTGCACAGGCAAATGTGAGGCCAGGAAGGTCATGGTGAAGACCTGGGTCCCTCCTCCTTCGATTCTAAGAAAGAAGCCCCACCTTGGGCCCTGACAATGGCTTAAGGTTGATTCTGTGCTTAGCTGCATGCAGAAGGGACTGAGAGTCAACCAGTTCCTTCATCCTTAACAGGAACTCCCTTTTCAAATATCTTGCAATCCGTAAGGTAAATAATGTCTTGAAAATCATTTTGTATGATCCCTTACTTGTTGTTAGTTTGGGGTTTTTTTAGTCCTGGGGTTTGAACTCAGGGCCAGGGTACTTGCTATCTCTGAGCTTTTTTGTTCAAAACTAGAGCTCTACTACTTTGAACCATAGTACCACTTCTGGTTTTCTGGATGTTAATTGGCAATAAATCTCACAGACTTCTCTGCATGGGCTGGCTTGGAATTGTGATCTTCAGATCTCAGGCTCCTGAGTAGCTAGGATCACAGGGGTGAGCCATGGATACCTGACCCATGTGTGTGTGTGTGTGTGTGTGTGTGTACTGGGGTGTGTGTGTGTACTGGGGTGTGAACTCAGGGGCCTTTCTCAGTTTTTTAGCTCAAGGCTGACACCCTACCTCAGCTCTCTGAGTAGCTAGAGTTGCAGGCATGAGCCACTAGTACCTGGCATTTTCTGAGTTCTCTCAAACAACCACTGAAGGAGATTATTTTACTGGGACCCAACAAGTTTCTTCTTTCCTCTTTTTCTGTCAACTAGAGATAGATAGCAACGGTCAAAATGTCCAAGTATTGCTCAGCTGAGTTAAGGTATTAACACAAGTGGAGTGCTGTCACTACTTCCTGGCTCCCAGGCCTCTCCCATGTATTTCCTATTAGTGTTCACTCAGGGAGCAAGAGAAAAAGCTTGGGAGCTTGCAGATAGAATGAATAAGTTCTCTATGAAGAGGAGAAAAGCTAGCCTGGCAGGAGGCAGAAGGTGGTAACCTTTTTATTACTCGATCTTCATTTGACTTAGGAGAGGGAAAGAAAGATGGTGTCCCATTTGTGTCAGTTGTATTCCCCGTGGTGGAAGGGGTTTCTAGTGTAGACACATATAACCAAGATCCCAGACATCTATTCTACCTTCCTGGATTACTATCTTTCCCTTGCATTCCACACATACCAACTCCTCCCCACCCCCAGCAGCAGAACTAGATCTTTTCTTCCCACTTGGCATTACAATTACACCAACCCCAAGAGGCCAGGAGGGGTTTACCCACCTCTAAATTAACAGCTTTCTTTTTTTTTTTTTGGCCTGTCTTGGAGCTTGAACTCTGGGGCCTGGGTATAGCAGTCCCTTGAGCTTCTTTTGCTCAGGCTAGCACTCTACCACTTGAGCCACACACAGTGCCACTTCTGGCTTTTTCTATGTAGTTTTTATTGGAGATAAAAGTCTCATGGAATTTTATATCTGCTTATAATAATTTAAGGGGAAAAAATCATTATTCTGTTTCCGATTTACTTGTGCTTCGATTGTCATATGTTTTCCTAAAGGCAATTTGATGATCTCCTGGCTTTTATATTCTCCAAAGTGTTGTACTCTGTCTTCTGCATGGATTTTTTATCAGTCACATGCCAGCCTTAGGAGCACCCCAAATTGGCTATTACTAGAGAATACCAGCTCTTGCCTCTTTGGGGTTTTTGTTTGCAAGTGCATTTTTCTTCTCTGCTTGAACACTCTGTGTGTGTGTGTGTGTGTGTGTGTGTGTGTGTGTGTGTGTGTGTGTGTGTGATCTACATGCTTGTACATGCCAGTCCTAGGGCTGAGCTCTGGCCTAAGTGCCATCCCTGAGATATTTTTGCTCAAGGCCAGCAGTCTACCACTTGAGGGAACTCGAGCCACAGCTCCACTTCTGGCTCCTTTTAGGTAGTAATTGGAGATAAGATTCTCACCGGCTTTTCTGCCAGGGCTGGCATTGAATGACAACTTTACAGATGCAAGCCACTGGCATAGCAACTCTCTTAAAAACATTCACAAGCTGGGAGTTGGGCCTAGTGTTAGAATGCTTCCCTAGCATGCATGAAGACCCTGGTTCAATTCCTCAGTACCACATACACAGAAAAAGCTGGAAGTGGTGCTGTGGCTCAAGTGGCAGACCATTAGCCTTGAGAAAGCCCGAGGACAGTGCTCAGGTCCTGAGTTCAATCCCCAGGACTGGCAAAAAGAAAAAAAAAAACCTTCACAACTTTCTTGTACCCCTTAAGGTGGATTCTCTTCCTCCTCCTCCTCCTCCTCCTCTCCCTCCTCCTCCTCCTCCTCCTCCTCTTCTTCTTCTTCTTCTTCTTCTTCTTCTTCTTCTCCTCCTCCTCCTCCTCCTCCTCCTTCTTCTTCCTCTCTCTCTCTCCCTCTCTCGCTTTTTCTTTCTCCCCCCCCTCTCTCTTTCATTAGTTGTGGGGCTTGAACTCAGGGCCTGTGCATTGTCCCTGGGCCTCTTTGTGTGTGCTCAAAGCTAATGCTTTACCACTTGAACCACAGGGCTATTTCCAGGTTTTGAATAGGTAGTTGGAGTCTCATGGGGACTTTTCTGCTCTGGTTGGCTTCAGACTATGATCCTCAGATCTCACTCTGCTGAGTAGCTAGAATTACAGGCATGGGCCACTGGTGCCCAGCTGTATATCAGCTTCTATCAGGATGAATTTATTCATAGGGACTCACTCTGCCTGCATAGTTATAGCTTAAAAAGTTGGAAAGGATTGCAATTGGCTGGCTAAACTAGGAATCAAAAAAAGAGCCACAAAAGAGGATAGAAATCAGAGCTTTAGGAAGAGTGAAGTGTTTAAATGAACCTCCTACACTTGAGAGGTCCAGAAGTTACAATTTTTATAAATATGTGAGAATAAGCTTGTAAGAGAGCTTTGGCACACAGGACTGCTGATGTAGGTAGGCCAGGTACAATGGAAACCCTCAGTTACTTCATTAAATAATTACATCCCTGAGGTGGTGACACCTAACTGCTAAAAGCAAGGTGGACCCTATTATTGCCATGGACCCCAATGAGAAGTCTTGTGTTGACTTTGCTGGCCTAGATATCAAATGGGAAACATGTAATCTAGATGGGCAAAAATCTTTCAAGACAAAGTAATAGAAGTCTAACTTGAATCACAAATGGCTCCACACATAATTCCAAGAATCAGATTTGTGAGCTCTTCTGGGTAGAAATAGGCCCTCCTTGCCCTCTAAAGAAAACCATGCTGAGGGCTACTGAAAATATCTGCTGTTGATCCTTTTGCCCAGCCTTCTACAGAGTGGAAATCCTCTTTCACTTGGATAATGGGGCACTGATGAATAGAAATCCAACCAGACTTTTGGAGCTGTCCTGTACACTGAATGGAAACTGACCCCTAGAGATCTCCCTATGGGATCAAAGGAGGTCAGGAGACCCATGAAAATTTAAGCCAGGTGCGCCTCATAAAGATCCAGGTAGCCACTCAGTTAGAGGCTCAGACATTCAAAGAGACATTCAAGGAGGTTGAGATCTGAAAGTCACAGTTTGAAGCCAGCCCAGAGGAAGAAAGTCTGTGAGATTCTTATCTCCAATTAAACACCAAAATGGCAGAAGTGGAGCTGTGGCTCAAGTTGTAGAGTGCCCACACTGAGCAAATAAGCTCAAAGACAGCGCTCAGGTCCTAAGTGCAAGCCCCAGTACTCACATGTACACATATGTATACACACACACACACACACCCTTCAGAAATGAGCCTGTACCAGCATTTCTGCCATGCCTAGTCCTTTTCTGTTGCAGCTAGGAGGAAATGTGGTCTCAGGGAATGCAGTAACAGCTGGCACTGTCCCTCAGTGGTGTTCTCTACAGCAGAATACACGAGTGTTTTCCTCTTTGCATCATCTCTTCATGAATTTCAGACCGAAGAAGGGAAAGAATGGAAACTGCTGATTTGAACTCAGCGCCTCACATTCTCACTGGGCCCTTTCACTCCAGATGGGTGTTCTAAACCACTTGAACCATGCCTCCACTTCCAGCTTTTCATTGGTTAGTTGGAGTTAAGACTCTCTGAGAGGGCCAGGAGTTTGGCCTAGTGGTAGAGTGCTTGCCTAGCATGCACGAAGACCCGGGTTTGAGTCCTCAGTACCACGTACATAGAAAAAAAGCTGGAAGTGGTGCGGAGGCTCAAGTGGTGGAGCACTAGACTTGAGAGAAAGTCCAAGGACAGTGCTCAGGCCCTGAGCTCAAGCCCATGACAGGCAAAAAAAAAAAAAAAAAAAAGACTCTGAGATTTGCCTGCCTAGGCTAGTTTTGATCCATGATTCTTAGATTTCAGCCTCCTGAGATGCTAGGATTATAAACATGATCTACCAACATCCAGTTATATTAATTTTACTTAGGGAGAGTCAAATGAGTAGGATAAGTTAAGATATACCCAGCAATTCTATATGCCTTTGAAGTACTCTGTTAAGCTACATGAAACTGATGTTAGCAGCCATTAGTTATTCCCTTAGGTTAACGCTGAGAAGACCTGGCCATAGGTATTTAAGGTAAGTCACTCTTAGGCCATTACCAGCCTCACCAATTTTATTTGTGCACAGAGACCTATAATCATGAATTCACTTATCAGATACCTTGAGTTAAGAGTTGTCTCTTGCCCCAAAGAGACCTACGGCTCTTGACTCTGGGAAAAGGAATAAGCAGGCTTTGGGGGGGGGGGTGTTACTGATATTTGGGCTATGGAGAATTTTATTTTCTTACAGATTTGACTAGGGCATATAGAGAGTTCTAACGTAATGGTGATTGAAGGGGATGCCAGTGGCTCATGCCTACAATCCCTGCTACTCAGGATGGAGGCTGACACTGGAGACCCACTTCACATCTTGCTTTTGGGTGGTTAATTGGAGATAAGAATCTCATGGATATTCCTGCACTGGTTGGCTTCCAATCTCAGCCTGCTTAGTTCCTAGGATTACAGGCATGAGCCACTGGCACTCTATGACATCCTCTTCTTGGTAATGCCCAGTGTCATTTTCAAGATGGTCTTTCTCCTTAAAGCTGTTGCCTAGGATAGAAGACGAGCTACAAAGCATCACACAGCACCGGGTCTGCCTCCAGCTGCTGCAGCTCTGTTAGTCATCCTTATGGCGAAAAGATTGATGTGTTTTTTTCTTTTCTTTTCTTTTTTTCTGTCGGGATAATGTATTGAGGGGTTACAGTTATATTTGTCAAGTAGTAAATGGATTGCTATGACTGATGTTGTTTTTTTTTGTTTTGATTTTGTTTTTGTTTTTGACTGACTGATGTTGTTTTTGCATGGCCTCAGAGCCATCATTGTTTAAAATGAAAGAATGTAACACCAAAAAAATTAAAATAATAAAAAAACCACACAATAATACAATGTCCTTTAGTTGGCAGAAGACTCAGAATGCTACCATGTAGCAATAAAAACGATATGTATTAATATTTTGCTTTACCATATATATTTTAAAGTAAGGTCAGATGTAAATTTTCTTTAAAGTTAGTCCTAACCACCCCCACCCCCACCCACGCCTTGAGGGTAAACCCAGTGCATACAAGTTCCAGTTTGGTGACTTAGCCAATTATTTCTTGAGCATCTATTATTTGCAAGACAGTGCTAGGCCTTACAGGATACATTAAGCCCAATGAACTGCCAGTTGTTTGCCATCTAATTGTCTTCAAGTCCATGTAATGGTTAATTAATTAAGTAATTAATTTTTTCCCAGTCCTGGCTTAAACTTAGGGCCTGAACACTGTTCTTGAGCTTTCTCAAGGCTACCACTTGAGTCACAACACCACTTCCAGCTTTTTTCTATGTATCTGGTACCAAGGAATTGAACCCAAGTCTTCATGCATGCTAGGCAAGCACTCTACCACTAGGCCACACTCCTGGCCCCTGCAATGGTTAATTTTATGTATCATTAGGCTAGGATGAACTAGTCAGGTATCAGGTCAAACACCAGGCCCCATCTGGATGATTCTCTTTTCTTCTCCTCCTTTTCCTTCTCTTTTTCCTCTTCCTCTTTCTCTTCCTCCTCTCCCCCTCTCTCTTTCTCTCCTCCCTCTCTTTTTCCCTGGCACTACTGGGGTTTAAACTTACATCTCACCCTTGCTAAACAGGCCCACTACTTGATTATGTCCCCGGCCTGCCTTCTTCTCTGTTCTCCCTTTTCTTCACCTCCTCTCCCTTCTCTTTTCTTCTAGATCCTTCTTCCCTTCCTTCCTCCATTTCTGCCTTCCTTCCTTCCTTCTTCTTCCTCATTCCCTCCCTTCCTTCATCCTTCCATTTCTGCCTGCCTTTCCTTCCTTCCTTCCTTCCTTCCTTCCTTCCTTCCTTCCTTCCTTCCTTCCTTCCTTCCTTCCTTCCTTCCTCCTCCCTGCCTGCCCATCTGCCTTTTCGTGGATGTGATTAACGTTTAAGTCGATGGATTAAGAAAAGCAAATTGCCCAACAAAGGGACCTTATCCAATCACCTGAAGACCTTGGGAGACAAAACAGACAAACAAACAAATGAAAAACCCAGCAAATTTAATTCCCTTGTGGAAGGAATTCTGCTCTAGACTGCCTCTATCCCGAACAGCAAGGACAAGGACTCCTTCTTGACAGGCTCGCTGGCCTGTCTTCATACCATAAACCCAGGCCTTATAACCTTCTGTCCTTTCTCTGTTGGTAGATATGTGATAGAGAGAGAATAGAATGATTGGCTATATGTGTTTTCTAACCTATTCATTCACACATATTTTCTGTTCATATGAATTTATCATTTATATACATATTCATTGATATACATCCATATGTATCTATCAATATATACATATTTATATAAGTAGATACTCTTGAATATATATTTCTATTTTCGATTGGTTCTGTTTCTCTTCAGATCCCTAACTATTATGGTTTATAATCAAACTATGTATTTAGTTTTCAATCCCAGTTAGATTAAGAATTTACTATGGAGAAGTATAATTATAAAATGTTTCATCTTTTCTGGAATCATGAACAATAATGATAGAAGATGTTGCTGGTAAATACATGTTAAGTAACTAATAAGAATGGACAAGGTATATAAAGTAAAGCACTTGCGAAAGAAAGAGTTTAACAATGACTCCAGTTACTTTTCTTTGTATCTGTATTTGTAGGGTTCAGGAATTCTATGTTAAGCATATACTGTTTCATTTTAGTCTAATTCTTTTACCTCTATCTACTTTGAATGAAGCCAAAACAGTCCTAAATACATAACCAACTCTCTTAAGGGCATTGCAGCACAAACTCAGATAAAACAGATTCATTAAAATATAGACACAATGAGGAAGAATTGTGTAGTAAGAAGGGAGGATGAATAGTCTTACCAGAAATCCTAGGCTGAAGATAATTGCTATAATTGGGAACAAATTTTATCTCTGAATTTCTCAGCAGTTCAGTAAAAATGGAATCAAAATAAATTGCCTTATTTCTGTTAAGTAAAGGAAGTATATCACTTTATAAAGAAAGGGACTTTTTTCCCGTTTGAGCTAGACTATAGGGAGTAAAAGAAAGTTGCTAGGGATGTAATATAAGGAAAAAATAACTACAAATATTGGGTGATTTTAGACTGGGTGTAGTAGTACATGTGGTCAATCCCAGCCCTTAAGAGGAGGTGGAGAAAGGGGGATCAGGCCAGGTTGGGCTGCATCTTGAGACTCTGTCTGAAACAAACAGCTTGTTAATTCATCCACAGGATGCCAGAAAGTTCAGTTAGAAGCATGTTCGTTTAGATGTTATCCAGCTCCACAGATGAATGAATGAGGAATCTGTGACCCAGAGAGGTCAGATTACTCTCCTAGATTGCACAGCACAGAGTGTCACAGAAACAGATCAGACTCTGAAGTGCTCTTTGCACTAGACAAGATTAACAGCACTGGTTTTTACTTCAACCTAGGATGGGACTCTTTGCGTGTGTGTGTGTGTGTGTGTGTGTGTGTGTGTGTGTGTGTGTGTGTGTGTGTGTGTGTGTGATAGGGCTTGAACTTCACCTGGGTGCTGTCCCTCAGCTCTTCAGCTTAAGGCTACCCCCCTACCTCTGGGCCTGGGCCTTGTCCTGAGCTCTTTAGCTCAAGGCTACTGCCCTACCCTTGAGCCAAGCCCCATTTCTCATTTTCTAGAGGTTTATTGGAGTCTCGGGTCCTTTTGTGCCCAGGCTGGCTTTGAACCTTGATCCTCAGATCTCAGCCTCCTGAGTAGCTAGGATTACAGGCATGAACCACTGAGCCCGGCTTAGGATGGAACTCTTAACTCCCAGGGAAGATTCAGGAACATTCAATGGTGTAGAGACATGGATCCAAAATGGGACATTCTGGGAGATTAGTAGGGAGATTCTTTGAGAACACAGGTGTGTGTGTGTGTGTGTGTGTGTGTGTGTGTGTGTGGTGGGGGTCAGGTCTGATCCCATGTGAATGTTCTGGTGCTGTCATATTGTTCTCTGTGGATGAGTCATGTGATCATGGGCTGGGAGGGGGGTGGGGCTGAGTTACCTGGTTCTGTACCCAGATGGCCTTCTGTCTTTGTGTTTGTGTTCCAAGGACTGAGCAGCTAAAAATGAGAAATGAGCAATTTCCCCTGATTTTTGGATGCCTGTCTTCCTCTTATCTCCAATAACACACCAGTGGAATTTGTTGAGTTCCACCGGAATATCCCTAATTCATTTATTTTCTTTCTGTGTTATTTTTTTCTTCAGTACTAGGGTTTGAACTCAGGGCTTCCCAATTACTAGCCAGGTACTTTAGTACTTGAACTAGGACTCCTGCTTTGCTTTTTGCCAGTTATTTTGGAGATGGAGTCTAGCGATCTTTTCTGCCTGGACTAGCCTCAATGCCGGATTCTCCAGATCTCAGCTTCATGACAAGGCGATGTTTAACAGGTACTTGGCTCCTAATCCATTTATTATTCTTCACCTCAATGGCTACTACCGTAGTCAAAGCTTTTTACCATCCCTATGGCCTCTCTGTTTCCAATCTAATCTTCCAGTGCATGCTCCAAATGTCAAGCAGAGCAATCACGTGTAGGAATCAATCAGAGCCCCTCACTCCCCTTTTCAAAACCCACATTCATTCGTTTCTCTGAATCCATTCCAAATGTATGTCATGACTTATAAAGCTGAGTGTTGCCCAGCTCTGTCTTATGTCATTTCCTGCCATGGAATCTGAGAGTCCCTAGGACCCAAGTTCTCTTCATCTTTGATAGGTCACAAACATCCTTTCTTATGCTCCTCCATGCCTTGTGCTCGTGCTCTGTGCATGGATGGGTGTGTTCAAGGTCTGTCCCCTTAGAACCCCACATCCTGGGTTCTAAGTTGTTATGGACACAGCCTCCAGGCCCCCTTCTTCCTTGGCTCTAGTTGTGCTCCAGTTTCTCCCCATGCAGCACGTTTCTCCATGCAAAGTTACACATTTGCCCATGTATTGTCCCTCTAAGCCCACAGGACTTAGTGGTTTGGACCCAGCCTATATTCACAAAGTAGCATTGGAGTACAATGCTCTTTAAATATTTGCATGGTCGTTTAAAGTACAACAGCCGTGAGATTTGGGAGCTTCTGTAGTTTGTGATTGGTGTAAGAGCATATGTTATAGAGGGAGAAAGGAGAGGAGAAAACAGGGTGCTGGCCTTGGGGGAGGGGGTTACTGCTTCTCAGGCTTCTGCAGAGTGACAGAGACAGTGCCTGAACTCTTAGGAGCCTTCTAAAAGGAAGTAGAAAGTCCTTTCTTAAGGGGTCTAGGAAGTCTTACAATAATGGCAGTTGGAGGAGTTAGAGAAAGGGGTGTGCGCGAAGGTTAATATAATTAAATTTTAACCCCTTCTTAGTGAGGTCTAACACACACATATGTGAAATACCAAAGAATGGGCATACTTCCAAGAACTAAAACCGGTATTGTAAAAATTATAAGATGAGAAATCATTTCCTTACACTAAAATGAGCCCATTAAGTTTCCTATTTTTAACTACTGTTTTCTTGAACAAAAGCAATTGAATGGAAGCCTATTATCTAAGATAATAGATAAGATGTATAGGACATTGCTATAGACAATGTATTTGTCTGTTCAAAATTCATACTGAATGGAAATCCTAATTTCTCATATGATGATACATGGGCTTTCAAGAGGCAATTAGATGATGAGGGTGGAACTCTCATATATGAGATGAGTGTCATTAAACTTGACAAGACCCTACTTGAGCATGCTCTCACTCTTTCTCCCCTTTTCTGTCTGTATGTCTCTCTCTGTCTCCCAATCTTCCAATGTCTTGATCCAGGGGTTCTCAGCCTCTAGAACTATTAGAAATAAATTTCTGTTTCTAAGCTAATTAATCAGTTTATGATATTCTGTTACAGAATTCCCAAAAGAGGAAGACATCTATCTATCTATCTATCTATCTATCTATCTATCTATCTATCTATATCGATATATATATATATATATATATATCTCCCTCTCTGCTTCCCTCCCTATCCTTCTCTGTTTGACCCTTCCTTCCCCCTCTCTCTCTACATATATGTCTATACATATATATATTTACACACAGACATGTATGTAATGTATGTATATACACTATAACAGGTTGAGACTATAAGGTTAGGTATATGCATACATATTTACACACATGTGTATATGTTTCAGGAAAGAAGCATGGATTAACAGGATGAAGAGACTACTAAAAAAATTAACACAATCTTTGCCTACTAGGTTATTAGAAGTGTTTTGGCCAAATTGAGGCAGGGAGAATTGATATCCATCTTTGGTTGTGTTCTGATCATGCCTGAAATACAAGGATGGAAACAGATACCCAACAATTGATGTTGAACAAGTAGACCCCAGTGGTTATAGAATAGAAAGATCGTGAGTTATCCTTAATGAGCTTAGCATGTCAGAGACATTTATCCAGGAAAGGAGAATCTTAAGGAAGCAAATACCAGACATGCCAGTTCTTTGGATGGGAGTCATGTGGAAAGTGAATGTTGTTATTTTGTCTGCCTCCAGAGGGCAGAGACACCACCAGGGGCCAAGTTGCCAGGAGCCCATTGCAGAAGACTTGGTTTGGGCCAAGCCCAACTTGATCAACCAAGTTGTTGATCAAAGCTGCTTTGGAGCAGGGCCAAGCACTAGTAGCTCACACCTATAATCCTAAGTACTCAGGAAGCTGAAATCTGAGGATCTCAGCCTAACGGCAGCCCAGGCAGGAAAGCCCATGATTCATCTTCCAATTAACCACTAAAAAGTAGTAGAACACTACAAGTAGTAGAACACTAGCCTTGAGTGCAAAATCTAAGGGACAGCCCTAAGTCCTGGTTCAGACCCCAGTACTGGCACACACGTATGCTTGCACATACACATACAAAGAGTTGCTTTGGCAAAATGCATTTTACCTCTCTCTGGTGGGGAACTGAGGCTGAGTGCTGGGGACATGCTTCAATAATCATTTGAACTCTACTTGAATAGTTCTTGTAAAGGTGAGACACGATTCCTTATTTGCAATGTGGTTCCTTTTGTTTCTTCAACTGTTGGGTTAAAATTTATCCTTGTCCTATCTTGAACAATAGAAAAGTAGGTGAGATCACAGCTTTGACTAATTAAATTGTTCTGGAAGAATGTGTTTCCTTGAAGTTAACAGTATTGCTGTAGATTGTACTGTAAACAAGCTGGCTGATCTTTAGTGAGTATTCTCTTAGATTCTGAATACTCTTTAGAACTCATTGTCATGGTTCACGTTGAAGCTCACATCTGCTCTGGCTCATGGCATCAGAATAAGAAATACATGCAGAGTCAGGCACCAATAGTGCACACCTGTAATCCTAGCTACTCAGGAGATTGAGATCGGAGGATTATGATTCAAAATCATCCAAGCAGAAACATCTATTAGATTCTTATCTCCAGTTAACCAGCAAAAAGCTAGAAGAAGGACTGTGGCACAAGTGGTAGAGTGCCAGCCTTGAGCAAAGCTAAGCAAGCACAAGTTCAATCCTCAGTGCTCTCTCTCTCTCTCTCTCTCTCTCTCTCTCTCTCTCTCTCTCTCACACACACACACACACACACACACACACACACACACACACACACACACAGAGTAAATAGTAAATGTTCTCTGTCTGAGGTCCAGATTGTTTTTTCAAGAGCAGGGGTAAGGTGAAACCTACCTTCAGAAAAGAACCAGCAAGGATTCTAGATGCAACCTTAACCTAGTTAGAATCTTAAGAGTGGCAAATCTCAGCACTTCAAACTGTAGACGTGTTCAGAGATTTCCTGGTTTGAAGTCATTTTAATGCTAGTTCCATTGTTCTCTAGTTTTTTCCAGTGTGTTAGCATTACATATCTTTTCTGAGAAAGTATTTGAGATCAGGAACTGGGATTCTGAATCTTTAACCTTTTACATGTCTGCATACATTGCAGGCTGGGCAATGGACAAGTTTGCGAGTCTTTCTATTTAGTTATCGATCAAAACATCTACACATTTTCATTTGGATATTAACTTTTGGATTTATGTAAATCCTCAACTGCTTCTGGAAAGTTCTGCTACAGAATTTCCTGCTCTGGCTCTCAGTGGGAAGAACCCACGCAGCCATTTTGGCTCAAAAGCCAGCAGAGATCACTGAAATTTCAAACCTTCAATAGGCAACAGCTGCTTAGTGTCACAGCTTGCAGCAGACAATGCCTGCTAGGGTGCAGCTCCACTGTGGTGCTGTTTAGCTTGTTGAGCCTCCCTGGGCTTCTTGTCGCAGGAATTTGAAGAATAAAGTTGGGTACAATAGAGAATGAGAATGAAGGACCTTATTCAGATAAGACAGATCAGCCTGCATCAGTGACACACGTCTCTAACCCTAACTACTCAGGAGAGTGACGTTTGAGGATTACAATCTGAAGCCCGTCCAGGCAGGAAAGTCTGAGGGACATGCATCTCCAAGTCACCAGCAAAAAACTGGAGGTAGAGCTGTGGCTCAAGTGGTAAAGTACCAGCGCTGAACAAAGAAACTCAGGGACAGTGCTCAGGGCCTGTGTTCAAGCCCCAGAAATGGCACAACAACAACCAAAGAATCTAGCTTGAAGGGTTGTTGCTGCTGCTCTCTCTGTTTGCCATCCATTCTTTCATTTTCAGGTGGATCTCTGTGACCCTGAGTCTGGGGGTTCTTAAAAAAATTAATTTTAGGGCCAGGGGAGTTTGGCCTAGTGGTAGAGTGCTTGCCTAACATGCACAAAGACCAGGATTCAATTCCTCAGTACCACATACATAGAAAAAAGCTGGAAGTGGTGCTGAGGTTCAAGTGGTAGAGCTCTGGCCTTGAGAAAAGTCCAAGGACAGTGCTCAGGCCCTGAGTTCAAGCCCCATGACTGGCAAAAAAATTTAATTTTATTGTCAAGGTGATGTACGTGGGGGTTCTTATACTTAGTCTCTGGTCTTATTTGTTACCTCTGTTATAAATAGTTTGTTTTGGTCGATGGTGGGGCTTGAACTCTGGGCCTGGGCGCTGTCCCTGAGCTCTTCAGCTCAAGGCTACGACCCTACCCCTTGAGTCATAGCACCACTTTCAGTTTTCCAGTGGTTAATTGAAGATAAGAGTCTCACAGTCTTTAGTACCTGGACTGTCTTTGAACCAAGATCCTCGGATCTCAGGCCTTCTGGGTAGTTAGGATTACAGGCATGAACCACCATACCCAGCTTTTTTGTTTGTTTATTTTTGATATTTTTTATTGTAATTAATAAAAGGGTTACATGATATTTGCCAGATAGAAGGTGCATTAATTCTCATACATTACCCTCCCCCCTACCCTGTTTGTTTGTTTTTAAAGGAACACCTTACTGGTCAGATCACACAACATTCTGATTGGTTGTTAATTTCTAATCAGGTCCTTTCTGTAAAACCCCTCTCCTGGTTCATAGGAAGGTATCAAAACCAGAAAGGGCTGAGGAGAAGCAGAAGTAAGGAGATCTGAACTAATGTCTCTTGTATCTCCTGCTAGGCCAGGATGCTGTCCCCGGGGCCCTGGGTCCTAACTCAATTCCTCTTTCGTTATGGTTCCAAAATTTGGGATGTGGGGCCACAATCCATATCTGGTAACATCTCATGGCCTTGGATTTGGGGCCTTGCTCATTTCTCACAACAGAACTCTAGTCACGTTTTTATCATTTGCCAAGTAGGCTGAGAATATGGTCTCTGACAGGAGTCTTGTTCTGCATCCTGCTGTGAGAACAATCAGCCTTGACATCTATTCCATTCTCTCCCTGTTCAATAGTCCCATCATATTTCTCATTGGATCACTCTAAGCCCCTTAGGACCAGAGACCCTTATATCAAAAGTCCTACTTTTGTCTCTGAAACTTGCAATTTTCTGTCCTACCAGTCTTTCTTGGAAACACATTTTATTCCTTCATTCAAGAAAAAAAAAATCAATACTCATTGAGAATCAGGTGCTTGAGGTTTTAATCCTTACAACAAAATTAGCAAACGGGCCACATCACTAAGTAACCAGTGAGATTCAGTATATAGATGCAACGCCAGGCACCAGTGGCTCATACCTGCAGTCCTAACTACTCAGAAGACTGAGATCTGAGGACTGCAGCTTAAAATCTGCCCTGGCAAAAAAGTCCATGAAACTGTAATCTCCAGTTATCCAGCAAAATGCTGCAAGTGGAAGAGAGGTTCAGGTAGTTGAGCACTAGCATTGGGTGAAATAAGCAAGCAAACACATTAGGCCCCGAATTCAAGTTCTAGTACCAGCCACAACAGCAACAAAAATAAATGAGAGAGAGACAGACAGAGACAGAGAGACAGAGAGAGGGAGACAGAGAGACAGAGAGAGAGAGAGAAAGCAAGGAAGGAAGGAAAGAAGGAAGGAAGGAAGGAAGGAAGGAAGGAAGGAAGGAAGGAAGGAAGGAAAAGAAAAGAGAAGAAAAGACAAGACAGGCTTGGGGAGTTTTGTTTCTCTGATTACAACCCAAAGCTCTCTTGTATGCTACACTACCTATCATTTAACAGGCTTGGGGAGTTTTGTTTCTCTGATTATAACCCAAAGCTCTCTTGTATGCTACACTACCTATCATTTATTTATAAGCATTTATCTGAAGCCTTAGGAATAAGGGATGAAACACTGAGATCATATACATCATCATTATAGACATGAGCCACTGGCACCTGGCTAGTATTTTCTATGGTTTGATTTTTGGGGGGAGGAGGAGTTGAGTCTAGGTCCTGCTATGCATCTCAGGCTGGGTTTGAACTTGCAAGCTTCCTTCTTCAATCTCTTGATTTCTGGGATTACAGATCTTTGATATCACACTTGCTATTGCATATTGATTCTTCTTGGTAAAGAAAGGAAAGCCAGTTCATCTATTGGGAGGAACAGACAAAAATAAGTCTGTTTTCTGAAATTCCAAAGCTCTCATCCATTTTGCTAGGTTTCTCTTTCAGCTTTTGAATTCAACCTTTCTACTGGCTGAAGTTTGTCCATTTATCTAGTCATTCACATTCTCCCACATATATAACTACTTCACAATATGTAAGGGACACTATACTCAAAGCTGAATTCTAGATTTCAAAAGAATGAGACTCAGCCATGTAGAGGAGGCGCACGTTCATCGTTTATTCCAGAGCAATGTGAGAACTGAAAATAATTGGGATTATGAACAGAGCCGTGGACCCCATGGGGTTTTAGGGAGAAAGAGGAACAGACTTTAATTGGAGTTCAAGGCTGAAGGATGGCTGAGTGACCTTAGGAGGGAGAATGCAAAACATGTTGTGAATGTTAGAAGGACAATACAGGACCAAGGTGTCTTTGGAAGCTCTGAGAGTTAAACTGGGTTGAAAAACAAGATGTGGAGAGGCTGGAGAGAAGGAAGTTGGACAGGAGAAGGTATATGGGCCCAAATGAAATAAGTCACCATTGCCCTGGGGACCCACCTTGCCTCTTAGAAAACTTTTCTCTCTCTCTCCCTCATAGGTCTATGATGGAGAATTAGAATCAAATGATCGGTTATCTAGTTAATTTTGTGCCAGTACTGGAACTTGAACGCAAGACCTGGGCTCCACTGACTTTTTTTTTTTTCACTCCAAGATTGGTGCTGTTCAAGAACTTGAGCCATACTAGCTCTACTTCTGTTTTTTTGTTTTTGTTTTTGTTTTTGCTAGTTAATTGGAGTCTCACAGGTTTGTCTGTCCGGACTGACTTTGAACCACAAATTTTAACAAGTCCCTTTGGTGACCTCAACAGGACAGAAGCCAGTGAGGAGGGGCTTGGGGTGTCCTTGTTTGGTATCTGCAAAGAAGAACTTCAAATTCCAAGTGGAAAGGAGCTGTTTCTTTGTGTTCTTTTGTTTTCTGGGGGTTGATTCATAGACTACTAGGTACTGTTATTATATGTTGAGGTCGTGGAGAGCAGTGCGTCTCACCCCACTACCAAATACTCTTGTCTTTCATGTGTAAGGCTCAATGGACTTATCCCTTACCTGGCAGCCAAGGAGGGAAGAGACCCCCCTGAGCCAACCTCTGTTGGTCTCCTGAGACCCCTCTCTGTATTGAGGGGTAGGTCAGGATAGAATCCGTGAACCAGGAACAATTACACCTGATATCACTAATGCAAACTCAACCGTGAGCTAATTAGTCCTTTTGTGATGCCCCCCCTCCCCCTTCAATGAGCTGTTCACAGGTAGGAGTCGGAAACCGTTTCTAGTCTTCAGGACACTGATTGGGTACTGAAAAGGGGGGGGGGGAAATCAACACGTTCCCCTGCTAGAATTAACCTCGTGAAAAAAAATCCTATTGGAAATACAGGCATAACAAAATAAGTCAGGAGCCTGCGGTGAGAACCGGCAATCATGAATAGGGAAATCTATGTATCCATGGGGAGGGGGGGAGTCAGTTTTGATTATGATCCGGTAAATACTGCATTTGCGGGCCCAGAAAGGTCTGTTCTGGCGGTCGGGAAGCCTGTGCGTTCCCGAAGCTACGGAACCAAAAAGAAGGCTGCGCGCCGCTAGGCCGGCGGCGGGCCCGGCGGGGCCGGGGCGGCCGCGGGTCTATTCGGAGGATTACGGCAGGGGGCGGGGCCCGAATCCCCATGTGGTCCCGACATCATTGACATGGCGGAATCCCCCACCGAACCCTCTCGGTAGTTATTTGGCGGCTGCGGCGACGAGGGTGGAGGCGGAGGCGGAGGCGGAGAGCGGCGGCGGCGGCGCGAGCGGCGGCGGGGGCGGCAGGGCTCCTCCGGCTGGGAAGGCGCGGGCGACCGGGTGTGCGGGCGCCAGGAGCCCCTGTTGCAGCCCCGGGGAAGGTAAAGCTGGGTGTGCGGCGACGGGCGGCGGGGACGGGCGTCGGGATGGAGGCCGGGGGCCGGGGCCGGGGGCTGGGATGGGGGCCGGGGGCCGGGGGCCGGGACCCCTGGCCGGGGACCCGCGTTGGAAAGCCCGGGCCAGCGGGCGGACGCCGAGTCCGGCCCCGTGCGCCTCCGTCCCGGGCGCGCTGCGGGCTTCCCGGGGAAAACTTGGCGCCGGAGTCCCGGGGAGCCGGGGAGCCCGGGCCGGGGGCTCCCGTCCCCCTCCCCTGCTTGCGAGATTTGGGGGTCGGGAACGACTAAGGGTGGGTCGCCGTGAAGGAGCCGAGAAGTGTGGGCGCGAGCCCCCTCGGCCCGCAGACCCCGGGCGCCGCGCGCGCCCCTGCCCGGTGGGGGCGGGGGCCGGGGAAGCTTCGACGTGTCACTTTCCGCGGGGCCTTTCCACATGGCGGCGGGCGGGGGGGGGGGCGCCGCGCGGGGCGGCGGGGTCCGGGGCGGGTGCGGGGTCCCAGGCGCTGCGGTGTGAGCGCGCGCGCGTTCGTGCGGGATGCGTGGCCCCGGGGGCTGTGTGTGCGGGGCTTGTGCGGGGTGAGGGGTCCCGGTCCTGGGTATGGAGGTGTGCGGGGTGTCGGGTGTACGGGTAGGCTGTGAGTGCGGGGTCCTGGGTGTGGGGTCCAGAAGGTGTGTGAGGGGTGCTGCTGTGTGTGCGCGCGCGCGTGCGGGATTTGTGCGGGGTGTTTGGGTCCTGGGTGTGTGCCGGGCTCCGTGTGTGTGAGGGGTGTGTGCGGTGTGTGTGTGTGTGTGTGTGTACGCGCGCGTGTGCGTGCGGGGTCGGGGCGCCCTCACCCGGGACGCCGGCGGGAGGGTCCCCGGCCCGCCCCCCGCACCCCGCCCCGCCGGGCTCCCCGGGACACTCCCCGCCTCGCGGCCGGCCACCTCGGCGCGCCACGTCCTCCTCCTCCTCCTCCCCGGCCCCCCGGGCTCCCCCCGGGCAGGGGGCGGGAACCGGCGGCCGCAGCCGGACCTAGTGAGCCGGGCGGCTGGAAGCGCGGGCGGGGGCGCGGCGGGAAGCAGCGGACGACTGGGTGCGTGCGCGGGGGGCCGGCGGAGCTCGGGTCAGTCGGTTGCCGAGGGGCGCCCGGGCCGGGGTGGGGTGCGGTGGGGCGGGGCGGGCGGAATGCGCGCCCCGGAGCGGCGGGGAGGGCCGGGGCGGCACGGGCCGGCGCGCGTGGGGAGGGCCTGTCACTCCCGGCGGGGCCCGGGACTCCGGGCCGACTTTCCCCGGGCGCGGGGCCCCGGTGCGGGCGGCGCCCGGCGGGGCGGCTTCCCCGAGAGCGCGGCGGCGCTGGGAGGTTTTCGAATCTCTGCTCGCACCCTGGCGTCCCAGACGGAGGAAAGCGTCTGGCATTTTGTCCAGACGGGGCTCATGGCAGACTTCCTTAAGTTTCAACTTTTTATTTTCTTTGCTCTGCAGCCCAGCTCTCCCCCCACAACCTTCTTTCTTTAAACAAAATGTAGAATTTTGGCTGCGATGGGGCCGACGCTGGGGCTGGAGGCGGGGGATGAAATAAAAAAAATAAAGAAAAAAAACCCTACATTTATCTCTCCATCCCGGTTGGTCTTTAGCACCCCCCCACCCCCCGCGTCCCAGGCTTAATCATATTTTGGAACGGCTGAGGTCTTTTGTTGGGTGGGCACTCTTGATTGCTTGTCTGTTTATTTTTTAATGTGCAGCTAATTTGATTTGAATTTTCTCCAGTTTCCGGGCCTTGCTAGGGAGAGCTAAGGGAAGAAGGGACTGAAGCCACTTTTCTTTTTCTAAATGTGGCAAGAGGTGGGGCGCAGGGAGTGGGGAGGCTGTGGTGTGGGCAGTCTGAAGGAGCAGACAGACCCGGAAGAGGAGAAATCTGTTCTGGAATAACTTTTCCCCCCTCCCTTTTCTCTCCTCTCTCTCTTCTCTTCCCCCTCTCTCTCTCCTCTCTTTTCTCTCTCTCCTCTCTTCTCTCTCTGTCTCTCTCCTCTCTCCCTTTCTCTCCTCTCTCCCTCTGTGTGTGTGTGTATGTGTGGAAAGGCTTTGGGCCTTGAGTAAAATTGCACGGATCTGTTCTGATTTCTATTTCCTGAGTTGCTCCTGGGCAACCTCAAGTTGAAGCGATGCCGTATAGCATGGGTGCCCTGATTTTGTGCCCCCCCCTTTTTTTTTGGCGGGGTGGGGAGCTCCTAGGAGGCTGAATCTGAAAGCAGTAAGTTTCCTGGCTTCTTGGCAGCAGCTGTTGAGGAAGGTAAAGTCTCTGGGCAAGTTTCTGGCCCTGTAAGGGGACCTCGCCCATGGGGGCACAATTCTCACTTTGTTTAGACACCGGAGGGAGAACTCACCAGCCGGCTAAGAATGAAGCAGAGCTTGTAAACAAAACAAAACCCAGAAATGCTGTCATGATTAAATTGTTTTTTAACTCACGTGCTTGCTTTTGGTTTAAAATGCTCTTGAGAGGAAAAACAGAATCCCTGTGTTCACTGAAGAGAGACGTTCTAACTGCAGGATCTCCTGAAACTGGGGCCTGTCACCTGGAATGACAGTCTATGCAGTTGCAGGAGGAGATTCTGGTAATCTTTGAAGACAGACTTTATAAATAGCACACTGGAGAGTGAGACTACATTGGAGAGCCAGTGGCTGGGGTTTCTGGGAGAATCTTTGGGATCTGCTAGGAGCTCCAGGAGCCCAGGAAGTTGTTTACTCGGTGTCACAGAAGAAGATCTTTAGCGGTGACAAGAAAGCACATACCAAACTTTCCTCATTATTTGAAGAGGATGCTTAGAAGTAACAAGAACTTCCAAAACTTTTACGGGTAGGAAAATGAAGTCCAGGGAGAGGGAGGGGCTAGTGGAAGACCACACTGCAGGATTGGGTTAATGGCTACTCTTTCTTATGTATCTTTTGTGCCTCTTAAACATTTTTCCATTAACATTTGAATAATCTTTTGGTTTAAGTGTCAGTAGATGTATCCTTTAACTATGATTATCGTGGTTCTCAGTAACGAAGTAACTTGCCCTAGACTTACGTAGCCACAGGCAACTGCGCTGAAGTGAAATGTCTGCTCTTGTAGAAATAGTTGGTTGAATTCTTCAGGATGACAGTCGTCACACTGGCGTAGTCACTCAGGAACTGCCTTTTACACTTAGTTTGCTTTTGATAATTTAGAATGTAAAATTACCAATTATGGCTAGTGAGTGCCATATTGAATAGCACAACAGAGCTTTATTTTTACTTATTGTTGTTGTTGTTATTATTATTATTATTATTATTGCCAGTCCTGGGGCTTGAGCTCAGGGCCTGAGCACTGTCTTTGGGCTTTCTCAAGGCTAGAGCTCTACCTTTTGAGCAACAGCACCACTTTTGGCTTTTTCTATATATGTGATACTGAGGAATTGAACCCTGGTCTTTGTGCATGCTAGACAAACACTCTACCACTAGGCCAAACTCCCAGCCCCACAACAGAGCTTTTTGACTCCCAGATCTGCTCATATTGAACTGTGTTATAGTCTTTTGGAATCTTCGTGGTCAGTCTTTTTTCTTCTACCTGGTTATAAGATGCTTACTTGCTTGCTTGATTGAATGTACTGCTATTGGGGCTTGAATTCAGAGCCTGGGCATTGTCCCTGAACTTACTTGTTCAAGGCTAGAGCTCTACTACATAAGTCATAACTACTTCTGGCTGTTTTGGTAGTTAATTGAAGATAAGAGTCTCACAAACTCTGGCGTGGCTTTTGAACCATGAGCCTCAGATTTCAGCCTCCTGAGTGGCTAGGATTTCAGGTGTGATTCACCAGTGTCCATCTCATGAGAATGTTAGATTCAGCTCTTGAGAAGCATTTAAAGGCTGGGTTAGCTATATCTCCACTTTTCTCTCACAGTGAAGTGGATAAAATAGGAACATTCTTCTTCTTAATGTTTACATATTATAGTTAAAACTTTAAATGACATCTTATTTAGTCATTAAAAGAAAGTTTGCTTGGTTTAATGGAATAAGAGTTTAGTTGGTGGGAGTAAGATAAAAGGTTACTTTAGTTTGCAATAAACAAATTCCCCTCCCCCCATTACCTTTTTCCATGAGGCATTTCTTAAAAGATTTTCTAAGTGTTAGGACAACCATCATTCATTCACTTTTTTGTTCATAGTTGCAAGATTAATCAGGAGAATTTAAATTGTTTTACTATTGAAATATAAAATGAAAGTATCAAGCACTAGTTTTATCCATGATTTAGGACTGTAAGATCAAAAGAACACATAGTAAAAGGTCTTCTGATTAGTAGATTTAATTTCAACCTTTTATACTTTTGAGAGTTCCATTTGGTAAAAGGAACTTCAAAAACTTTCTACCTTCGTGTGAAATAGTGGGAATTGCACCTTATATTAAAGTAAGCACTCATTCACCTCAGTTGGATTTTGTCCATTAATATGCAGCTAACAAAATACCTTTTTTAAACTATTATTGTTATTAAGGCGTTGTATAGAAGTTACCATTTCATAACACAATATCTTTTTTTTTTGGAGGGAGTAGAGGGGGTGCTATCTTTAGAACAAGACAAAAAAAACCAATTTTTTATTGGGTTTTAAAAGAGGCAGCTTCCAGGTCTAGCATAAAGACAGCTACATCTTCCATACCGACCATAGTTACAGTGCTGTCTGGGGATAATTGCAGGTCATGTTCTTGACTCTAGAGTCAAGAGTCCTTGACTCTATCTGGTCCTTAGTATCTTTAAATTGACTGTATTCATTTTGTGGGTTACATCGCTTGAAATTCAGTGAAATTGTAAATTCAACTTTAGTTAAGAGACTGTTCAAAGCTGTGCCCTTGTTGGCTCACACCTGTAATGTAATCCTAGCTACTCAGGAGGCTGACATCTGAGGTTCACAGTTCAAAGCCAGCCCAGACAGGAAGGTCTGTAAAGACTTGTTCCAATTAACTACCAAAACCTGGAAGTGAAGATGTAGCTCAAGTGGCTAACTGGCCAGCCTTGAACCAAAAGTGAGTAGTGCCCAGGCCTTGAGTTCAAGTTCCAGCCTTGGCATGAGAACCAATACACACATACTGAGAGCTGAATGTCTTGTTGATATCCATTTATGACCATTGAGGTCAGGGCACTATTTTCAAAGAGCCAGAATAAGAACCTTTTATAAATAGAAGTTTCTTATCCTAGGGGAGTGCCAAATATAGGAAACAAGATTTAACCCATATATAGAATATGAGATGCTTAATAGGAATGAGAATTTAACAGTATCTTAAAAAAAACAAACCCAGAATATTGTTATATAGCTTGGGATGGCCTTGAACTCACTAATCAAAGCTAGCTTTGAGCTTTTCTGATCATCCTGCCCGAGTTATGACTCCAGGCATGAGCCAGCCACGTGTTGGCTATTTTACTATCATCTTAAAGATGGTGAGTGATGGACAGAGTGAGGACTTACTACCTACGGGCATCATTTATTTTTCCTTATGTATTTGCAAATTTAATCTGAAGAATATAAATTGTCTTATTATTCACATGTAAAATTTAAAACATCAAGCATAAGTTTGAATTTTGAAAATCTCATCCATGTGTGTCCTGATAATCTTCGGGCATAGCAGAACCTAGGTTTCTGATTGAATATGAATATAATTGCCTCTGTAACTTTCCAAATGCCTGTCACAAGGACTAATGAATCAGTGAAGAGAGTGAACAAAAGCAAAGCTTTGTTACAAGCTCCAATAGTTGTTGAGGCTGAGATCTGAGGATCAAGGTTTGAAGTCATCCAGACAGAAAGCCAGAGGTGGAGGTGTGGTTCATTGAAGTCGTGAAACACCAGCCTTGAGTGAAGAAAGCTAACTGAGAGGACAAGGCCCTCAGTTCAAACCTCAGTGTACAGATGGATCAGTCTTGGAACGTAGCTGAGATACGGTATTTATGACAGTGCAATGGGCTATACTGGCTTAAAGTACAAACAGAGCAGGCTTGTCTTATCCCAAGAGGCTTGTGTTTCTTCCCTGTCATGTACTGAATGGGTCCCTATCCCTGCTGTAAGTCACAAATAATTGTGTGTGTGTGTGTGTGTGTATGTGTGTGTGTGTGTGTATGTATGTGTGTATGTAAGATGCTATTGAGCCAAATGTGGCATCAGTTGAGACTGAAGGACGTATCAGTATTTAAAATGCCTCCTGGGGTTAAGATGATTCTACTCAAAAGAAAGTTTATTTCCCACATTTTCTACCCAAGATGGGTAGCTTTGGACCAGGGTCTCTGTTAATGGAATATTCTACTGTGTTCTGACTGTTGTTCTGGCAAAGGGAAGACATATTTCTGGTCACAGGCAGTGGTATTTTGCTCATATTTTTGGAATGTTTTGTAGCTGAGTGTCCACCAGCAAGCTCCTGGAGCGGGACTGACAGTGGCATTCCAGCTCCCTGTCCTGTCTGAAATTTGAGAAAGAGGAAAATTGGAACACCTTCAGGCTGCTTAAAACTGAATTCGGATTAGAATTTAAGCTTCCAAATTAGGTTTGAATGTACAGATGCATTTGTGTTTTGGCTTTGGGAGCAATGGTAAGGCTTCAGGAAAAGTTTACTTAATAAATTTCACTGATATATTAACTCACGGTTATTAAAAGCTTTCTGTGGAAAATGATTGTCTAGAAGATGGTCCTTATATTTGAACAAGTGTAGCTTTTGTCGTTGTTGTGTGCTGGTACTGGGGCTTGATTTCAGGGCCTGGAATTTTCTTTTAGCTTTTTTGCCCAAGGCTGATGCTGTACCACTTGAATCATTCCTCTACTTCCAGCATTTCTGATGGTACATTGCAGTTAAAATTCTCATGGATTTTTTTGCTGGGGCTGACTTTGAACTGTGATCCTCATATCTCAGCCTCCCAAGCAGTTAGGCGGATTATAGGAGTGAGCCACTGGTGCCAGCAAATGTAGCATGTATTTTTTTTTTCTTTTAGAAGCGATTAAGCAGTTGTACAAAGAAAGGGGTTACAATTCCATAAGGCAGATTATGAGTACAATGCTTCTTGCTCAATGTCACTCTTTTCTTCATTCTCTCCGTTTTCTCCCTCCCATCTCTCTACCCTCAAATTAATGTAGTATGTTTAAGAAGCAACTGAGCAGGCTGGGAGTTTGGCCTTGTGGTAGAGTGCTTACTTACCTAGTATGCATGAAGACCTGGATTCTATTCTTCAGTACCACATACATGGAAAAAGCAGGAAGTAGTGCTGTGGCTCAAGTGGTAGAGCTCTAGCCTTGAAAAAGCCCAAGCTCAGGCCCAGAGTTCAAGCCCCAGGACTGACAAAAAAAAAATTGAGCATTCCAAAGTGGCAGGAAAAAAATGATTAAATTTATTCACAAGGTACTTAGATCCTCTACGGCCTGTGAAAGAAGTCCCTATTTAAAATAACCCCATTGTTCTGCATGAAACTAATTAGGAACTTGGAGTTAACCAGGCAAAACTGGGAAACAGATTTAGGCCTCTTGTTCCATAGAAATTTTTTTTTCATAGAAATGGTTTTATCTGAATATCAGAACTTCAGGAATATTTACCTAATTAACAGAACAAGCCATATATAAATACTTTGGGAAAATTGAGGTACTTGAAAGCCTGTAAGCCAATCATAGTGGCTCATAATCTATAATTAATTCCAGCTACTTACGAGGTAGAAATCAGGAGGTTTGCAGTTTGAGGCCATTTGTGACAGAAAATTTAGTGATACCCTCATCTGAACTAATAAAAAGTTGTCTGTGGTAGGTTCATCTCTGATCTTAGCTATGGGATTAAACAAAGAAGCTTATGGCCCTCCTTGGCAAAAATTTCAAAATTCTACCTGAAAAATAACTAAAGTAAAAATGAAAAACAACAACAAACAAAAGAAACAGGCCAGGCATGTGGCTGGAATGAAAAATCTGCTAGCAAATACAAGGCCTTCAGTTCAAATCTGGTAGCACAAACAAAATAGGACAATGAAAAATGCACGTGTGCGCTGAGGCTGGTCTTTTTGCTGTGTTTTCCTCTAGACACAGGACCTGGGAAGTAGGTGATGCTTGTGGATGTTGTTAAACAGCAAGTGGATTTCCTTCGTGCCATCATGTGCAGGATCAGATTTGAACTCAGGATACACACTCAGCAGTGCTAAGTGTGCAGAACAAATCACCCCAAGACAGCACCCAGCTCCCTGACACGGTTAGAATTCAGTGACATCTCTCTATTTGGGAGTTTTTCTGCTGATATTTGCTTTGCTACTTCTTATTTCTTCTGTAGTCTGAAAGTACTTGGTGGCATAATAATAAGGGTAAGTGGTAAGGTTGAGGGATGGCATGATTGCTTTTAGCTGCCCAGCTCTTATACCTCCGCTTTCTCACAGAAGTTGGCAGTGTATGGACATGCCCATTACATACCCATTTCTATCTTTTTTTGTTTTCTCCTGGTTACAAGTTTATTCAACACAAATTAATCTTCTCCATCTTTACTGGGATGGCCAAATCCACCTCTAAACTAGAATTCCTTCACCCTCCCTCCCTCCTTTCGTCCCTCTTTTTTTGGTGGGGAGGGGGGAATTGGTCATGGGGCTTGAACTCAGGGCCTGGTCACTGCACCTGAGCTCTTTAGTCAAGGCTGATACTCTACCACTTTGAACCACAGCACCCCTTCCCGTTTTCTGTGGCTAATTGGAGATTGAGTCTTACTGCCTTTCTTGCCTGGGTTGGCTTTGAGTCATGATCCTCAGGTCTCAGCCTCCTGAGTTGCTTGGATGACAGTTTGCCCTGAGATTCCTTGTCTCTCTTGATTGACTTGTAGAGTGATTGTTTTTAGTTATTTTGGTGTGTGTATGGGTGTGTGGAGGGAGGCATATTGGGGTTTGAACTCAGGGCCTGGGCATTATCCCTTAGTAATTTCTGCTAGCACTCTACGACTTGAGCCACAGCTCCACTTCTGGCTTTTTGGTGGTTCATTGGTTCCTTGGATGTAAGAGTCTCCTGAATTTTCCTGCCTGGGCTGGCTTTGAACTGTGACCCTCAGAATCTCAGCCTCCTGTGTAGCTAGAATGAAAGGCATGAAACACTGGTGCCCGATCTTTGAGTGTGTACGTGTATAAGTGTATGTTGCACACACACTTAGGTTGAACCCAGGGCCTCATGCAATGCTTGAAATTACTCTACTACAATTGAATTACACCCCAGCCCAGCTTCTAGGTTTTCATTTCAGTTCCTGACTGGATTCTCAGGTTGACTTTCAGCTGAGGACCCCTCGGGTGTGCAATTATGATTTTCTCTACTGAGTTAATCTTTGAAACATGGACTATGTTACAGACCTTTTGTTGTTCCCATAGTTTTCTTGTCCCCTGCCCCCCAGGGAATAAATACTTAACTAAACAAATTAAAACAAAGGCATGAGTCACCTTCTGTGTAACGCTAGCTTTTTATATACTGCTATTTGAAAGAAAGAAAAGTTCCCCCAAGGGTGTGTAGATTTTGTCATGTTTACTTGAAAGTTGATATTGAAAATTTGAGCAAGTACCTCCTAATTCTGCTCCCCAAAATACCACTCTTAATTGTGTCTGCTGTGCTTGTTTATAGGGTCCATTTGAGAATTATGCCTTAACATAAGGTTTTAAGTTAACACTTCAGAGATCTCTGGTAGTTTTAAATAATCTTTCTCTAGCGAAATTCTACAAGGGAAGTACTAAGGCCCTCCCTTACCCACCTGTGTTGCCCTTGAAGCTGTTGGGGGCCCAGCTAGGAGCTGATGCTGGTGCTGCTAGCCAGCCTGGGTTTGCTCCCAGACTAAGCTGTGGAAGGAGTCTGACAAAAGGCTGGGAAAGAATTTGGTTAGAGTGACCTCAGCCTTTGCTGATGGAATTAAAGCTTTCTGATAAGGGAAGAATCTCCTGGGATGTTACCGGCCTGTGTTTGAGGTGGGTGTTATGTGCGGCTAGTATTCTTTACATCTGCATTGGAATCTGGGGGTTTTATTTTATCAAGACCTTTGGGAGAATGCTATGATGATACAGGCCTGGATAACTCAGGTTTGGGGATTTGGCTGTTTGGGTAATCCAGCTCTTTAAGATTTCTTTCTTTTTAATCTGATGCCTAGAAAGAAGAGGTAGGTCCTGAGATGATCTCAGGATCTAGGGAAGAACAACTGATTACAGTTTTTTGGTTTTTTTTTTTTTTTTTTTTTTTTTAACTCAAGGCTGATGCTCTGCCACTTGAGCCACAACTTCACTTCTGCATTTTTGCTGGCTAATTGGAGCTAAGAGTCTTGTGGATTTTCCTGCCCTGGCTGGCTTTGAAGCTCAGTCTTCATATCTTACCCTTCTGAATAGCTAGGGTTACAGTAGAAAATGCTAAGGGTTAGCACATGACAGCAGGTTTTTATTGGCCTGAGCTTGTGTGTTTGTGAAAACGGAGGTCAGCTATTGACAGTTTTGTATATGAATGAAAGTACAGGTAACATTGTAGGTCTAACCACTGACCTCAGTGAGATTTAACGTATTATAAATTATAATTGGGGATGGTTTGAACACATTGGAATAGATTACGCACATGTGCATGGAAATGTCATAAAGCAGTTCTCCTTTGTATAGCTATAGAGTACAGAGTAAAGAAATAGAAAATCATAAAGGGTACTAATCACCAAGCACTTCCATAGAAGAATGTATCATATCTATCTGTGTATTCCATATGTATATATTAATATAATAACTCTGAAGGTAGGTTTTTTTGGGGGGGAGGTACTGGGGCTTGCACTTGGCCTAGGCACTGACTGAGCTTCTTTTTGCTCAGAGCTTGCCACAGTGCCACTTTTGACTTTTTCTGAGTCAGTTATTGGAGAAAAGAGTCTTGTGGCATTTCCCACCTAGACTGCCTTTAAACTTCGTGGTCTTCAGATCTCAGCCCATTGGATAGCTAGGATTACAGGCATGAGCCACTGGTGCCTGACTGATACTTGGCTTTGTATAGTATTTTTTGCTATTCATGGCAGAAGCTTGTATATACTGGGAATTTAAGAATAGAAGATATGGTTGAAGAAACACAAAATAAATACAAAACAACTGTCTTTGTCACCTAGACCTAGACCAGGCAGTTGTAGCACTTTGCTTATCAGCCCAATGCTGCCTCTAATAGCTGACATTCATTATCTTACCTGTTTGGCCAGGCTGGTACCACGTGTGTTTGTCTTCCCAGGTAGCCATATTCATACCATTTTCTAGTAAAGGGTCTTTCTAGCTATTATGCAGAAACTTAAAATATATTCTTTTGGACATTCTGAGGAGGGAGATTTCCCTGGATCCTGTTCTGCCAGAGCAATTTCAGTTTAAGATGAAAAAACCCACAGAACAAAAGCATACTCTAGGGGTGGGGGGAGAGAAATGGGGACAAAAACATGAGAAGGAGTATCAATGTATGTGAAGTAATGTACCTTCTATCTGGCGAATATAACTGTAACACTTCTATTAATTACAAGAAAAAGAGAAAAAAGCATACTCTATAGAAGTGAATGTACAGAAAACTCAGTTCAGTGACTGGGAAAATTGAGTAAAGTTTTCTTTCAATTTTGATACTCACACCTGTAATCCTAGCTTCTCTGAGGATCGTGGTTCGAAGCCAACTTAGGAAGTAAAATCTGATAGACTTGTCTCCTGTTAAGTACCCAAAAGCCAGATGTGGAGCTGTGGCTCAGTCGGTAGTGCCAACCTTAAGCAACTAAAGCTAAAGGGATAGCCCAGACCGTAAGTCCAAAACACACACGCACACACTCACACACAAAAGTCCCTTCATTCAGTGGTAATGCAAATTTCTTCATCTGGACCCTCTTTCACTTAAGTTGCTTTGGATTGACTAAGATGCTGTACCTGGAATTTGCACCTGGCACAGCAGATCCTATTCTGAATACTAATCCTTTCTCTGAGGTTGGCAGTGTACGGAAGCCTGGGTTGAGCACAGGAGCCACAGGGGTGGGTGGCCAAGCCCAGGGCTAGCTGGAAAGAGTATTACTGGTACTATTAATTAGAAGTGACCTGGGCATTTTGTGGAGACCTAGGCCTTTCCAGGTTAAAGCTGGGGAGCTGGCAGCCCTAAATGCCTCCTTTGTTACTTAGCATTCTGCTTCATCTTTAGAAAGTGAGTTCACTGGAGGTGATGTAAGGACAGAGCCCAGTGGTATGTACCTGGACCAAGTGAGGCTGTCACCCCAGGGGCCCCCAGGCTGTCCCAGCCAAATTCCCTCCTGGAAAAGCCCTTTCCTCATCCTCGGGCCCTGCAGTTGGTATGCAAGCCCAATTCAGGATGGCTTGAAGATTGCCACCCGCCCTCCCCCCCCATAGGTGCCAGTACTCGATCTTCAACTCAGATCTTCATGCTCTTGCTTGGGTTTTTTACTCAAGCCTAGCTTTCTACCACTTGAGCCACATCTCTACTCTGGCTTGTGCTTACTGGCTAATTGGACGTAAGAGTCACATGAATTTTCCTGCTTAGGCTGGTTTTGAACTGTGATCCTCAGATCTCAGCTTTCTCAGTAGCCTGAATTACATGTGTGAGGCATATACACTGTATACTTTTACACATGTTTATGTTTCTAGTATATTCAGTAAACCTCATATCTCTCACTGTCCCTTCTTGCTGGATCAAATTCACTTGTGTGTGTGTGTGGTGTGTGTGTTATTAGGATTTGAACTCAGGACTCATGCTCTCTCTACTAATTAGCTCATGACTGGCATTCTACCACTTGATGCACACATTTCTGGCCTTTTGCTTGTTAATTGGAGATGAAATCTCTGGGGCTTTTCTGCCTAGAACCGTGATCTTTCAGATTTTCATCTTTCTGAGTAGCCAGGATTTAGATTCATGACACCCAGCTTCCCAGTTTTATTTTTATTTTAAACATGGTGGAAAGGGACAGATAATAGTGATAGGAACCTATCTTGCACAATGTAATTGAATAAAACAGTTAGACCTCAATGCTGGGGAAAAATAACATCTACATAAAATCCGTTTTTTTTCAAAGCCTGTCTCAGTGAATGCAGGCTAACGGATGAAAATGAAAGGTTTTCTTCAGAGCTCCACCTCACAGCAAGCCTTGGGCCATGTTAATAATGGCAATCCCATTATTTTCCTACAGTAGACAGGAAATACTGTCTACACCCATTAGATTTGTTTGAATGGTCCCTGGCTGAGAATGAAGCAAATTTAATTTTCTGACTTGCAGGGATCAAAAAAAAAAAACACAAAAAAACCACAAAACTATTCAGCGTGGTATAGAGGTTGATAATTGAGCTGGAATAAGAACAGTATCATTCTTACAAACTTGAGATTCTTAATATCCATTATCAGGACTTCTGGCCCAGAATGCAATCATGAATGTGTGCTGTGATATAGACAGATGTACTGGGTTGATGTAAAACCTGGCCTGGTCCTAGACTTTTTTTTGGTGCCAGTCCTGGGACTTGACGTCAGAGCCTGGACTCTGTCTCTGATCTTTTGTGATGGATAATGCTCTACCACTTGAGCCACTGCTCCACTTCTGGCTTTTTGGTGGCTAATTGGAGATAAAGAGTCTTATGGATTTTCTTGCCCAGATTGGCTTTGAACTCTGGTCCTCATATCTCCGCTTCCTGAGTAGCTAGGATTACAAGTGTGAGCACTGGTACTCAGCAAAAATAGTTGTAGTTGTTGCAGGGAAAAGACAGAGGAATGTGCTCATGCATATTATTGTGAGTAAAGATGTGTTTTCTAATCTCAGTGTGATTTCTAGTACTAGATTTTTATGTGCTCTGCTTAGGAATGAGATTGTGAAAAAGTTGCTTCTTTGTTAAAATTGATGTCATAGGTCTAAGTGTGTGTGTGTTGGGGGGGGTGCTGTACACTTAAACTCTGGGTCTTGCCTCTACCAATTGAGTCACACCCCACACCGAGAATTGGGGTTTAAAAGTAACCAGACTCTTGTAGGCTATGTGATTTCTTTATTTCAAATAGATCTGGTCTTTTTAAAATGTGGCAAGAAATCAGGACACCAACACAAGTTAAGCATTATTTCTTTTTCTGAGTTAATAGCACAGTTGGTTTTGCCATGGAAAAGTAATCATTGCAGACGTTTTACCTGTTAACCTATATAAACTTGCTTAACCTTTTAGCATAATAGTATTTTTTTTTCCAGGATGCTGACTGGATGATTGCGTAGAAGGATGTTTATCCAGAGTCCAGTGAATTAAGGCTTTTAGACAAGTAGTGGCCATGCTTACTTATGCCTTTGCTTTTGAATTATTTGATTAGTGATAGCCTTCATTGTGAAAAGCTTCAAATCAGCTCTGGGGCCATTTAACCTTGACCTACAAGGAGCAGTGATTTGGATTTTGCAAAAATGAAGGCATAGTTAAGAAGTCATGTTACTGTTGACGGACTTTGGCCCTACTTGACTTGTTTATTAAATGTGTTTTGCTTTTTCCAGAATCATTTCCAGCATGAAGAGAATGTCCCTTCTCTTTTAGGGCTCTCATGACTCAGTCTTCTTGGTTCACCTCTGACTCAGTACAGGCAATGAAAGATGGTGGATTTCACATGATAGATTTGCCACTTAGATGTGGGTTCCTTTGTTTTTGGGTGGGGATGACTGGTGTGGTATTGGGGTGGGGTGGGATGGGGACCAGTGGAAGGTTCATTATGGATTGACCCCACAGTCAGGTTTTCTTCTGTACCCCCAGGTCTCCACCATGTGAGAGAAAGCCCCCAGGGGTGGTAATTTCGCATTTGGTATTCCTGCTGAAGAAGGGGTGGAAGGTTGTGGGAGTTAATGAGTCAGCTTCTGAAGTCTGGGACGCCTTCAATGCAGTCAGGAATGGTCTAACTACAAAAGGCGTCTTCTGATTCTTCTCTGTGTTTAAACCTCAGTTTCCCACTGAAGTGGAAATCCTCAGAGCACAGGTGCTGGCTTTGTGCTCATATGTATATATGGTGTGTAGCAAACAATGAGTTCATCCATTGAATCAGTGACTTAATACTGAAGCCAAGTGTGTGTTTTTCTTTTTGTTAATATGTATATTTGAACTCAGAGTCTCCTGCTCTCTGCTTGCTTGGTCAACTGGCCCTCTACCAATGGAGCCACACATTCAGTCTGGCTTCTGCTAATTAATGGGAGCCTTCTAGATGTTTCTGCCTTTTTTGAACAGTGATCCTCAGATCTCAGCCTCCTGAGTAGCTAGAATTATAGGCATGAGCTATGGGAACGAGCTGAAGATATATTGTTTTGACATTGAGATGCCATGTGTGTGAACCAGGAGAAAGTTACATTTGATTTTAATTGTAAAGCTGTGTTCTATGGGAGCGCTTTCACAGGGCCTCCCCCACACAGTGGGGTTAGGATTTGGTATATGGCATGGAGAAAATCCTTGATTGCATCCTGGCCCCAGTGGTGTGGCTGTGACAGCTGCCCCTCAGTGTGACAAAGAATTCTTTGGTGTCTTCCTGACACAATGCTAACCTCAGGCTTAAATTTTAATAAAAAGAAATAAGCTTTGTGTTTGGAAGTACACCAGCTTCTCCATTAAAAGGAGTAGCAGGTCCTAGAAAATAGGTGAAGATAGGTTTTGGTATTCAGGATTATTGTATTTGTGTTTGCACATAATGAATCTGCACTGCCTTAGGAAGCTTGGGTTTGTTGGCTGTGAGGGTACCTTTTCTTCCTTCCTTTCCTGTAGAGTCTAGTCTGTGAAAATGCTTGTAAGTTTGTTACGTTGTATTCTTGTAAAATGACCTCTTTTGTCCCTCCCTTCCCCCCCCCCCTTCATCCCTGTGGGGCTTGGACTCTGGGGGCCTAGGCATTGTCCCTGAGCTCTTTAGCTCATTGCTAGCATTCTACCACTTGAACCACAGCACCACTTCCAGTTTTCTGGTAGTTAATTGGAGATAGGAGTCTCGTGGGCTTTAGTGTCTGGCTGACTTTGAACCATGATTGTCAGATCTCAGCCTCGTGAGTAGCTAGTATTACAGTGCCCTGAACCTTTTTTTTTTTTTTTTTTTTTTTTGCCCTGGGCCTTGAGCTCAGGGACTGAGCACTGTCCTTGGGCTTTCTCAAGGCTAGAGCCCCACCACTTGAGCCACAGCACCACTTCTGGCTTTTTTGTCTATGTATGTGGTACTGAGGAATGGAACCTGGGTCTTCATGCATGCTAGGCAAGCACACTACCACTAGGCCAAACTTCGGGCCCCCAGTATTTTTTTTTTTAGAACTAATACTTGAGCTTGAAATCTCTTCTGGCTTTTTTGCTTAAGGCTGATGCTCTATCACTTGACCCATGCCTCTACTTTCAGCTTTTTGCTAGTTAATTAGAGATAAGAATCTCTAAGATTGTTGGGGTTGGCTTTGAAACATGATTCTCAGATCTTAGCCCCTTGAATAGTTAGGATTTTTGGTGTGAACCATCAGTGCCTTGGCTTGTATATTGATTTTTTTTCTAATATTTTTATTGTAATTAATAGAAGGATTACATTATATTCATCAGATACACATACATTGATACCCTTTCTCATGTCTTGGTCCCCATTTCCCTCCCACCACCCCTGCCCCTCATCTCTTCCCCCCTTCCCTATCCGATTTCAAATAACCAAATACGCATATATCCACTATATCAGATAACAAGGTGAAATACTGTAACAATATGAGATAACCAAGGGACAGCAAAAGAGATGAAAGATAACAGTACATTAAGGACAACACTCACTCCTTATATGGCTTTTGTTTCTATATCCTGGAGGTCCTTTCATTTAGCATCATACTATGTGGCCTTAGGTATCTAGGTTTTGTTCTATTGTAAATCTCTGCTAGGAGAACCCAAGGTTTCTACTGATTATGACAAATGAGGGAAACCATTGAGCCTATGTTCTTTTAGGTCTGGCTTACTTCACTTAATATGATTTTTTCTAAGTCTTTCCATTTCCTTACAAATGAGGCGATGTCATTCTTTCTGACAGCAGTATAGAATTCCATTGTGTATAAATACCACATCTTGTTGATCCACTCATCAACTGAGGGGCATCTAGGTTGGTTCCATATCTTTGCTATGGTAAATAGTGCTGCAATGAACATCATTGTGCTACTGGATTTAGTATGTCCTTGTTTCTTGACAATTGGGCAAATGCCAAGTAGTGGAATTGCTGGGTCATAGGGTGATTTTTTTTTTTTTTTTTGCCAGTCCTGGGGCTTTAACTCAGGGCCTGGGCACTGCCCTTGAGCTTTCCACTTGAACCACAGCACCATTCCCAGCCTTTTTTGTGTGTATGTGGTACTGTGGAATTGAACCTAGGGCTTCGTGCATGATAGAAAAGCATTCTACCACTAAGCCACACTGCCTGCCCAATATATAGATTTTTTTTAAAAAAAAAGTTTAGGAAATACCTGTTTTGAAACAATTTCCTTTGACTTGTTACTAACAGTCTATGAGGAGATGAGTATATAAAAAATAATGACTTTAGAAAATAGTGGTATCTCCCCCTCCCCATCATTCCCTTGTTTTTCTCACTGTCTCTGTGTCCCCATCTCTCTTCAAATGAGCTGCATAGCCAGCCTGTTTTCTTCCATGAAATCATCTTAGTAAGTACCCAGTCTGTTAATTACTCTGTTCAGTGGACAGGAAATGGTTAGATTTGTACAAATTACTCAATCTTAACGAACTTAGGACAAGGCTGTAAGACATCGTTGAAGTTTTTTTTTTTTCTTCTAGCATTAATCCTTTTGTAGTTAATTGATGTCTCATGCATGAACCTAGTTACTGAAGAACGAATTTACTAAAAACAAGTTATTTTGTCAGAAGATCTGTTTGGAGATACTGAGGAAAGTGGTTACAGGAGATCATAGTGTGTGAGCTGAGGTGAAGTCTGGGTAGTTTTACTTCTTCCTGGTCTCTTATACATGAGTAGAGGAAATGCCCTGCAGCTTCTCCCTGCCAGTATGACCATGAAGTGGCTTGTCCCAATTCCCTTCCTCTGTAGCCCTCTCTTGCTGGCTTGTTTTAAGTTTATTTGTGTGTGTGTGTGTGTGTACACACCAACATTTGAATTCAGAACCCCGAGCTTGATTTAAGTGCTCTGTCACTTGAACCATGGCTCCAATCTGTCTTTTTTTGCTCATTATTTTGGTGATGGAGGCTCATGGTTTTCTGTCCTAGGCTATGAGCCTTATGTCTCTGCCACCTAAGTAGCTAGAATTAAAAGAGTAAGCCTATTTTTTTTTTTTAATCTGTAAGGTCTAAAGATCTGTAAAGATCTGGTAGGTGGTAAAGGTTGTGTCATCTGAGAATTCATAGGTGGAAATCTCAGGTGTGGGCTTTAGGGCAGAAGGGTGGAGTATCCTACAGTGGATGTCTGGCCTTATAAAGCGGCCAGAGGAGCCTGTTTGCCTTCCTGCTGTGAGGATGCAAGAGGGTGACATTCATGGTTCTTATACTGAGGAGTCTTGGACTTCTCACTCTACAACTGTAAGCAGTGTATTTGAGCTTTTATGTCTCCTAGTCTCAGACATTTTGGTGTAGCAGCCCAACTGGACAGGCATGTTAGTACCCCATCTATGTATCTATGTATCTATGTATCTATGTATCTATGTATCTATGTATCTATGTATCTATCTATCTATCTATCTATCTATCTATCTATCTATCTATCTATCTATCTATCTATCCATCTATCTATCCTCGCCATTCCTTGGGAACTCAGGGCCTGAGCATTATTCTTGAACTTTTTACTCAAGGCTAGTGCTCTTACCACTTGTGCCATAGCACTACTTCCATCTTTTTCTATTTATGTGGTATTGAGGAGTTGAACCCAGGGCTTTATGGATGCTAGGCAAGCACTCTACCAGTAATTCATAGTTTTTTCTTTTTTAATCCCTAGTTTGTCCTTTTCTTCAATCTATGAAACTCCTTGTGAGAGGGTTACAGACATGGCTAACAAGACTTGGTTTCAGGTTCTTCAGCTTTAAGTTGCCCTCTGAAAGGATAAGATAGCTCTCCAATCCCAAAAGCAACTTTACAGATAACTTACATTTCGTTGAATTCTGTTGAGAAACAGTTGTAGGAAGTGCATAGTGCATAGCCCTGGCTTATTGAAGTCTTTCTCTGCTCTAGACGAAGATGAAACCAAGTTAAGCCCCAGTGCCCATGTGAGTCCTGTTGTGTTATATTGTACAGAATTTCTTCTGAATTCTGAGGGGGGGGGCACGATAAGGCTTTGTGTCTCTCTTCATGCTTGAACTCAGAGCCTAGGCACTGTCCCCGAGCTTCTGGCTTTTTTTTTTCTTTTTTGTTTTTGGTAGTTTAGTGGAGATAAGAGTCTCATGAACTTTCCTGCCAGGGATGGTTTTGAACAGTGATCCTCACAGGTCTCTGTCTCTTGAGTACCTAGGATTACAGGCTTGAGCCATTTGGGCCCACCCTGTAGAGTTCTATTTTTGACAGAGTTGTTTAGGGCTTTGATTTCATTCATCACCCTGGTACAAAATAGGCAGTCTGCTTGCCTGGTCCGGTTAGTCCCTCCAGTAACTTCATGTGTCATTAATAACCTATCTGTATATATGTGATGTCATACGGCTGCAGTCTTGTAGGCACCACAGTCTCTGCAGGGAACAGACTTAAAATTTCTAGTGGATCTCCATGTGCCATTTCTGAACATATAATGGTCATAATTAGACTTCAGTCTGGTCCAGAGATGGCTTTGTTTAGTGACACTCATAGAATTTCCACACACACACACACACACACAGGTGCTATGGTGTGCCCGAGGTTCAGCCTGCAAGATTGAAATGTGGGCACATTTCTTTGGACGTCTGTCTTTGTTTTTCCTGCATGCACAGATTAGAACTCTAGGAACATTGGAGTGGAGATGAGATGCCCCTGGGCCTGTGTGTTTGCAGAGTGGCACATACTGATCTATCATTGACTTTTGAAGATTCTACCAAGTTTTAGCCTTATGTCCTGGACCACCTCCTGATGGTTATAAGAGATGTTTGTACTGAAGTCAGAATGCATATGATTGAACAGAGCCAGGTATGCTTATATTAAAACATCTACCTCCTACTTGATCTCTCTGCCAAGTTTTCTCCCCTCTCCCCTCCTCTTTTCTCTCCTCCCACTTGGCCCCTCTTCCCTTTTTTCCTTCTCTTCCCCATCTTTTGCTCTTCTCTCCCCTCCTCTTCCCCCCCCCACATTTCCTTCTCTCTCCCCCCCCTCCTCTTCCCTCTCCTTCTCTTCTCCCTTCTCCCTCTATTCTCTTCTTTTTTCCTCACCCAGCCAGTGAGCAGAGGAAAATGTTGGTCTAGAGCTAAGGAATATAACATTTATAAGCCTTGTTTCTGGTGCTCTGGTGGTAGAAAAGCATTGTCTATGGCTAGTACAGTTTTTTTTTTTTTTGGTCAAACTCAGTATCTGTGATGATTCTAGATGTGGAGCTAGGCCATCAGCATTCCAGCTGATTTGGCACTGTAGACCCAAAGCTTCCTTTCGGTCTCCTCTGACATCTGTGTACCCACAATGCTTAGGGCTTTCCTCACTCTGGATTCCCCATGATTCTGTGGTCACTAGGGCAGTTATGAAGATTTGGTGTCCATATGGGTTGAAGGCAGGGCCTGGGGGTGGGTGCTGCTGGTTTGTGTCTTAGAGCTTCCTTAGGATTTCACATATGGCCTCACATTCCTTTTTTTTAAACACTGGAAGGAGAATGCTGGGAACTTTATTTTCCAGAAGAGAAACAAGACTCAGGAAGACACTATCTGCCTCAGGTAATAACTGGGGAAGTCCTTCCTGCAGACTACTCTGACAGCTTTGCAGAAATTTTATGACAAATTTCCTGCCCTTTCAGGCTAGAGGTGACCGCATGGCTTTAGGAAATAAGGGTTATTTTCCTCTGGGAAACTTGGGGCTTATGGGAGTGAGCCTTTGAGTCAAGCTTGGTCACAAGGCTCAGATTAAGTGAGGAACTTGCTGCATCCGGACTGCTTTCAGTTACTTCTGTGGTTATTGAGTAACTATGGGGTTTGAAGACCATTAACTTGAGTTTTATGTTTTCGAAGGAAATACTGCCCATGAGAAAGGGGCATTAAACTGTGTCCTTCAGAAAGGAAAATTCCTTCCTTCCTTCCTTCCTTCCTTCCTTCCTTCCTTCCTTCCTTCCTTCCTCCCTTCCTCCCTCCCTCCCTCCCTCCCTCCCTCCCTCCCTCCCTCCCTTTCTTCCTCCCTCCCTCCTCTCCTCTCATTCCCTCCCTCCTTCCCACTCTCTTTATTTCATAGTGGTACTATGGCTTGTACTTAGGGTGTAGGCATCATTACCAAGCTTTTTTGCTCAAGACTGGTGCTTGATCACTTGAGCCACACCTTCATTTCTGGTTTTTGCTGCTTAATCACAGGTAAAGGTCTCTTGGATTTGTCTTCCCAGACTGGCTTTGAAGATGATCCTCAGATTTCACCCTCCTGAGTAGTTTGGATTATGGGTGTGAGCCATTGGCGCCTGGAAGGATTTTAAAAAAGGAAGTGTTTTGAGGTTTCTATTAAAAATTTAAATCCCTATGGTTTGACTACTTAAGTGGTTACAGGAATGTTTGACTTAGGGAACTTTTTGGAAATACTTTCTTTGAGAAGTGTGAAGATTTTGTTGTGGCTGACAGCATGTGACAGTCTTCCACAGGTAGCCTTTCTTGTGGGTGTTGGGACTCTCCCTTTCTCTTCGTTGGGCTCCTGCTCTAGGTGGACTGGTTTTCCAGTGCGAGCCTTGTCCTTGTGCATGCCTTAAGGCTTCGTCAGCAGTCTCTACTCACAGTCTTCTGACACTACCATAATCTTTTTCTAGGCTCTAACTGCTCAGCTCTATCATTTTGTCTTTAAAAAATTCCACTGTGTAGATCTTCAGGCAGTGATGGTATTCTCTGTAAATGAAAGGGCATTGCATTAGTTCGTGAGTTCTTTTTTTGGGATTAACCATTGGAATGGCCAGGAATGATTGATGTGCTTTTGAAAGTGGTGCTTTTTGCTGAGAAGGGAGACAGATTGGTTTGAAGATGTGCAGACAGAATGTGTCTCCTTCAATGTAGATTGGGTCCATTAGGCTTTTTCCTTTCCTTCCTTCCCTCTCTTCCTTTTTTTGTCCATCGTGGGGCTTAGCCTCTGGGCCTGAGCACTGTCCCTGAGCTCTTCAGCCTGAGCCACAATGCCACTTGTGGTTTCTAGTGGTTAATTGGCAATAAGAGTCTCATGGTCTTAGTGCCTGGGCTGCCTTTGAACCACAATCCTCAGACTTCAGCTCTCTCCCTTCCTCCCTTCCTCCCTTCTTTCCTTCCTTCCTTCCTTCCTTCCTTCCTTCCTTCCTTCCTTCCTTCCTTCCTTCCTTCCTTCCTTCCTTCCTTCTCAGTATTCACAAAGGCAATAGCTGTAGAAATGAGATACTGCTTTCTTTTGTTTGTTGCTTTCACATATGAATGAAACAATTCAGTTATTTTATAAAGGAAGTTTGATAGGCGTAAAGGGGAAGACTGTCACCAGAGAAAACTATAGTTATGGGCATCTTCTATATGAAAAAAAGCTCTCTATATATGCATATGTATACATATATGTGTGTGTGTGTGTGTGTGTGTGTGCGCGTGCGCGTGCATGTGTGCCTGTGCCTGTTCTGCATCTTGAACATAAGGCCTGGGTCCTTAGCCTTTGCCGAAGGATGGCACACTATCACTTAAGCCAGTTCTATTTTTGCTAGTTAATTGGTGCTAAGAGTCTCAGGGACTTTGAACCATGATACTCAGATTTCAGCCTCCTTTGGACCCAGTACTGCAAACGTGAGCCACTAGTACCTGGAAGCTCACCTTTTATCTTACTCCTTAGAGAACTTTTTTTTTTTTTTCCATTTCTGGGGATAGCATCCAGGTATTTGCACATCCAGATAAGGAATCCTATTCCTAACTCAAGGACCATTCAGAGGCCCAGAGCCTGTGCTGTCCATGTGCTACATAACATCTAAGAGTAGGGGAGGGAAGGGAAGAGGAAAGGAGAAGAGAGGAGACAAGAACTTAAGGAATGAGCCAAACTCCCAGAGTCCACTGTTTTCTTAGGTGTTTTGGTTCAGTTAATACGTAGTTCCCTCCTTCAGAACTGCTGACCACTCAGTTATTTAGGCCAGAATGTGTTTTCTTGGAGGAGTACTAATTTATGCAATGTTTTATAGGGACATTTGATATATGTAACAGCCCAGACTGAGTTCTTACCATGTGCCAGGTACTGTTCTAAGGCTTAATGTTTACTGCTCTCTGCTTCTTGAAGGAGTTTATTTCTCTTTTAAGTTCTGTACTCACAGAGTAAGTAGAAAGAACACTGGGAAACTGGGAGTCAGGTCTGTGGTCGTTAGGCTAGCTGTGTGAGACAAGAAAAGACAACACATTCCCCTTCTGATATTTCCTATTCTCTTGTAAAGCTTGTGTGTGTGTGTGTGTGAGTGTGTGCGCATGCACACATGCACACTTGTACTGAGGCTTGAACTCAGGGCCTTGTGCTATTGATTGGCTTTTTTGCTCAAGGGTTAGTGCTCTACTACTTGAGTTATTCTTCTGATTATGGTTTCTTGCTGTTTAATTAGAGGTGGTAATCTCTTGGATTTATCTGCCCCAGCTAGCTTCAAATTGTGATCCTCAGATCTCACCCTCCTGATTAGCTAGGACTATGAGTATGACCTACCAGTGCCTGGTTTATACTTTGTGTGTGTGAGACACATTTTCCCATCTTTTGCAGTTTTTTGGGTCAACTTGTTGAAACATTTGCTACAGAAAGTCTTTATCAACTTCCTTGACCTGGTAACTGCCTGCTGAGACTTGCCAGCCCTGTTAAGCACTGCCTGTCTTTAGTGGGTTACTAGAGGACTTGGGGGAGAGGCTGGGGAGAACTGTAATGGCATTTAAGCCTCAGGAGATTGTCTTAGAGTTAGCCACATCCTTCATTCCAAGGATGTAGGTTTGTTTCTTTTAATTTTTTAATTAAAAAAATTTTTTTTGTGGGTCATGGGGCTTGAACTCTGGGCCTGGGCACTATCTCTGAGCTCTTCAGCTCAAGGCTACTGCCCTACCCCTGAGCCACAGCTCCACTTCCTGTTTTCTAGTGATTAACTGGAGATAGGAGTAGGGAAGGGGGAAAAACCAGATGAGGGGAGGGGGTGAGGGGAGGGGGTATGGGGAGGGAAATGGGGAGAAAACATGAGAAAGGGTAGCAATGTTTGTGAAGTAATGCATCTTCTATCTGGTGAATATAATGTAACCCTTCTGTTAATTACAATAAAAATATATTTTTTTAAAAAAAGAGTCTTTCTTTATTTCCCAGGCTGGCTTTGAACTGTGATCCTCAGATCTCAGCCTCCTGAGTAGTTAGGATTATAGGGGTTTTAATTCAACAAGTCAGGTTATGAGTGTAATTCCTTTCATTTTTCTCTCAGCCCACTCAACCCCTCAAGTTATTTAATTCTGCTTTCACATATGTGATTGACTATCATGACTATATTTGTTTGATGAAGGGCACAGTTTTGAACATCTTTATAAAATCAAATCAGTTTCTTGTGCATTTGTTTAGTTTTCTTTGGTAAACAGAATGTTTTGTAAGTGTTGGCTTTTTATGTGGCTGGCTGGAGTGGGCAAATAGCTGTGGAGATCGCTGAAGGTCGGTGAATTTTCTCAGTGGTAGGTGATGCCTCTGCTCTGATTGGTTGCTAGCCTCCCCTCATCTCTCTGGCTAAGTTCTGACTCCATCCTCACCTTTCTTTCTGACTCTCCACAGTTTCCCATTGTACCTAGGATCTCGCCATTGTGCTTTCCAGGGGACAATGCCCACCTAGGTTCTCAGCTTAAGGCTATTAGTGGCACAAAAGAAAAAAAAAGAAAAAGAAAAGAAATTCTGGTCAGAGTGACTGGGTTTCTTTTGAGAGGATTTGCAAACAAAGAGAAATGTGATAATGATTCAGTTTATTCCCCTCCCATTTTTTTCCCCTAATGCATGATGATATCTCAGAATTGGCTAGTCTGTAATTGAAAATCTCCCACACTTCTGAAATTATGTGAATATTATAGTATTTTCACCCTGTGAACATTTTACTGAACTGTTACTCTAATATTTTGACATTCATTTTTCTAAGTGGAGAAAGGAGTTAACAATCATCCTGGTTACTGTAAATGTGAGATTTTGGATGTTAGTGCTAAACTAGGCTTTGCCAACAGAAGGCAGTGTCTTGAGGCTTATCCCCCCCCTGCCCCCCACCTTTTTGTGTGCTGGTACTGGGACTTAAACTCAGAGTTTCCCGCTCTCTCTTGGCTTCTTCACTCAAGGCTGGCACTCTACCACTTGAGCCACAACTCTACTTGTGGGTCTTTGCTGGTTAATTAGAGATGAGGACTTTCCTGCCTAGGCTGGCTTTAAGTTGTGATCCTCAGATCTCAACTTCTTGAGTAGCTGGGATAACAAGTGTGAATGGCTGGTGTCTAGCTTCATAAGGTCTCTTCTGACTAAGGGGACACATCGGACACGAGAATTATGGATCAAAACGAGACCCTTGGTTGGTTCTGGAGGGTGCTAGCTAATCTACCCTGAAGTTTTCTTTCTCTGGAATTGGTTAAAAGAAAGAAAGAAAGAAAGAAAGAAAGAAAGAAAGAAAGAAAGAAAGAAAGAAAGAAAGAAAGAAAGAAAGGAGAAAAGCCATGCCATGAGAGAATGAACACTGTGGGGCAGGAGGTTGGGATAAGCTCTCCCTAGAGTAGCTGATGAGTGAAATTGTAGCACACTGATACTGATAATGAATCTGAGGTTGTCCTGCTGTGACTGTGTAACTTTAAGCAAAAAACTAAAGCCTAAATAATAAAACAATATCCTCCCTCCCCTTTACCACAAACCCTTACACTGTTTTTGTTTTTTTAATGGTTATATCAGCATAGCCTAGTAGTAGAGTGCTTGCCTAGCATGTATAAAGCCCTGGGTTCTATTCCTTGGTACCCTTTATACAGACAAAGCTGGAATTGGTGCTGTGGCTCAAGTGGTAGAGTCAAGTGGTAGCCTTGAGAAAAGACCAAAGACAGTGTCCAGGTCCTGAGTCCAAGCCCCAGAAAACAAACAAACCAAAAATGGTTATATCCCATTATATCCTAGAAAAACCCCAGGTTACATATAGCCATTAAATGCTTGACATGTGGCCCAGGATTGAATATTTAAATTAACTCCAATTTAAACTCTAAAGGGAGGTTTGAGTGTCTGGAAAACAAGAAATTTTTTACTTGTAGTCTGGGATAATGACAGCAGCTTGACATTTTGTGACTGTCTGTGTCCTGACTTTATTAGGGGGCAGTGAGTGTATCATGAAGTAGGCAATAGGATGTAAATGAGGATGGGTTTACAAATCAGATAATTGAATGGTTGAAAATGTAATGCCTCATAACAGATTCCTGTTTGATCATCAACTCAAGAGTTTTCCAGTCTGCCACATCTGGAGGAGAGCCTCTCCTCTCCTCATTAATTCCTTTGTAGTTAAGCAAACATTGTGTTAACATGCCCTTATGCTTTGCAGTTCTGTGGAGTTTTCCCTTTGTAGAAAGTCTAGCTTCTTGGTCAAGCTTGAGGCAAGGTGTTTTGATGAGACAGCACAATGGGCTTTGTGCTCTTGAAGGAAGCCCTTGTGAGCAGAGAGTTTGACTCTTCTTAATGTAGTCAACTTGGGGTGTGTGTGTGTGTGTGTGTGTGTGTGTGTGTGTGTGTGTGTGTGTGTGTGTGTGTGTGTGTGTGTGTGTGTGTGTGTGTGTGATGGTACTGGGGCTTGAACTGGGGCTGGGTACTGTCCCTAAGCTGTTTTATCCAAGGCTAGTGCTCCATCTTTTGAGCTACAGCTTTATTTTTTCCTGGTTCATTGGACATGAGTATCACAGGCTTTTCTGCCTAGCCTGCCTTCAAGTGGTGATCCTGAGTAGCCAGGATTACAGGTATGAGCCATTGGTGCCTGATTGTAGGATGTTCTTGACAGATTTCCTGTCTTTGAAACTACAGCAAGATACTCAGTGCCAGTGAAGTCAGGCTTTATTTGAAACAAGATCCTATAAAGTGTGGTATTGATGCCTCCAGTGTGCTTTTATCTGAGCCTTTATGAGGCACTTAAGTGTAATGATTTTAATCTTTCCTTTATTTTGATGGAAAGGATTGGCTTTAGCATTCATGGTGACTCTCAAATGCCTGCAGAGTTTGCCTGCAGATGGTGGTGGACTTTGGGCCTTAGCCATGTAATTAAACAAATTAAACATGTCTGCAGATCTCTTTAGCAGATGAACACAGACATCTCCTTTGTTTATGAGATAGGGTTGTTATCATTACCACTGGAGTGCTCACCAGGTGTAGTTATTCAGCTCCTGTGCTAAACATGAGAATTTTGCTTTCAAAGTTTGTATAGTGAGGCAGTGCGTTTGAAAACTGGGAAATTGCTGGAGGGACCGGCAGCTCATTCCTATTATTCTAGCCACTCGTGAGTCTAGGATCTGAAGATCCAAATGTGAAAGCAGTCTGGGCAAAAAAGTCTGTGAGACTCTTATCTCCAGTAACCACCAAAGAGCTGGGAAACGGCTCAAGCGGTAGAGTTCCAGACTTGAATGAAAAAGCTGAAGGATTGCACCCAGTCCAGGAGTTCAAGCCCTGGTACCGGCACAAAAACAATATTAGGAATTATTTTGGTGGTGGGGTGTTTTCAGTAAGTCTTGCTTGTCCTGTCTGTTTGGAGTATTCAAGTGTAGCAAAGTTAATGCAGAGTCAGCACTGAGTGTAAAGGCAGATTTGGGGTGTTAACACCATAACTATTGATTAGCAGCCAAAGATGTGGAGTGCCCCTGGCTGTACTAGCACTAGCCTTTGTTTGAGGTCAAATGCAAGTGATGTGGGGTGAAATATAGTTGTCACAGGGGACCCAGCCCCCACTTCCCATGAGTAGTCTCTGCTTTATTCCTGATGGGTTCTCCATTTGGAGTGGGTCAGCATATGCAAGCCTTTGTGATGACAGTTTCAATTTGTGAAGGGAGAAACAAACTCTTGCTATTTTAGGCAGAAACATACAGTTATTTTTCTTTTGTCCCCTTCCCTCCCAGTATCTCTTCCTTTACCAAATGACCCTGTTGACCTGTACTCTGTTTGGATGCCAAGCCTTTTGTCTTGAATTGGTTGAGCCTTGAGCTACATCTTCTAGCCAGGGAGGCATCATGGGTAATGACTGTGGAGAGGGACTTTGATCCTGACTTTGCAAATGAGAATGGATTGCCCACCTCTCCCCTACCCCAACACCCTCTCTCTTCCCACCCCTTTCCCTTCCTCTCTCTTCCCCTCTCTTCTGTTTTTTCTTCTCTTCCTTTTCAAAACATGAAACTGGGGTTTTGAACTCACTGCCTGTTCATACTTTCTAGACTTTTGAGCCACGTGTCTAGTCTGGTTTTACACTGGATATTTTGAGATAGGGTCTCACTTTCTACTAGGTCTTGGGCTTGAACCCAGATCTTACTTTTGGTTTCCTGCTATAGCTAGAAGCCAGTTTGCCCAGCTTCTTCTGTTGTGATGGGGTTTTACAAGTTTTTTTTTTTTTTCTTACACTGGCGTGGGACTGCTACCCTCCCAATCTCAGCCTCAGATTACAGGCATGAGCTACCACACCCAGATTGTGAGGGAGGTCTTTATTCTGTTCCTGAGATGGCAGCCTGGTAGCCTGCAGCTGTGGTAACTATCTCTGAGGTGGCCCTCGGCTGTGTGTGTTATAGTGGTCTCACCAGACAGGACCTCAGACCTTTCTCTGTTTATAGATTCTGTGGGTTCTCAGACCAACCACACACATCTGTGTGATCACAAACTTCACATTTGCTCCCACATGCATGTATAAGGCAGACAGGAGCTAAAGACTTGTACTGACAACTGAACTTGGAACGAACTTTGAAGTTAGCAGGAGGTTTAAACTTTACTTACTTCAAGACATTGGGTAAGCTGTGTTTCAGAGCAGTCTTGTTCCTCCACACTCAGCAGTTTGTAGAGTCACCTGGATTTGTTGATTATACTATAGGATGTATAGAGGATGTTTCTTGGGATGTAAGTCATCTTAGCTTTTGTGCCTGGGTTATTCTTTAAGAGTTAAAAAAAATTAGGTAATTTAAGTCTGTTTGGAGACACCCAGAAAGGAAGCTATTTCCTAACTGAGCCATGTGAAACTTGTCGGGCCCCAAAGCCATTAGTGGTCAGAGTCACATGATTGATTGCCGGTTGGGGACCTAGGGCTTGTTGCAGAAATCCATCACATCCACCCTGCTCTGCCACCTTCCTCCCAACAGCCAGTGTTTGTTGTCTTCCATGTGTGAAAGTTTGTGCTATAGAGTCCTAAACATATCCAGTTAATACTGTTTGAACTATTTACTTACATACTTAATTTACTTATTCTAGCAGTACTGAGCATTGAACTTGGGACCTTGTTGTACATGCCTGGCAAAGCCCCACTCCAATCTTATGAATGTCTTGATTTTAATAGAAATTTGAAGGTCCTATCACTTCTTAACCCATCCTTATATTTGAAAAGGTTGTGAGTTTCTTATTAGCAAGAGAAAAAGAGAAAGATTGCCCTGTATCCTGACCATTAGCTGTGCCTTGAGCCTAAAAGAAATATACAGACCCCCCTCGCCCAAATTTGCATGGCTATGTATGAATATGAAATAGAATGGATTTTAAACAGTGGCTGATTTTTCATAGAAATGAGTGCTTTGTTTTCTGTGGGGTTTACTGCGGTGGTGGTGGTGGTGGTATTTTGTTCTTACACAAGGAGCAGAGGTAGAAGGGTGTGAAATGTGGGTGAGGTAGATAGAAGTGTATGAACCAGATCTTAGTTCTTGACACTCAAAGCTTAGGGTTAACATCTCTTTATTTGGGGGTGGGGAGGCAAGGAGGCACAGAAGGACATTTCAATTTCAGTAACTAAGTTTTTTGTAACTTGCTTAAGGATAGAATTTCTTTCATTTAATTAAGGGTTATCTAATATGTATTTTGTTAAAAAGGTGTTTTCTTTATGACTTCTAAATTGGAAAGTTTTTTTTCTAAGTGGCAAAACCATTTTAATATATCTAATTTAGTTAAATTATCTTAATATTTAATTAAAACAGAAAGTTATAATTTAAGAATTTTATTATAAATTTTATTACAATTTATTATAAAACATATTTATATTATTACATTAAATATAAGTAATATAAAACCTCAAATTTTTCCTTAAATTTCTTTTTTCTTTTGTGCTGGTACTGGGGCTTGAAAACCAGGTCTTGTGCTTTCACTTGGCTTTTTTAGGTCAAGAATGGTGCATTACCACTTGAGCTATACCTCTACTGGCTTTTTTGCTGGTTACTTGAAGATAAGAGTCTCACAGACTTTCCTGCCTGGCTGACTTTGAATCACAATCCTCAGGTATCAGCCTCTCCTGTAGATAGGATTATAGTCATGAGCCACTAGTACCTAGCTCCTTAGTATTTTTTAAAAATCCATGTTTGAAGTCCTGTATATAATGTAGACGCTGGTATCTTTATGCTGATAATTTATGAGCTGACTTTCCAATGACATGTAAGATGGTTGTCATTTTACTCTACAAGGTTTTTAATTGATAAGAGCCAGGGAGGTCAGTGAGTATGGAGACTGAACTTGTGGTCAGCACTCTGACAGTGTCAAGCTGCTCATGCCTGTCTTTCCACTACTTCCTTGGCTTTGGTGTGTTTGGTTTATGATGAAGGGAACGGAAGGATGACAACAATGGTCATTAGGTTTCCTTCTCTCTGCATCTTTGAATGTCCACTTCCAGCAGGAATCAGCTGATTCTTTTTGGTATTTGACATCTTTATTGTATTGATCTCAGAGTGGTACAGTCAGAGCTAGGCTTGTTTTCTAGGCACTATTTTTCTACAAGGATGTATTTTACATTGCAGTTTGTTAAGTATATGTAAATGCATGCAAATAGCTATGTAAATATTTATATATACATCTAGCTGAATCAAGTTTCTCTGATCAGCACTTGCTTTATTTTTTTTCTCCTTTGTGAATGAAGTTTTGTCCTATTCTGATTGACAAGCACTGACCCATTGAATTGATTCCCTGGCCCTCGAGTGGCCTGACCTCTGTCTAAGAAAATACCACTTCTTAGTAAACTAGACCAACTTCGATTCTCCATATGGCAGCTCCTCCAGTTCAACTCCAGCTAGCATGCTAGTCTTCACTCCTTCTCTTCTACAGTCTTATTTGGGTCCATCACGGTCATGGTCAGTTGGCCCTAGATACTGGTATTTATGACCAGAGAAAAATGTAATCTTGAGATAAAATTTAACTAGGTCATTTTTCTACCTATTATTCGTTTTTTTTTTTTGGGGGGGGGGGTCAGTCCTGGGGCTTGGCGCTTGAACTCAGGGGCCTAGGCACTGTCCTTGGACACTTTTTGCTCAAAGGTATGCTCTGCCACTTGAGCCATAGCACCACTTCTGGCTTTTTCTGTGTATGTGGTACCAAGGAATCGAACCCAGGCCTTTGTGCATGCTGGGCAAGCATTCTACCACTAGGCTATGCTCCTGGCCCTCAACCTCTTTTTCTACTAATGTCTATGTAATTTTTGTATGTATTCTGCTAGTATTTGTATATTACATGTGTTTTCTGAGCCACTGTTGTAGTGTTTTCTGAGCCACTATCATGTCTTTATTAGTAAGCTACTACTATAAATTAGGTCTCCTCATGGAGCTTTGGATTACTGAAAAGCAAAACGAAAGTTCTTACAGTGGCTTGGCCAGCCACTGGACACTTGTCTTTGGATTCCTCCCAGGGCTCCTCCCAAAGGCCACTTGCATGTGATCCTTTATGGTTCAGTGTAGTGGCACTATTGTTACAAATTTACTCTCCTAATTGTGAGCTCTTCCTGCCTTTCAAGTTGAGCGCACATCTTGGCAGAGAGGAGCTGTCAGTTTCTAGGGAGAGAGCTCCCAATTGTTTCCTTCAGATTCATTCAACATGTTAACTAAGAGCTTATCAAAGTAGAAAACTATGAAGTTACTTCACATTTTCAAGTGTTGAGCCAGGTGCTGTGGCTCATGCCTGTAATCCTACCTACTCAGGAGGCTGAGATCTGACAATAAAGGTTCAAAGCAAAGCTGGGCACAAAAGGACCTGAGACTTTTATCTCTGAGTAACTTCTAGAAAATGGGAAGTGGGGCTTGGCTCAAGGGTAGGGTGGTAGCCAGTAGCCTTGAGCTGAAGAGCTCAGAAACAGTGCTCAGGCCCAGAGTTCATGACCCTCCCCCACACAAATTAAAGTGTTATTATAAATGTGATGTACAGAGGGGTTGCCCTTATATAAGTCAGATAAGGAGTGTATTTCTTTTTGGACATTGTCACCCTTCCCTTGCTTCCTCCCAGTTTGGAGTTATTTTTTCTTGAGGTGCAGTGGTTAAGCATAGGTTGAAAGTTTTTCCATTAGGCATGATTGAAAATTGGATTTCTCTTCAGAACCCCAAGGCATTATATTCTTTGGGACCATAAAATACATTTTTATAATAGAATTATAACTTTTCCCCAGGGACTTTTGCCATGAGTGAAGCTGGGTCACTGTTACAATTTTAAGAGCTTGAATTACTTTAAAAATAATCTGTTGTGGGGGCTGGGAGTGTGGCCCAGTGATAGAGTGATTGCCTAGCATGCACGAAGATCTGGGTTTGATTCCTTGGTACCACCATACTTAGAAAAAAGCTAGAAGTGATGCTACAGCTCAAGTGGTAGAACTCTAGCCTTGAGAAAGGCCAAGGACAGTGCTCAGGCCCTGAGCTCAATCTCCAGGACTGCCAAAATAATAATAATAATAATTATAATAATCTGTTTTGTGTAAAGAACAATTGGGGCAGAATACATTACTTTAGCATACAAAACTTTTTTTAGTGTTTTACATAGCTTTATTTAATGAACAAAATAAAAGTGGGGTCCTTCTCTTCCAGCTTGTGTTTGTATGAAAAAAAAAACATGTCTGTAGGCAAATAATTATAAACCAGTGATCAGATCAGATAATCAGTAAACTTGCATATGTCTATGGATGAGTATAGCGAATGAAGAAAGGCTAGCAGCTGGGCCACCTATGGCTCATGCCTGTGATCTTAAGTACTCAGGAGGCTAAGATTGAGGATCATAGTTTGATGCCAGCCCTGAAGGAAAGTTTGTGAGACTGTTATCTCCAGTTAACCAGCAAGAAGTTGGAAGTAGAGTTTTGGCTCAAGTGGTAGAGTGCCAGTCTTGAGAACCAAAAGGCTTAGGGGCACGCACATAGACTCTGATTTTTTTTTTCCTGTTTATAAAAGTAGCAGATTAGAGAGAAGGTGCATGTGTATTTCTGACATGAGAAACAAATGGTTAACTACTGAAAGCTCAGGAGAGATCAGCTTTGCCATGGTGTTGTGTAGTCAGGGTGTTTGGAGGAATGTAGGTGGTATTTCCTGCAAATCGCTCTCTTCCTTTATACTATATCCTTAGCCACAGAAATGTCAATTAAAGCTTTCTGCACCAAGTTAACAGATGGCCATTTATGTCACATTTAGAAACAAAGCTCTCCAGCATGACTACGCGTAATTGAGGAACATAATCTCCCTTCTCTGAACAAAGACCTTAGCCTCCACCATAGTTGTCCAAAAGGAAATTAATTATTTTCTGTGATCTCACTATCAAAATATTTGACTTTCCCCCATTTCCAAGAAGAAAGCATTAATGCTTTTAAGTTGCCCAGTGCTTTTAAGCTCACAGAGGTATACAGAAAGAGTTGGACAATTGCTATTAAATTTCACCTGAAAGCATTCTTATTTTTGGCTTCAATGTACCATGATGGCTCAAACCCAGAAATAGCATTTCAGAATAAAACAGAAAAGTAAAATATGTCTAATTACATGATTTTAGACACACATCCAAATTAGAGCTCCTATTTTAGGCTTTTTCTATCCCTCTCTTTCTTTTTCCCTCCCTTTCCTCTTCCCTCCCTTCCTTTCTTTCCCCCCTTCCTTCTTTGTGACAGGACTGAGGCTTGAACTGTGGACCTCACACACTCTTGTTCAGCGTTTTTACTCATTGTGCTATCACTCAACAACTTAATCCCTGTGATTTCTTTTTCTTCTTGTTCTTCAAGATGAAATGACTCTGGGAACTAAGTACACATTTGAGTAGCTGGGATGACAGGTGTGTGTGCACTGCTATGCCTAGCTTGTTCTTTGAGATGGGGCCTTTCTCACTTTTGCTTGGGTTGACCTTGAAAGTGGCTGCGCAGTACAGCATCGGTATGAGTAGAATTTGGAGTTGGGGTGATTGCAGATGCTAAGGCCATTGGAAGTGGGCCTTAGTGGGAGGGACCCCTGAGCAGCACACCCATATGTGTACAGTGCGATCCTGTTTGGTACTCTGGAAGTGGTAACTTTCAGCTTATGAAGAAGTCTATCCTTTATCAGCTTTGAAATGAGCAGTTGACCAATTAAGGTAAACACTAGAGCCTATGGCAATGATGGGAACATAGGGCTTGATTAAACACTTGGTTTTAATGGGTGTGTGCGCGCGCGCACATTGGCTCTATTTTTCTGATGGGGTCTTGTGATTTTTCCCGAGTCTGCCTTGGATCACAATCCTTCTGCTTCTGGAATACTTGGGATTCAATGTATGGACTACCACACTCAGCCTGTTCTTTGAGATATAGGGGTCTTGTTAATGGTACTCAGCCTGACCGTAAACAGAGTCCTCCTGCCTCTTCCAAGTAGATAGGATCATCTGATGGTGGCAGTCCTACGATTGCCAAGGGGATGGGTTTACCTTACTGTGACACTGTGAAACAGGGAATAAAGATTCTCTTTCTGCCCCCGCCCTGTTCTAATAGTGGCAAAAGTGACTCACACCTTACAGAAATGTTTGTAGTGTTGGTAGAGCTTGATCTCTCTTGATTGACCTAGCTTATATATCTGAAATCAGGTTTATAAGTAAGCCAATAAGCATCTCCCCAGGATTTGGAAGATATAGCATTAACATACAAATTAGGGGATCCGTGTGTGTGTGTGTGTGTGTGTGTGTGTGTGTGTGTGTGTGTGTGTGTCTGTGTGTCTGTGTGTCTGTGTGTCTGTGTGTCTGTGTCTGTGTGTCTGTGTGCTATGTATACGGGTGCTGGTGCTGGGGCCTGGGCACTGACCCTTAGCTTTTTCACTTCAGGTTGAAGCTCTTGCCTCTTGAGACACAGTTCCATGTTTGGCTTGTTTGGTGATTAATTGGAGACCAGAGTCTCATGGACTTTTAGATTTTAGCAACCTGAGCATCTGGAATTACAGGTATGAGCCATGGCACCTGGTGGGAGTCTTGCAAATATGGTGCTTTGTACATCTTCTGTGCAGAGTTAGAACATGAGCTGAGGCTTCTGTCTGTAGAGCTGGAGCACCCTGTGTGATTCTCATTTCCCTTAGGTCTGGTGTGGGTCTCTGCCTTCCTCCCAGGCTGCAATTTGTGTGTGTGTTGGAATCCATACTGGACATGAAAACCCAAATGGTTCTGCTCGTGGGTTCCAAACTGGAAGCTAAATTGACTGACCCAAACTCAATAACTTGGGAGACAAAGAATGACACTAGTCAAGATGTTTCATTGTGTGTGTGTGTGTGTGTGTGTGTGTGTGTGTGTGTGTGTGTGTGTGTGATGGGGCTTGAACTTGGCCTGGGCGCTGTTCTTCAGCTCAAGGCTATCACTTCCCATTTTCTAGAGGTTAATTGGAGATAAGAGTCTCAGTTCTTTTGTGCCTGGGCTGGCTGGCTTTGAACCTTGATCCTCAGATTTCAGCCTCCTGAGTAGCTAGGATTACAGGTGTGAGCCAATGCTCCTGGCCTCATTTTTACCTTTTTTTTTTTTTAATTTAAATTTTTACTAGCAAAGCCAGAAGTATTTTGATTCTTGTGTGGCTTGTTGCTGGGATCTTAGTTTAGCACCTTGTTCTTCCTTCCTGGGTTGAAATTTGTGGAGATGGTAAATTATTCCTGGACTAGCCATCAACTGGGAGTTTGCCAGTGCTGTTTTAGATGGAATCTGGTTTCTAATAGATGGGATCTGGAACCATTTTGAAACCAGAGTGCTGGAGATGGGGAGGGGGTGAGGCTGGTAGTGACATGTGCTCCTGGCTTGTGGGAGTGTCTCCTTGTTGCTAGAGTGTTGTTCCTAGAAATGAAAAGCCTGGGAATAAATCTTTTGTTTTCTTTAAGAAAGATTCTTTGCCTGGCTCTTGATTTGACAGATTTGGTAACTGAGATCTGTCCAGGTGGCTGTTCAGAACTCTGATGTTTGTCTTCAACTATGAATTAGAACTCTGCTTGAACCTGGAAAACGGGGCAATGGGAAAACAGAAATAAAGTTTACTTTGTGAGTGTTTACATTTTGCTTTTAGTCATAGTCATAAATGACATTTTCCTAAATGATATTGTGTGTGTGTGTGTGTGTGTGTGTGTGTGTGTGTGTGTGTGTGTCTGCCTGCCTGCCTGCCTGCCTGCCTGCCTGCCTGTCTGTCTGTCTGTCTGTCTGTACATCTGTATTAGGAATTGAACTCATGGTCTTGCAGTCTTACTTGGGTTTCCCACCCCCCAAAGGTGGGTTCTCTACCTCTTGAGCCACACTCTGCTTCTATATTTTGCTGGTTAATTGAAGATAAGAGTCTTATAGACTTTCCTTCCCCAGGCTGGCTTTGAACTTTGATTTTTAGATCTCAGTCACCTGAGTAGCTAAGTTTGCAAAACTTGAGACACTAGTGCCCAGCCTGGGTAAATTCTCTGGTTTGAGTTTTACATTTTGTATTTGAAACCTTATGGGCTTCAGTTCACACATAACATTTCAAAACACAATGTGGATTTGATAGAAAGATACTTTTTCCTAAAAGCTCTCACAAGCTGACTCCATGTTTTACTGTTGAGACAGGATCATAAGTGACAATATTGGTATTCCCATTTATTTGTCATTAATTGTGCTTTTGTCACTTATTTCTCAGGGCAGTTAAGTTAGTGCACTAAGCTAAAAGGTTAAAAAATGTGCTACAAGTGTATGGTAAGTTAATGCTTATTTAATTGGTAAGGAAGAGTTTTTGTTTATTTACTTTTCCAAGGAAATAATTTCCTCATTTTAGATTATGGAGCATAGTAGCAGAGTAGGGATTGATAATTAACATGCGGTGTATTTATTTTCTATGATACCAGTATTGGTAGAGAATGGTGATATCTGGCATTTTTGCTCATATATAGTTGCATAAGTTACATTGAGATGTGGCAGGGAATATCTAATTCCATTTTTAATAGTTCAACAACAAATTCATCATGTACAGTGATTCCAAAATCCAAATCAGGTGTTGGCATTTGTGGTTGTCTTTGTGTGATCATTTTTTTCTGGGCCAGTCTTCTCAATTTAAGATAGAAGTCAGGCCACTGTATAGCTCTTTCCCCCTTGTGTAAACAGTCCTACACCCCAAATAATTTGCATAAACTCTGCTTTATTCTTGCCTGGCCTAGTCACTGACCACGGACATGGCATTCCTGGCTATTTTCCAAGCTGATGTAACCGCACAGCTGTTGAATACTTGGCATGTCTGCTGCTGGTGTAATGCTATTTGGGCAGATTTATCAGATCCAGATGTGTGACTAGTGAGCTACATTTCAATTATAAGGATGGCCAAATTCCATTACATGCACATCATGGGATTGGAGGGCTGAGAGACATCCTGAGAGGACATCTTGTTCATTCTTAAGCCTTTGAGCACTCTTCCACTTGAGCCACAGCTCTACTTCCAGATTGTTGGTAGTTAATTTGGAGATATGAATCACATGGCCTTTCCTGTCCAGACTGACTTTGATCCTCAGATCTCAGTCTCCTGCAGAGAACAACTAGGATTACAGACATGATCCACTAGTGCCAGCTTGATCATTTCTTAATACTTATAAATTGCTTATTTGATTTAAGCTTAGCAAACAAATCCAGTTTTGCTTTACTTTAACAGTTTTGTTTTACTTTATTCATGGTGGTGCTAGTTCTGGGGCTTGAACTCATAGGCTTGTGTTCTTACTAGACTTCTGGTGCTCTATCATTTGGATCACAGCTCCACCACTGTGTTTTTTTTTTTGGCGGGGGGGGGTATTTGGAAATAAGGGTCTTACAGATTTTGCTTCAGTTTGGAACTGTGACCCCTCTTCTGAGTAATTAGGATTACAGGTGAGAGCCCCTTGCTGCTTGAAAACTTTAAATGCTGAGACTGCATGTTGGGAGACTCAGTACAGATTGTAATGCATGGGAAGGGAAATCCCATCCTCAGGGTAGAACCACGCAAGCTGGCAGAGGAAGATGGTGTGGAATCTTTGGCATTTGCGAGGGCCTGTTGGAATGCCTCTCTAGTCTTTGCCTCTTACACATGGATGCTGCAGGAGAATTCCAGAGCTCTAGTGTGGAAGATAATGCACAGAGTCCAGGTCATGCTGACAAGAAGAGGGAGTGGAGTGTGGCTCTTGGCCTGTGTATGAGAAGCTTTTACCATCCATCACATCAGCCATTTATCTCCACCCCCCCCCCCCCCCCCCCCCGCTCCCAAGTAAATACTGAGCAGCTTAGGACCAGGAAATTGCTTGCCACGTCTTGTTCCTGGAAAACTATCAGTCTAAAAATGCTTACCACTCAAGGTGTGATCGAGCAAGCAGTATAGAATGATTATAATTTTTCTGTAAAGATATGCAGCTAAGTGGGATTCTTTCTAGGGAAAGTCTCATGTTGTTTAGGCTGAACTTGAATTTTCCTGATCTTCCTATTTCAGCCTCAAGTGCTGGTATCACAGGGGTGTGCTACTATACCCAACTTAGAATTAATATTTAAATGGATGCACAAAGGCACTGTGAGTACGATATAAGATCAGACAAGGTCCTTTTTGTCACAGAATTTTCTCTAACCCCGGAAAAACTTAGTTAGAATCTGTTTTGAGTGAGGAAATTACATCCTACGTTGAGTGTTGACAACAGGATGTGTTTTTTGTGGCAGTTAGGAGCCCTTGCCTGGCATGCTGAGGACTGAGGCACTGATGGAAAAGCAATGTATGCCATACACAAGTTGAATGTCAGGTTTAGTAAAGATCTTAAGTAACACTGTCTCTAACAGAAGGATCTTGATCCCTCCCCCCTCCCTATTTTTAAATTGAGATTAAGTAGTTATACGTGGCTAATACCATAATCGCTTTTTTACTTTCATAATACTATACATCATGGGTTTAGACTACAAAATTTATTAATATTGAAATACACAAAACCTTTAGTTTTATACGAAAAAAAAGGTTTAATACTTTGAACATTGATAGTAAACCATTTCTTCCCTTTGCTAGGTATTGGTTGTTCCCTCTCTCTCATTCTCTTCATCCCATTGTTGCCCTTGCATTGCTTAGCTTCTTTTCATCTGGTAGCACTGATGGGTCCTGCTGCTGCATTTTGCCACCCGTTTACCACTGATTCTTTGCTCTTCTCCCATCACCCCTTAGGTGTGTTCATGTATGCTCAATATATGGGGATCTCTTTTTTTAAAATTTAATTTTATTGTCAAGATTATATACATAGGGGCTAACAGCTACATATGTAATGTAGTGACTGCATTTCTTGTCAATTGTTCTTGTCCCCTCCCATGCTTTTCTCCCACTTTCCCTCTCTCCCAACCCTCCTCCAAGTTGTAAAGTTCTTTACCAACATATTGTCTTGTGAGTATCGCTGTTGCATTGGTTTGCCTTTTGTCCTTTGTCTCACTATTTTGTTGTTCCCCTTCCCTTCCCTAATTCAGATAAATTTATATATATAAGCAGGGTACCAAAATCAAATATAGTGACAAAGGGATAAACTATAGGGGGAAAAGCGAGAGAAAAAAGAAATAACTACACATAGTACTTGTTTAGGATAGTCCTGAGGATCGCATTAACTCATAAGCTATGCACATGTGACCTGTAAGATGACGCTAAGCAAAATGAACTCCAAGATATGGAAACAGGAGGCTTTTCTTTGTGATTGTTGTTTTTAATGTACCATGTGAAAGAAAAATACCCTTATAGTACTATCCTGTAAAGGTTCAGGACTTAGAAATTTGAAAATCTTTTTTCCCTCCCTCCCTCCCTCCTTCCCTCCCTCCCTCCCTCCCTCCTTCCCCTCCCTCTCTCTCCCTTCCTCCCTTCTTCCTATGTACCTACCTATGTATGTTCTATTTTATTTTATGTACTGGTACTGGGGCTTTAACTGGGGTCGCTGTTCCTTAGCATTTTAATTCCAGGCTGGCATACTACCATTTGGACCACAGCTCCACTTCTTGCCTTTTAGTGGTAGGCTGGAGTCTCTTGAACTTTTCTGCTGCTTCAAACTGGGATGGATCATGAGCTTTCAGTCTCCTGCATAGCTTGGATTAGAGGTGTGAGCCCCAAGCAACTGGTTCCATTTATAATTGAAATGTCTCTTGAAATCTTCACCCATTTGCTCTTTGTTATAGAATCACATTTGGTGGTCTGCATAGTAGAAGTGATGCAAGACCTCCTGAGTGTGTGAGCCTGGAGGGACAGATTCCTTGGCCTTCTCTCCCAGTGTTTTATTTTCCAGTGACAGAGCTGATTTCAGCATATACTATTCATTGGCATCACAGTTTGGGGGGTGGTAAATTGGTTGGGGAGTTTTTTTTTAAAGTGAGTTGGGTATATGTGAATCTAACAATGTAATGACTGTATTCTTCTTTAGGTTGTTTTTTTTTTTTGAGTCATTTTTGAATTCTCAGATGTGAATATTATCTCTAATTGGTTGAGGCCAGAGGCCAGAGACTTGGTCATTGTGACCTGTCCAGGATTAAATGGGCCTCCTCTTCCCTCCTGCTGCTGCTGTCCCAGGCTGACTCACAGGAAGCCTGATTGTAAGGGTCCTTGGTGCTTTTTTTAACCCACAGATACAACTATGTGACATTGCTCCTTAATCTCTCGACCTTGTGACTTTACTCCTTAATCTCTCAACCTTGCCAGCCATGTCTGATCACAGAATGGGGGCAGTTAATCTCTTTCTTTTCTTTTCTTTTTCCAGCCTGGGTGCTTCCTGTAAGCTTTTCACCTCAAGGCTACCACCCTACCCTTGAACCAAGCCCCACTTCCTGTTTTCTAGAGTTTAATTGGCAATAAAAGTTTTAGGTCCTTTTGTGCCCGGGCTGGCTTTGAACCTTGATCCTCAGATCTCAGCCTCCTGAGTAGCTAAGGATTACAGGTGTGAGCCACCCCACCAACTTGGGGCAGTTAAACTTTCTCAACACCACACTCTAGGCAACCCTAATTGATTGGTGGGACCATGTAAGGAAAAACATAGAGCTGGGGAGGGATTGGAGCCTGGGCACAGAAATAGTTCTGGTGGGATCACTGTGACTTAGGTGTACTGATTTTCACAGGAGCCCTCATCACTTGGCCAGGATTGGATGTGACACCAAACTGAAATTAGATCCATACTTAGTTAAGTCATTTTGTACATCGTAGCACATCTTTTGTGCTAGTACTAGGGCTTGTACTCAGGTGCTGGGCACTATCCCTTAGCAGTTTATTGCCCCCCAAGGCTGGTGCTCTACCATTTGATGCACAGCTCCATTTGTAGCTTTTTGTTGGTAAATGGAAAGAATCTCACAGATTTCATTGTCTAGGCTGGCTCTAAATTAGATCCTCCTGAGTAGCTAGGGTTACAGGCGTGAGACTGACAAGTGCTTCCCCGATCTCTATTTGGAAGAACCATGCTTGGTGAGCAGAGGAGTAAGAACTTAGCAGAAAAGGTGTTCCAGAAACCAATGATATCTGCATATACAGCATAAAGTAGATGGAAGTAAGATGGCAGGCAACGCTGTGGGCCCAAACCCTTCCAGATTATAGAGTGATTTAAATGATTTCTATAACTAGGCTATTGCTGCTGCTACTAGTAATAATGAGAAAGAAGTGTCAGAAACCATGAACTGCATCAGTAAAGGACACCATTCCAGCTGGGCATGGATTGCTCAGGCCTGTCATCCTAGCTCGTGAAGAGGAAGAGATGTGAGAATCATGGCTCCAAACCAGCTCAGACAGGAAAGTCTGTGAGGCTCTTCTCAATAAACAGCCCAAAACAAAAAAAACAACGTGGAGTTGTGGTTCAAGTCTTGAATCAAAGAAGCTCTGGGACAGTAATTAGGTCTCTAGTTTAAGCTCTAGAACTGGTTAAAAAATAAAAAAGCACACTATTTACTGAGTGGGATTTAAAAATACCCAGCAGTTTCTGTGTCTCATAGTTCTAATACTGGTCTTGACTGTCACTGTCATCCTGTTATTCCATATAAGTGCATTTTTTCACAGACTGTTTGAGAGAGGAAATCCTGGGTAACTAACTGAAGGATATGGTACAATAAAAGAAAAGTGCCGGCTTGTGGGATTTTGGAGCCTGGCTCTCTCCTAGGGATGTTTATGTATACTGCAAGTCTGAGTCAGAACCGAACATTTTCAAGTTCCTTTATAGATGGAGATTCTGGGTTGTATCTTGAAATGGAAAATAGCTTATGGGAGGTTCACAGGTCTTGTCATTGGTACCCTTTGATCCATCTGTGCTGGGGACTGACTCTCTCTCTCTCTCTCTCTCTCTCTCTCTCTCTCTCTCTCTCTCTCTCTCTCTCTCTCTTTCTCTCTCTCTCATCAATAGAAAAAAAAAAAAACCAAACAGGTTGGTCTGTACTCTGTAAACTCAAGCCCTCTAACTTATACAAACAGCATTGAGGTAAACATGTGGGTTATAGGTTCCTGGGGGGCTGTTTCTATGCTGCAATGATCAGTAATTCAAGCTTTCTACTTGCTTGCTATTCTGTGTTGTCAGATTTCTAGTGTGAACTTGTATGTATACATGGGAATGTGGACTAAAAATGTAGGACAAATATTTTTAGAAATCTTAGCATGAAGGAGGGTGGGGCAGAGATAGTAGCATGTACTTACTTTTCTATTCAGAGGGTGAAGTCTGCCAATTGCAGAAACATCTCTGACTCCACCCTGTACTTTCTAGAGCTTTGGGAGTCTTTTGTGCTAGTTAGGGACCAGTAGAGTTAACACAGCTAAGTTAGAACATAGCAGCTTCTATTCTTAGGCTTATCTCCCATGGTTCCCTTTTGATTGACAAAGTGGTCTCCACCCCAGAAAGACTCATTTACTTTGGCCATTGAAGTGGATTTTTATTGGACAGTTGTTATCTAAAAAAAGTTAGCCTTGAGGGACCTGGCCCCTATTCCTTAGCTGGAGGGTTGGCTCCCCTGAGCCCTTGCCTAATCTTGGGATTATGCAGCAAACTTGGTTTAAAGGCTGTTTTTTTTTGTGTATCAGTGTTACCAAGTTTGTTACTTTGTTACTGAATCTATTACATTGTTACTTCCTGCAGCCCTTTCACTGCCAGTGATTTGGATGAAAGTTGCTTTAGGTCTTTCTATTGTTTGGTAGTTTGAAATTATTTTATCCTAGTTAGGTGGTACAACATTCATTGAATTGTGTGTGTGTTGCCAAATTTGGAATACTGGACTATGTGCTTGCTAAGCGGGCACTTTATTGCTGAATCATGTCCCCAAGCACCCTCTCCCTCTTTTGGGGTCTCCCTTCTTAGCTGGGTGCTTGGTTGTGATCCTCCTATTTTTCACTCCCTACTGTAGCTGGAATGACAGACATGTGTCACCATGCCCAGCTTTTTTCATGTAGATAGAATCTCAGAGACATTACTGCCCATCCTGGCCTAGAACTGCCTCCTCATTTCAGACTCCCAAAACAGCTTGAGTGACAGAAATGAGCTATACTCTTACAGTGCCTCAGTACAAGTTACATGGGTTTTTGAAAGTTGGCTTTCATATAAATGATCAGTATCTCTTGTATATTTTAAAAACTTAAGTACAATGGAAAAATAGAACTTGCTCATTCCACTAACTATACAGTAACCATTGTCAGTGTTTTGTCTATTTCTACTTCTTTTTTTAATGTATGTAATGTGACTGTACATTTCCTTAAGGCATATGTAGTATGCATTTGATGATAATATTTCTAGCTTATGTTTTTCTCTACTTGGTAGAGGATTCCTGAAGCTTGTAAGTGGTATGATATTTGGTTGTTGTGGGTGCAGCAGCTGCCTGAAGTAGAGTTGCATAAACCCTTAGGTGCCTGTGTTAGTTATGTACTCAGATCTATCAATTAATAGAAGAATTGCCTTTTCCCCAAATATCATTTAGTTATTTAATGGCCCTGAAATCTTATTGCAAGAAGTAGCTATTACTTCAGATGAAGAAACTGAAGTGTTAAGAATTTGATTACTGTGTTTCTTTAAGAACTGGGTTGTGTTTCCAATGTCAAATGGAAGAAAGTCCAACTTATAAGTCATTAGCATTGAACTGACCAATTGCATTTCTCCCCTATCATGTGATTTATTTATTTAGATACAAGAAGCAGACCACCATTGTCCCTTTCTGTACAGACCTGCATGGACAACAGTGTTGAAAATACCTACCCAAGGAATTCATATAATTCTTACTTGGTTGCTTTGCATTTAAACACAGTAGCCAGTATTTGAAGGCAACATTTTTCTACTGGAGATCAGTGAAGTGACCTTAGAACTTTTGAGTTTCTCAATCTCAGCCTTTTGTACTTGAGTCTGGAAAAAAACAAAAGATTACCTTCTTGGGGAGTACTTCCTAGTGCATTTCAGGAAAATAATTTCGTAGTTGTGGATTTTTCTTTTTGAAAAAAGCAAAATGATGCTCTGGAGGAATGATCTAGAAAAATGACACTGGATGGTGGTGACCTTCCCTTTCACCTTGGGGAGAACTCCAGGGAACAACTGTGAACAACGCCAGCTTTGTTAATCCTGATGGGTAGGCAGCCAGGGCCTGTGAACATGGCATTTCCAGGGCTCCCCATCCTGTCCTTGGGGTGTGCTCTCAGCTGCTTCCTGTGTGAGGACCTTTTGTGGAGGCCTCCTGGGCTGGGAGGCTTCCCACCAACACACAGTACTGCCTGGAGCCATGGAAATAGACATTTGGCCGGAGGGGCAGGGGAAGGACCTGAGCCTGTTAAGCCAGCTCTTACAAAGAAAGATATCTTAGAGTTCCCTTTATTTAAAGTAGCCAGGGGCAAAAACGAATATATAAGCATGAAATCTATTTTTAAAAGAGAAAGGAATGTCTCATCTCTCAGAATGCAAATCAGTTTGCTGTGGCATCCTGGAATTTTGCTAATTCATTGCTCTCTCTAAATGAATTTTAATGTCTACTAATTGTTCTGTTCTGTCTGTATTTGAAACTGGAGGGTCATCCCATAAGGGTTCTCCTTTGTGCCTCAGGGTTTTGTTATTGTTGTTGGTTGGTGGTGGGGCTTAAATTCTGGGCCTGGACACTGTCTCCTAGCTCTTCATCTCAAGGCTATCACTCTTGAGTCATAGTGACACTTCCCATTTTCTGGTGGTTAATTGGAGATAAGAGTCTCAAGGACTTTGCTGTCGGGGCTAAGTAGCTAGGATTATAGGTGTGACCCACCAGCATGGGCATCTTTGTGAACTTTGTGACCATAAGGATTTGCTCTACAGGCAAAGCCTGAGAAGAGAAATTCATGAGATAATTTAAAAACATGATTTATATACCTCCTCTGATACAAGGAGAAAATTGTAAGCGTTATCATTGCATATAGATTCTGCTTCTATTTTAAGCCACAGGTAACATGATAATTGCTTTGTATCCAGTCACATTATGTGAAACCCAAAAGGGATCTCAACAATTTAATATGTGTAATGTTTCCACTGACTCCAGCATTCAAATTGTAACTTGTTTTTAGTAAAAGATCATTATGAGCAGATTTTCAATGCATTATATCTACTATTCTCATTGGTTTGTTTTTTGCTCCAATGAGTTTAGAATCTTACTGTTGGAAAATATTTGAACAAATATCTGAAAGAACTTACATTAGAAATCTTTGTAATCATGTAGTACACTCATTAGGGGTGTTTAAAGTCAGAAATTGCTTTTTGTATGGTTGTTTTATAGCAATGATTCAGTTAATCAACATGAGTGTCTTTATGTATGAATGAGTTTTCTATGAGCTGGTTGACAAAATACTTTTCATGTCCTCATGGCTGATCAGAAATGCAGGTCAGAGCAGAGGCTATTTCCAAAGATAAATTACCTCTGTAACACGTGTCAGAAAGAAACCACAGCTAGGCAACTAAGTTGAGATGTAGAGCTTATGAAAGGTGTCTTGGAAAATGGGTGTGTCTATGGCCCTTGTGTGGTGTTGTGTCAAAAATATCCAGTGTAGATAGTTACCCTGTGATATGTTCAATCTCAATCCTTTACTATTAGAAACTTAGAGTCTTATACAGTGTCTAAAATAAATTCAGCAGAGCCTAAATATTGGTTATTCTTGCAGATTTATCTTCCAGAAGCTAGGATTGCAGGCTTGAGCTACTGGTGCCTGATTGTGTTTGTATATACAGTCCTTATAGATGTGGAGTTTTCATTTAGAAGATAGTATTGACTTCAGGTGTGGTAATGTGTTGTTGGATTTAAAATTATTCAAAGTAATTGAAAAATATATATTTAAGGCCAAATTGTCAAAAAGAAAATCAGCATGTGTGGATTCTTACATACAGGCCTGATACAGCCAACTGGTTGACCTCCTTTCTCTCCTCCCTCCTGCTTTTAAGAGTACAGTAATAGCTCTTTTTGCCAGTTGCATGTATATGTATGCAGTGGTGATGAGGATTTTAGTCTGGGGGAAAAAAACCCTAAAAGCCACCATTTCACAGGATTTCTCTGTAGAATTAAGCTTTCCAAGTCAATCTCCTGTGCTTATAATTGGGAGCAGGTATGTTTGTAAAGCTAAGAACAACTGGGATCTTACTTCCCTAGTGAACATGCATCAGACAAGAAGGCAAATTCCAGACTATTTGTGCCTCAACCAAGCAGCTGGGCACATACCTCCAGGTACTGCTCATGTCTCAAGAGCTTTTTTTTTTTTTTCCATGAACAATTAGCACCACTCCTTTCATTCAGGTGGCAAGCCATGGCAAGAGGCTTTCCTGCCCAGCTGTACAGAGCTCAGCTGCAGTCAGATCTATTGGCATAAAAACACAGTGAATACCAGCTTTGGCTTCCATACATTTTCTTAAAATTCTTCCTCACTACTATGCAGGAAGCTAAAAAACCAAGTTAGAGATTACTTTTTAGCTTTGGCTTAATCTGTAATGAATAAACACAGGAAACATAGTAAGGTAAGAGCAGAAAGGAAATTTAGGGTCAATCCATAATCTTGTACTTTTATAAAATAAGAAAAAGTTAGTTGCTCAACTTTAGAGCAAATTGTTAGTAAACATAGATTAGAATTTCTCACTGGTCAGTCCTAGGGATTGCTAATGTTGGACTGCTTATTTTATTTTATATCATTTCATTTCAATTTAATTTTTTTTTTGGCCAGTCTTGTGTCTTGAACTCAGGGCCTGGGCACTGTCTCTGGGTTTCCTCAAGGCTAGAGCTCTACCACTTGATCCACAGCGCCACTTCCATCTTTTTCTATGTATGTGGTACCAGCTAAGCAAGCACTCTACCACTATACCATGCTCCTGGCCCTAATAGTTTTTTTTAAACTATAACATACTGATTCTTTGAGCTGGTTTTGGAAATAGTTATTTATTTATTGATGTTAATACTAAGGCTTAAAATCAGGCCTTGAGTCCCTTGCTCGGCTTATTTTTTATTTTTTGCTCAAGGTTGGCATTCTACTACTTCACTTACAGATTTTTTTGGCTAGTTCATTGAAAGCAGCATCTCATGGACTTTTTCTGCCGTGGCTGCCTTTAAACATTCATCTTCTCAGCTTAGCTTCCTGAGTAGCTAGGATTCCAGTTGTGAGCCACACGTGTCCTACTTAGTGTTGTTTTGTGTGTGTGTGTGTGTGTGTGTGTGTGTGTGTGTGTTTAAAGTTTGTTTTGTCTTTGTTTTTGAAGCTGTGACAAGTTCTAATCAAAATCCTCTGTCTTTCTCCCTAGTCTTTGTTTATTTTATTTTTATTTTTGTGCTGTTTAACTTGGTTTTCAAAAGAAGCAAAGGGCCAAATGCTTACCAGCGGGCAGTGGACTGGAGAGACTTAGAGCCTGACAGGGCACGGCCCCTCCTCCTAGAATTCTGTCCAATGGCTGAGCCCCACATCAAGCCATGGGGGCTGCATGTTAATGTGCCAGGCAGAGCTGGTGTAGGGTTCCTGGGAAGGCAGAGGCAAGCCCTCTTCTCACAGTCCTGGAAGTGGCCAAACAGGTGTACGTTGATGGATGAGCAGATTTTCTCAGAATTTCAGAGGTAATGAAGATAGTGCGTTGCCTCCAGTTTCCCTTTAATTTTCCCCCTTTTTTTTGATGCTGTGCATTCCCATAGTTACTGTATAAATGAAAAGAGGTGTCCATTGTTGCTGGGGGGACTCAGAATGGTAACTACTTCCAGAGTTTCTATGTCTGCAAACATCAGCCTAGGGATTTGCCTCTCAAAGCTGGTGGTGGTCTATTGATGTCCCAGTCCTTGCTGTAAGGTGTCCAATTAACTGTGTCCCTCCTTCTGCCTTTCTCTTCCTCCCCCATCCCTCCTTCCTCCTACCCCCAGTCTTTGTCTGCCTGCCTGCCTGCCTTTCTTTCTTTCTTTCTTTCTTTCTTTCTTTCTTTCTTTCTTTCTTTCTTTCTTTCTTTCTTTCTTTCTTTCTTTCTTTCTTTCTTTTTGTTGGTTATGGGACTTGAACTCTGGGCCTGGGTGCTCTCTCTGAGCTCTTCAGCACAAGGCTACCGCCCTTCCCCTGAGCTTGGGCGTGATCACTGAGTTCTTCAGCTCAAGGCTCCTGCCCCATCCCTTGAGCCACAGTGCCACTTTGCATTTTCTAGTGGTTAATTGGAGATGAGAGTCTTATGGACTTTAATACTTACCAGGCTTTGAACAGTGAACTTCAGATCTCAGCCTCCTGAGAGCTAAGGTTACAGAAGTAAGCCACCGCACATAGCAGGAAGTACACTTTTAGGAAATTGTCAGTCCTTGTGACAATGGCATTTATATGCCCAGGCCACCTGTAGGGTGGGGTGATCCATGCCGTGGTTATTATTTCTGTGTTGTATGATTCTCTGTCAAAAGTGGACCTGTCTAGATTTTCCTTTTCTATTGCTGTTGTGACATAAACAGATGTAAACAGTGGACACAATGGCTGTCCAGAATGAAAAGTTCTTAAGTTTAGGTTGTTAGCTCTATAACAGTGATACTGTTTTTAAAAGGTTAGAAATTATATCGTTTCTTAATAGGTTTCCAAACATAGCACAGAAAAAATAAAATTGTTTTCTAAAGACACTGGACATTTATGGCTTCTGAAAGAACAATTTTCATGATCAATGCAGCCTTTCCATTTCCTCCACAAGCTACTTTCTTCATTAATTTTATAGACAGAGACATGACATTTCTCTGGTATAGTGTGACAGTGTTCTGAAGTCTTACCCACAATAGAGTTTCAGTATCAGAATCAGTTTTGTTGGGATGGTGGTGGTATTGACATTTGAATTCAGGGCTTTGCACTTGCTTGGTAGTTGCTTTTTATTTGTGCTACACCCGTAACCCTTTTGCTTTTATTTGTTTTTGAGTAGAATCTCCTTTTTTTGCACAAACTGCCCTGGACCATGATCCTCCTATTTCTGTTTTCTGAGGAGCTGGGAGGACAGAGGGGGGTAGCATGTTGCCCAGCTTCTTATCAGTTGTGATAGTGTCTCATGAACTTTTTGCTCTGGGTTTGTCTCAAACCACACTCCTCCAGATCTTAGCCTCCTGAGTTCCCAGCTTTGGTAGTTAATTGGAGATAAGAAGAATCTCATGGACTTTCCTGCCCAGGCTGGTTTTGAACTTTGATCCTTAGATCTCAGCCTCCTGAGTGGCTAGGTCAGTGTTGTGAGCCTCTGGCATCTGGCTGGGATGTTATTTTAAAACAACATAAACAAAAACACAAACCTTTGATTATATACTTGAAGGCATTTCATTTTACTAACAGCAAAATTGTGTTCATTTTGTTCTCTTATTTCCCTGTTGCAGCTCCAACCCCACTATTTATTTGGCTCAGAAGAATGCGCTCTCGTAGAAGGTAGTCATGAGTCACAAGTGCCATGTGGATTCTGTCCCACCCCTTTCATTCAAAAGAATAGGAAACACATGAAGTTCTTGCGGTTTTAGCGTTAGGATGTGGGTTAGGGGGAGACTCTGAGGTCCTGTGGTTGATACCAGATTTCCTCTCCCCCTCCCTCTCCCCTTAACTCTCTTTCCCTTCTCCAACCTGTGGTGTTATTTATTTATTTATTTATTTTTTGGTGCTTTGACTTAATGTATGATCTACAGATCTTTCAGGGACCTAGGACAGTCCCAGAGGCTGGTTTATGTCTTTTGTCTTACTGGGTGACACAGGAGAGAAGAGCAGGTTCCATCTGGCCTGGGAGAGAAGCAGAACTGTGCTATCCCAGTGGGGAAGGGAACAGGAGAGGAGGACAGGGCCTCCATGTTCACTGCTGCCATGGAAGCCAAGAGAGAACCTCTGGGGCTTCTTCCTCCTTCACCCAGTGTTTGGAAGTCTTTACTGGACAGGGCCAGGGGTCATTACTAACTATGATCCAACTAGATTTTCAAAGAAATAATGAATAAATCACACCTAGGAAGGAGACTCTCCCCCCACCCCCACCCTTATAGCCATTCTTTTTCCTTGCCCTTCTTCTAGGATCAAGTGTGTAAGAAATAAGAAGGAACTGGTCTTTCTCCATCTCTTCACTCCCAATCAAACACATCTACCTGAGAGTGTGTAAGGTGACCTGAGCTTTTATGTAGAAGGCTGCTTTCCTCATGGGGATAAACCCTTGCGCTCTGGGCTTTGTACTTTTTTATTTGCGTAGGACATGAGTAACTGCCTAATAAAACAACACGATGGTACTCATAACACTCGATTATAAGGCCTGTTATTATGGAGTGCGTTGACTTTGCTAGGGCAAGACTTCTTAGCTTGTTGCTTAAATAATTAGTTCCTCCAAGTGGGGTGATAATGCATAGTGTAAAATTCTACTTCTTTAAAAGAAAAAAAAAAAACATTATCTCTTGGGTGGCTTTTCTGCCTCATTGGATGCTTTCTGGGAGGGGTTTGTTCAGAGTGGCGTATTCAGGATGGAGTTGTTCAAGAATGAGACCAGATGGGTGCAGGTGGCTCATAACTGTAATATTAGCTACTGAGGAGGCTGAGGATCACAGTTTCAAGCCAACTCTGGCAGGAAGGTCCATGAGACTTCATTGTCAACCACCACTTAACTAGCAAAACGCCAAAGGAAAACTGGTTCAGGTGGTAGAGTGCCAGCTTATATTACAGTGGTAGTATATGCAGTTAACATCTGTTTATTCACTTTATGAAATTGTTTTAAATCTTAATGAAAGGAACAACCAACCAACCTTCCTTCCTTCCTTCCTTCCTTCCTTCCTTCCTTCCTTCCTTCCTTCCCACCCCCCCTTGCCTGCCTGCCTGCCCCCCTCCCCTGCCTGCCTGCCTGCCTCCCCTGCCTGCCTTCCCTGCCTGTCTGCCTCCCTCCCTCCCTCCCTCCCTGCCTGACTCTTTGCCTCCCTGCCTCCCTCCCTCTCTTCCTCCCTTCCCTTCCCTTCCCTTCCCTTCCCTTCCCTTCCCTTCCCTTCCCTTCCCTTCCCTCCCCTCCCCTCCCCTCCCCTCCCCTTCCCTTCCTTCTTCCCTCCCTCCCTCCCTCCCTTCCTAACAAGGGAATAAAAAATGTACTAAAATGAGCACTGTGATGAGCAAAAGTTGCAGTTCTATCCGCCCCCCCCCCCCCAAGGTAGAGAAGGATGTTGCTGCTACTGCTGCTGTTGTTGTTTCCTGGTCTCAGGGCTTGAACTTGGTGCCTGAGTGCTGTCCTTGAGCTTTAGTGGTCAAGGCTAGCACTCTATCACTTTGAGCCACAGCTCCACTTTCAGCCTTTTGTGCTGATTAATTGAATAAGAGTCTCACAGCCTTTCTTGCCCTTGCTGGCTTCCACCCGTGATCCTCAGAGCTCAGCCTCCTGAGTAGCTAGGATTACAGGTATGCCTCAGCAGCACCCAGCTTGAAGAATGGGTTTTAATTTGAAGTAAAACTCCTGGTAGACAGTGGTTTTGTGCTGGCATTCATTTCTGTGGGGCTGTTGTCTTGCTGTCTGGAATATTCTTTCACTCAAGAGGGGAAAGAAAACTTTCTTTTTTTGTTTTTTTGTTTGGTCATGGGGCTTGAACTCTGAGCCTGGGCACTGTCCCTGAGCAAAAGGCTACCGCTCTACCCCTTGAGCTACAGCCCCACTTCCAGTTTTCTAGTGATTAATTGGAGATAAGAGTCTCACAATCTTTAGTGCCAGGGCTGGCTTTGAACCTTGATCCTCAGATCTCAGCCTCCTGAGGATCACGATTACAGTCACCATGCCTGGCTAACCTTTTATGATTAACAGTGGTTCTGTTTGCCTCAAGATATCTCTGGTTTTTGCTTGGCATTGTCTTTGTTGGCTGGTGATGGGTCTGAACTGAGGGCTTGAAGCATGGCTGGAACTTCTAGTGGTTTGTTTGTGTTTTTGCACTGTTGATTTTCAGGATAAGGTCTCGGTTTCCACCCTGGGTATGTGGCTGAACCTTGGATTTTCGTATTTTTCACTTAGGAATGACAGGTGTGTGCTACCATATCTAGCTTTTCTTTTTGGAGATGGAATTTTGTATCCTTTTCTGCTTGGGCTGGCCTTGAACCATGGTTTTCCAGACTTCGCCTCCTATGTAGCTTGGTATGCCAGGCATACACTGTTAAACATCTGTATGTTGAGAAAGTATTTTGCAACTTTGTTGTCCAGGCTGGCCTTCTCCAGATCTCAGCCTTCCAAAGTAGCCAAGACCACAAGTGTAAGCTATCAGTGCCCAGCTTGTTTGGCATTTTTACCATTTGAAAATGTTTTAGTTTATCCTCAGAAAGACCTCTACAGCAAGGTTATTGTTGTGATTGGTCTGCTCTAAAGTTCTTCACTGAATACCCGGCTGCAGCATTAGAGGTTACGTTCACACTGCTGCTGGGAGACTCTGGTTTTGATCTCTCAGTCCAGGACATTGTGTGTGTGTGTGCCTTGTCTCTGACCCTCCTGGGATCTTGACATAATAATAATCCTCTGTGATTAGAGTTATTTGGGTTTCAGCAGACTTCATGATGGTGCATTCAAAATTGCTGACATTTGTGTAACTTAAGTTACATTTCATTTTTGTGGTTCTGAGTCCTTTAAAAAACAAAACAAAAACCCAAACCAAAAATCTCTGGTGCTTGTCTTGCAGGAAGCCAGTGGAGAAAAATTCTCCATGAATGTATGTCACCATGATGATGACCGACCAAATCCCTCTGGAACTGCCCCCACTTCTGAATGGAGAGGTCGCCATGATGCCACACTTGGTGAATGGGGAAACGGCCCAGCAGGTTGGTACTGAAATAGAACAGCTTGTCCAAATTCACATTTGTCTTGGGATTCAATGGTTTTGTTTTGTTTTTGTTTTAGTGCCATTACAAGGGTGCGAACTCGGAGCCTTGTGAGCTTGCTGAACTAGCATTCTACCATTTGAGCCACACCTCCAGTGCAGCTTTTTTGCTGGTTAATCAGAGACAGAGTCATGCAGACTTTTCTGCCTGGGTTGGCTTTTAACTGTGGTTCTGTGATCTCAACTTCCTGAGTAGTTCCTGAGCTGCTGGTGCCTGGCCAAGATTTTTTTTTTCCCCTTCTTTAAGTTATAAAATTACTTTTTGGCTCTCAAGAAAATATCAGAACTTGTTGTTTGTGAGAATAGCAACTCTTACCTCATCCAGTTAGTATTCTTAAAGCATCAAAAAGCCCCAAAAGGTGTGATTTTTTTTTAATGACTCATGTTGAGCCTATGCACCTCTTTGTAAGGCTGTTATGAACAGGTTGCTATGATCATTCCCATAAATGCTTGTGTGGCCATCTGTCTTCATTTCTCTTGGAGACAACTAAAGAGTGAAATTGGAGAACTTCATTTTAAGTTATTGGTCTTCTAAATAAAGTATTGCCATTTTGATCATCAATACTTTTATCTGCCTCTAGGTAATTAAAACCCAGTATAGCTAAGTGAAGTTTGTCTTTCTGAATATTCCTTACTATATCTTATTCTTCGATCTTTTTTTTTTATGGTATTGGGAGCTTGAATTTAGGGCTTCACAGCTATTCCACGTGTGTTCTACCATTGGAGGTACACCTGTACACTTTCACACTTCAAGCCTGTCTTGCTTTTTTTTTTTTTTTAGATAAAATATTGTTTTTTGCCTGGGGCAGTCTAGAGCATAATCTCCCCACTTACACTTCTCACTGTAGCTGGGATGGTAGGCAAGTAACACCAGGCACATCTTTTATCTGTTGAGATGAGGTCTTGGGAGCTTTTTGCCTTGGCTCATCTGGAGCCATGGTTGTCCTGATCTCAACCTTTTGAGTAGTGAGGATTACAGGTATAGTTCGCAAGAATCTGGCTAAAAATTAGATATTAATTGAGTTTTTAACATGTGATTGTATAAATAATGGTGAATATCATTCAGTAATCAGAGAATTGGTGCTTTCAGGGTCCGGTGATGCACCCCTGTAATCTCAGTACTGGGTAGGCAGAGGAAGGTGAATTGTAAGTTCTAGGCTAGCCACGGCTATTTAATGATAGCCTGCCATTTAGGAACAGAATAAAAATAAAAGGAGCCGGGAAAAAATTGGTAACTGTGTTGATATTTCCAGGCCTAGAATTGAACTGTCTTTGTTTTGATGTTTAAAGATGTAACAGCTATTTGTGAGCATGAAAAAATAAATATCAGCTCAATTTCTGCCTTTTATAAGTGGGAAATAATCACAGCAATTGCCAGTTAAATAAAGAAGCTATTATGGTGAGAACAGAGATGTTCACAAGGGTGACAGCTGATTGGCTAATTTTATCTGTGATGTACGTACACAAAGGGAGAATGCCACCTTGTATTCTTGCATTCTTGGGGACTTTTGCTTCCTGGTGGCTTGGGGATATGTTGGTGACTCTTCCTCCTGGTTAGCATTTAGCACATAGACTTTACCTGGTAAATGTTGCATGTGTTTCACTGTAGATTTTCTCTCTTTTTTTCTCCCCTCTTTTAAGCTTCTTGAATATTAATTGCTAATGAATAGTTTTAATGCTTCTTCAGTACATCAGTCCCATTAAGTATAAATAGAAAAACATGTCTGTCTTCCTAGCTTGGGAGAGCATGTGAGCAAGCTTGCCCTGGGAGACAGGAGGTCAGTGATGCTGCCATCATTTCAGTTCTGACTTTGTCTAGCCTGATGGCCTACACATCATTTCATTGGGAGTTTGCTTTTATGTTTGACATCTCTTGACTCATTTATTTTTTGATTTTATATTTTCATTTTGCAAAATTCTGTTTCTCCTAAGATATTTTCATTGCCTGAGTTTCCCTGGAGAATACTTTAATATGAAAATGAATTAAATGTCCTAAAACTTTATCATTGCAGATGGTGCTTATTTATGGTATATCTTTACATCAACTCTTGCTTCCTGGTCGCAACCAGTGGCTTTTCTGCTCTGGTTGATACCTTGATGGCTCTTTTCTTGCCTTTACTAGTTCAGATTCTTCGTTGCTCAAGTTTACTGTTTAAATATACTGAGAGCCCCTGTCAGGGAAGTTGTACAGTGTCATGTATATAACAGGCTTCTTCTACTCTAAATCCTAGTGGGGAGGATGTGTTATGGTCAGCCTCCCCTAAAGAGATGGATGCACAATGCAAGGGAGAGTACTCAGAAAGAAAGAAGATATTCAGTGAGAGTGGACATGAAGTAAATGGTATTAAGCTATGCCTGTGAAATATTTTTATTTCTAGTGCCTTTTCTCGTGGAAGCCTTCGTGGGCCAATGCTCACACTAGACAGTAGAGTTTGATGGGTGAAAGGCTGAGTTTGGAATACCAATCACAAGAAAGTGCAGTTGTGGGTCATGCCCTTCGGCAGGATGATGTATGAGGAATGCACAACTTGCACAGATGTTTACGTTCTCCTTGCATTCAGGTGCTGCTGGTGGCTTCAGCCTGTAATCCTAGTTGCTCAGGAGGTTGACAGCTGAGCATCCAGCCTAGGCAGGAAAGTCTGTGAGATTCCTAATCTCCATTACCCAGCATAAAGTTGAAAGTAGAAGTGTGGCACAAGTGGTAGAGCCACCAGCTGTGTTTGTCAGTTTCTGAGTTCAAGACACAGTACTGGCTTCTACCACTCAAAATTTCACCAAGGCCTTTGGTGTCAGCAAATCAGCAGCCTGTCTCTCCTGAGATTTGGTGGCAAGGAATGTGAGGGCCAGATTTATGACTGAATAATAGTTGTGTTCATATTAATAAGCATTTATCAGATGCCTTCTGTGCCAGTATCTTAACAGGAAGATGAATAGAAACAGGAAGAAGCAGTTTAGCTGGTGAGGGAATACCGTTTCATATAAATAGAATTTTTTTTATTTTTTATTTTTGCCAGTTGTGGAGCTTGAACTCAGGGCCTGAGCACTGTCCTTGGACTTTTTTTCAAGGCTAGAGCTCTACCCTTGAGCCACAGCACCACTCCCAGCTTTTTTCTATGTATGTGGTGCTGAGGAATCAAACCCGGGTCTTTGTGAATGCTAGGCAAGTACTCTACCACTAGGCCAAACTCCCACTCCCATTTCACACACACACACACACACACACACACACACACACACACACACACACACACACACACACACACACACACACCCAGAGGCCATGTGTCAAGCCACAGAAGTGCCTGGACTACAGATCAGAACTCAGCGGAGGGTGTGAGTAATGGAGTAGATGTACAGGAAAACAGACCAAGGTAAGAACAGTGTGAGGATGCTGAGCCATTCTAGCAGTCTGCCCGGAAGTGGAGTTGGTAACCATTTTTCACACTGTGCATATGAGGTGATCAACTTTTGTGGTGTTACATGAGAAAACTCCATAGGGGTTTCTAGCCCAAGGATTGCTCATATTAAGGACACCCTGAATAGTTGTTTGGGTGGATTATGATCAGTTTTCTTGAAACTTTGCTTTTAGTGTCATTGCTAGTGAAGCTGTGTTGTGTGATGAGCATCACACAGACCCATCTGGTGGTTCACGTTGGCTCCTGGATGTTTGTGCTTCAGAATCTCAGGTTTTTCAGAGATCCATATAACACATATTCCTCAATCAAAGTTGCTTTCTAACACTGTGGCCCACTTCCTCGGTTATGCAGGGCTTCCTTTTAGCTATACAAGTGATGAGTTTATTCCTATATGTGGTCTGACTTTTTTTCAGTTCTTTTTGCATAGGGCTTGCCAGTTCTCTACCCCACAGAGACTTCCAAAAAAATCAGAGCCTATGCACAGCCTCCATGCTAAACAGGAACACGTCGATGTCATATTATCAGAGGGCATCACTGTATGTGGCCCCTCTAGTAATTAGGACATATGACATGTAATCATGACAGCTCGGCGCTGTCTGCCTGGGTTGAGAGGCACTGCAGAATTTAATTAGCCAAAGGCATCAATAATAAGATACAGGGTGTCGTCAGCATCCTTTCACTGGTACAAGCCAAATTTCCTTTAAAAAAAGAGGGTTAAAGAAAACTGCTATGGCAAGGTTGCATTGCAGAGTAATGGTATTTTCAAATTCTAGGGCAGTTTAAACATTATGATTGTTTTTAACTGACTGCAATCTTTGATGTCATTATAAATGCAGGGAGAGTAGAAACAGAAGTTTGTACTGTGCCTGGTATCTAAATTGCATTCTCTTAATATCTTTAAGTAGATGAAGGAAAAATAAAAAAGAGCAAATTTAATTCATCTATACCATGAAAACTGCTGTGTGTGCACGTGCATATGTGTGTGCGTGTGTGTGTGTGCATGTGTACATACTGGGGCTTGAATTTGGGGACTGGGTACTATCCCTGAGCTCTTTGTGCTCAAGGCTTAACACTCTCCCACTTGAGCCACAGCTTCATTTCTGGCTTTTTTTGTGGTTAATTGGAGAAAAGAGTCTCTCAGAATTTTCCTATCCAGGGTAGCTTTGATCAAACCATGATCCTCAGATCTCAGTCTCTTGTGTGCCCAGAATTACAAGTATGAGCCACCAGCACACAGCCTTACCTTTTTGCATTTGTGATACAGGCTAATTTTTTTTTTTTTTTTTGCCAGTCCTGGGCTTGAGCTCAGGGCCTGAACACTGTCCTTGGACTTTCTCAAGGCTAGAGCTCTACCACTTGAGCCTCACCACCACTTCTGGCTTTTTTCTATGTATGTGGTACCGAGGAATCGAACCCGGGTCTTCATGCATGCTAGGCAAGCACTTTAACCACTAGGCCAAACTCCCGGCCCCCAGGCTAATTTTTAAAAAAGAAAATTATATTAGAAAAGGAAGAACAGGGGCTGGGAGTTTGGCCTAGTGGTAGAGTGCTTGCCTAGCATGCACAAAGACCAGGGTTCGATTCCTCAGTACCACATACTTAGGAAAAAACCGTAAGTTGTGCTGAGGCTCAAGTGGTAGAGCTCTAGCCTTGAGAAAGTCCAAGGACAGTGCTCAGGCCCTGAGCTCAAGCCCAGGACTGGACATTAAAAAAAAAAAAAAAGGGAAGAACAAAAATACATAGGTCCTATGTAGTCAGCTCTTCATGTCCCTGGGATCCTTGTTGTCAGCCTCAACTAATTTCCATAGATATAAAATATTTGTGAAAGTGGAAAGGAGGAGGCAGGAGTGGCCGGAGTTCGGCCATCTGTAGAGTGCTCACCTAGCATTCATGAAGCCCTGGGTTACATTCCTTGGTACCACATACACAGAAGAAATTGAAAGTGGTGCTGTGGCTCAAGTGGTAGAGCACTAGCCCAAGGACAGTGCACCAGCCCTGAGTTCGAACCCAAGCACTGGGAAAAAAAAATGTCTATACTGAACCTGCACAGTCTCTTTATTCCTAAACAGTACAGTCTAATAAGTGTTCGCCTTATTCTATACTATATTCAGGAAGTAATAAGGAGAGGATCCAAATTTGGGAGCAGGGATTTAGGGTTATGCAGGAAAATGGCATTTCTGAGCATCCTCCAGTTTTGGTATCCATTAGCAGGAAGGAATAAGTTGTCCTGGAAGACTGTATTTTAAAATAGGAAGATTCACCTGTTGTCCACAAATACAATCCAAGCTACTCAAGGGCCCCAGTTCTGAGGCTTACAGTTTGAAGCCAGTTTGGGCAGGAAAGTATGTAAGACTTTCTGGTTATACACTAGAAAAAATAGAAGTGGAGCTGTGACTTAAAGTGGTAGAGCACTAGCCTTGAGCAGAAGAAGCCAAGGATTGGTGCATGCATGCACACGTGTACACACTCGCTTGTGCGCGCGCGCGCACACATACACACACACACACACACACACAGAAGATTTGCATAAAATTCTGTATTTTGTTTTTCTTCTGTTTATCTGGAGAACCTGGAGATCTGAGGACGAGTCTGGACTTGTCACATGTTAACAACAGAATGATAAAACTTGGCTGCCTTCCTTTGTCTCCATTTCACCTGTGCTTAGCTTCTTGAAACTGCATCCATGCTTATGCCTCTCAAAATAAAAATAGCAAAACTCATCAATAGTTTTCAAGTGTGCCCATTTGTTGATATTGACCAAGGCTCTTAGCTTCTACTTGCCCTGGTGACTTGGGAAATTTTCTAGGATGTTTTGTGGTTAGCATGGCTGGGGGGTGGCGGGGAGGGTTGTTACTGTTTTTCTTTAGCTTAGGACCCATGGAATTTTTGTCTTCTGGTTTTTAGTGAACAATGAGTGATACAACCCTCACTAAGTGCCACAGCAGGCATTCACTGTGCCAGATGCCTTGCTTCTGTTTGCAGTCTTGATCAGGAACACCTCACACAGATTCTGGGTCTACATGTTGCATGAGCAATGGTGCAAATAGTTGGGTTTATAATCATTTTTTATAATCTCCCCTTCTTGCTGCCACGAGTGGGGTTTGAACCCAGTGCCCAGGCTCTGTTCCTTAGCTTTTTCATTAAAGGCTGGTGCTCTGTCACTTGAGCCACAGCTCCATTTACAGCCTTCTTTTTTGGGGGGGAGCAGAGGAGGTGGTTAGTTGGTGTAAGGGTCTCACAGACTTTGCTGCCTGGTCTAGTTCACCCTGCCCCTCCTCCCAGTTCTGGGGCTTGAACTTGGGGCCTGAGCACTGTCCTTGGACTTTCTCAAGACTAGAGCTCTACCACTTGAACCACTTCTATGATTTCGAGAAATCATACTCACGTTTTCGTGCATTCTGTGTAAGCGCTCTACCATTAGGCCAAACTCCTAACCCCCGACCTTTTTTTTGGCCAGTCCTAGGGCTTAACTCAGGGCCTGAGCACTGTTCTTGGACACTTTTTGCTCAAGACTAGCACTCTGCCACTTGAGCCACAGTACCACTTTCTACTTTTTCTTGTATGTGGTACTGAGGAATTGAACCTAAGGCTTTGTGCATGCTAGGTGAGCACTCTACCACTAGGCTATGCTCCCAGCCCCCCTGGTCTAGCTTTGAACCATGATTCTCAGATATCAGCCCTTGAGTAGCTAGTATTACAATGTGATACACTGATACCAGACATTTTTGTTTATATATAGTCCTTATACACCAGATTTTCCATCAACTAGGATTAAATTGAACAATTTCCACTCTCTGATGTTTGTAAAAATCTGTTTGTCCTATTGGGCATAATAGGATGGCTGTTCCTGCCTCAAAGGATCTACATATGAAGGAAGGTCAAGCTGCTTCTGCATTCCAAGTGTTTTCTCTGTTTCCAAGGCATTTGTCAGGACCTAACTGCTTCGTGGAGGCAGAGGCTTCTTTGTGGTCATATGACTGGTTTCAAAGCAGACCTTGTGAAATAACTCACACCATGCTCCTGACATTATGGTAGTGAGAAAGCAGTGCAAAATGAGTAACATTAATTTTCCATGCCCCAACTGCAGACATATTCATTCTTACTTTTTCCTCTCTCACATTTCCACACTCAAGAATATACAGACTGCCAAGAAGCCACTTGCTGAAGTGCTGTTGTTGCATGTTTAGCTACAACAGTGAGATTATACTATTTCCCACATGGAAACTGGCTTTAAACCAACTTGTCAGCTCTACTGTACATTTTTTATTTTTTTACAAAATTAATTATTTGCAAATAAGGTCTTGCTGTGTAGCCTGCTTTGGCCTCTTGAACCTGAAATCTCCCTGTCTTTACTTCTGGAGTGCTGGGATTATAGGCATATACTACTGTGCCTAGACTATGTTACAGATTTTAAATTTGACATAGGATCCCTCAGAAGAAATGGAATTAGAGTACTACTTCATTGTTCTTACTTCTCTTGGACTTGCTTTGCAGCCCTAGGCCATTTTTTCTAGCAGCTGACTATCAGATCGGGTTATCTGTTGAGAGGCAATGTGTGTTTTATGAGCAGCAGGTGGGTTCAGCCAGAACAGTTGGGCCTTGCCTCTCCCAGGCCTGCCCTGTGCAGTCTAGTCCTTGTGTCATGCAGTAGTTAGATTAAGTCTTTGGATAAAAGGACAGTCTACCTTTTGCAAACTAACTCGTTGATGTCTTCTGTTTTAAGTAATAGTAGTTATCACAGAGGCAAAGAAGAACCAGAGGCAGCTGTGGTTGAGTTTTGGTTGTTGGTTATGAGAACATACCTAGAAAATATTTCAGTGACCCATTCTAAACATTAGGAGCCATGCTGTATATTTGGGTAGCAACATAAGTCCAGTTTCTTATCTTTTAATTTTTTATTAATATTAAGGTAATATGCAGAGAGGTGATAGTCACACAATTTAGGTAATGAGAACATTTCCTTTAGATGGTATCACACTTTCTTTCACTCTTATCTTACTTTTTCCCTCTTGTCATCACCCACAAGTTGCGTAGCTCATTTTCAACATAATGAATACTATCGTTGCACCTTTTTATTTTTTTGGCCAGTCAACGGGGCTTGACCTCTGGGCCTCGGCGTTGTCCCTGAGCTCTTCAGCACAAGGATACCACTCTACCCCCTTGAGCTACAGTGCTACTTCTGGGCTTTCTAGTGGTTAATTGGAGATAAGAGTCTCAAGGTCTTGCCAGGAGCCGTGGCTCAGGCTTGTAATCCTAGCTACTCAGGAGGCTGAGATCTGAGGATCAAGGTTCAAAGCCAGCCTGGGCACAAAAGGACCTGAGACGCTGAGGAATTGAACCTGGGTCTTCGTGCATACTAGGCAAGCACTCTACCACTAGGCCAAACTCCCGGCCCCAGAACCTGAGACCCTTACCTGCAATTAACCTCTAGAAAATGGAAAGTGGGGCTTGGCTCAAGGGTAGGTCGGTAGCCTTTTGCTGAAGAGCTCAGGGACAGTGCTCAGGCCTAATTCAAGCCCATAATCCCCAAAAATAAAGTCTCACAATCTTTAGTGCCCAGATGATCCTCAGATCTCAGTCTCTTGAGTAGCTAGGATCACAGGTGTGAGCCACTATGCCTGGCTTATTGCTACATTTTTTTGTTCACACTTTTGTCCCTCCATTTCTGTGTTCTTCCTTAACTTCCCAAAGACAGATGAATGAACAAAAAAGAGAAAAAGAATTTTTTTTAAAAGGCAACAATACCAACAAAGAAAAGAACCTCTTGATTCTATTTCCTGGAGTTCAGTTTGATAAACATTATTTTATATGATCAGATGCACAGAGACATTGTGCCTTTGTGTTTCTCTCCTAAGAGTGTCTGCCTTTGGTCTTATCGTGTGTGAATGCCTAGAGACATTACAGATCTGTTCTCTATCATGTTTAAAATTTGGTTCACAAGGATTGATTTTCATTTGTTTGAAAATGTTCAGAATGGGGCATTCCCCACAGGTTGCTAGTACAGCTACTTACAAGTCAGCCTCCATCTAAAATTAGACTCTTGGCTATTTCCACTGCATTGTCCAGTTAGCTTTTGATTTGGGGTGGGAGAAAGGCAGATGGGATTTTGTTGGGGAGCAAACTCAAAAGCCTTCAGCATAGGAGGCAAATTCACTCTCCCATTGACCCACATCCCCAGCCTGCCTGCCCAGGTACTGTACTGAGCATGCGTCTCCACTGTTTCTGTTCCACAGCTGAACTGTTAGTCATTCCTTGTTCATGGAAACTCCATAGTTCTAAGAAGGCTCTAATTTGCATGCTGGATGGGGATAGTTGATACAAACTAAAACCCAGAGAACCCTAGAGACTCTTAGAGACTGTGATTTTGGTGCCTGTGCTTTATTTATTTAGTGACACAGTTTGGTAGCTTCATCTGGCTGAGCCAGACAGCTGTCCATCTTGTCTGATGTCACCATTTTCATTGTTGCTTTATGTTGTCAACATGAAGACTTGCTCACATTCTCATCACCTGGGAAGCCCAGTCCAAAGCATTCTTGTATTGGGGTTGTTCTTTATAAATTGATTTGGTGACTTTAGTCACAATGAAAAAAAAAAAGCAGTGATATAAAATACTAAGGTAATATAAATTTTGAAGGACTGACAGACATCTTTATTTTTCTTTAAGGGTGTGAAAAAGTTGGGCATTCATTTATATGCATTCTGTCTGTGGGTCATAACTTCCCCATAATCTAATTACATTATGCCTTTATAAAATGTGATCCATCTATATTAGCCTACGCGAAGTGTTTTAAGGACCCGTGGAGTCAGGTGAGGGTGGAGTGGGTGTTAAAGCACATTATCCTGTCTTAGCTGACTGTTCACTTGTAGTTTATATCTTTGTCTCTGTTTTCTCCTTTGTAAATGGCTTACTTGAGTTCAGACACTGAGGGATTCCCTGCTTTGTAATGTCTTAACCCTGCACACTCTGCCAGCTACTCAAGACCTCTCTGAACTCCAGCAGACTTGAATATTGGATCATTCCAGGCCTGAGCTCCTCCTTTGAAGGGTACTAGTGGCTCCTTTGTTTTAAACTGGATATTCTGAACCCTCTGGGAGAAATGTAGGACAAAAGCTTCTGAGTTTGAAGTTTCTGTGCCTGACAATGTAAATGATAATGTTAAAGGTCAAATTTTTGGCACTGAAAGCCTGCCAAATGCTTCCACTAAATTTCTGCATTTACTTCTGACTGTAGTTTTGCTTTATAAGCTTGCAGGTCACGAGAAGACTTTTAGTGTCAAACTTACTTGCCTGGTTTATTTGTGGATGGTAAGTTACATTGTTGGAAAGGATAATGTATAGTTGATATTTTGGTTTCTTAAGAGGTTAAGGGAAGGAATGGTAACCAGTTTGGTGCTTATGAAGTGCTAGGACTAGTGCTAAGTACTTATCTATATCATTTCATTCAGTAATCGCATACATCATAAGGTGGTAGTCCTTTTTATAGACAAAATCCTGAAAGGTTAAGTGCCTACAGCTGGCAAGTTAGGGCTGGAATACATTCCATCTAGGACCTCTTCCAAAATGCAGATACTCTCCCAAAATACAAGTCCTGCTTTCCCGAGAGGGAAAGTGGCCTGGGTTAAGTGTGTCTCCACGAGTCTTGCTTAGGTAAGCACTTGAGGAAACATGAGATTGGTTTAGTGAATAATAAAGTTTTTAGCAAAGGCTGTGGCTGCCATATTGGTTCCAGGAAGTCACAGTTGTCATCTTCTGGCTGATGAGACCCAAGCTGCAGTAGGGGTTTTTGGAGGCACTGGGGCCATGTTTCCCTGTGCAGAAGGATTCCCAAAGCCTAGGTCAGGTCATTGCAGCGCTCCTGGTTTTCCATAGGGGAATGCTTAGGGAGGCAATTGACTCTGGGGTCAGTGGTTGCTGAGAGATAGTGGTGACCACTGGTGGTGGTAAAGAGATTCTTCTCCATGAAAGGTATTTGTATATGTGTGAGTGTGTGTAAGAGAGAGGGAGACAGAGATGGAAAGAGAGCACTTTCTGCTTATCCTTTCCTTGCCAAACCTCACCCTTTACTTCCACTAAAAAAAATGCCAGGGCTGGGAATTGGCCTGGGCTAGTGTGCTTGCCTAGCATGCATGAAGACCTGGATTTGATTCCTTGGTACCACATATACAGAAAAAGTCAGAAGTGGTGCTGTGGCTCAAGTGGTAATGCTCTAGCCTTGAGAAATCCCAAGGACAGTGCTAAAGCCCTGAGTTCAAGCCCAGGACTGCCCTCTACCCCCCAAATTCTAGTACCCGAGAGGTAGCTTGTGAAGCTTAAGAATCATGAAATGTGTTGGAAGATTTGAACCTATAAGGTGCTTTGTTTTGCATTCCCAGGTTAGAATTGTTTCTCTTAAGTAAAGCCACCATACAACATCAGCTGAGTTTACTCTTCCTAAAAAAAGAAAATAGCCTTTAGATGCACAAGCATGTCTTGAGTCTCTCATCTGACTTTTCTGGCCTTCCAGGGGACTCAGCATGAAAACCATGCAGGCCTTGAACAGAAGCCATGCACAGCGCCTGATTGCCAGTGGGCCCTCATGTTCTTTGTTTCAGATTGCTGAAGGGTTGCTGGGACTTTTCCTCTTACCCTGTTAATAATACGTTTCAGGATCATGTGTTCTGTTAAAAACCACTTACGCATAGTCTTGGAAAGAGAGCTAGAGGCAAGGAGTTGCTTCAGGGTGCAGAATATTGTTTTGGAGGCCTTGGGAAATAAATCAGTGTTAGTTCATTTACCACGAAGGAATATTTAGGCAATGGAGATAAACAAAAGAAGTCACAGTGTGCCTGGACATTATTTGTCCCAGATGGAGTTTAAACTTGGCTCATTGTGCTGTACTGATGTCATGGTGCATAAACTTGGCCCTCAATTAGACGTGTATAGAATCGGCTCTGTGCTCGTGTGTGCTGAGGGCCTGTGGGGAGGACCGGTGGGTCAGGCTGGAAAAACTTTGTCACATTTTTTCCTTCACATTCTGCAGAGACTAGTGTCAGCCCTGTCTTTCGATGTGGTCCTGAAGGACCTGAAGGAATTGGAATGATCAGAAAATTTGTACAAGTTTCTGTGTGTACATGTGGATATGGACTCGGGGCTGTGCTGCTTTGAGAGCAGAGTGTGAGTCTACCTGGCTTTTTAAACAGCTGCTTAACAGAGACAACTCTAGTACTCCGAGAATCTGAAGACAATACGGATCTCCACCCCATGGCCCCATGTTAGGGATTGCACAGCTTGGTCTGTCTCTGCAGCCTCACCTTTGCCTCTCTATCCCATGCCTGCTACTGTAGCCACACTGAAATGCTAGCTGTTATTGGAATGCTTTATAACCTATAGTCTTTGTGTATGTGCTTGTGTGGTTGATCCTTTAGTAGTCAACTGTGGTCTGTCTTTCCTTCCCTCCTTTCTACCTATCACTTCCCTCTCTTCTATCTTCTCCCTCCTTCCTCTCCCTCCTCCCTCCACTCCATCCTCCCTCCCTTCCTTCCTCCCTTACTTCCTCCCTCCCCCCTCTCTGTGCATGCTATGCCAAGTGTTCTCCTGAGCTACATTCCCAGCCACCTACTTCTTCCTTAAACATACTCTCAATGACAATTTCTTCTGCTCTTTGTTACAATCATATTTCTCCACTATGGAACCAACTCATATGACAGGTGTAATTTCATTGCTGTCAACATAAATCATCAATGCTTGCTTTGTAACAAGTGCCTGGCATATGTCAGCAAGTGCTAGTTGAGTTGAACAATCAGGATTTCAGTATTTGCATTAGATTGACTTACATAAGGGCAGTGGAACCAGCACGAAATCAAGACCTGAGGAGGGGAGATGTTCTATGCAATGTGGGTGGGGAGGGTCTTGCTATTCATGGCTTTTCTTGAATCCTTCTACACCCCTAGAATTATGTTGTAGGACACAGATTATGAGGCAACTGTATTAATGTGAAGCAATTGAGAAAGTATAGCCATCATGAGCAGTTAACTGTAGTCATCAAAAAATGTAGAATGTAAGCAGAAGAATGGCACTATTCTTTCTGTGCACGTTGTCTTTAAGAGAAGAATGATGTTGCCTGAATCCATACATGGTTGACATCGAAATGGAATATTGGAACATAGGCAGTTGAATGTTTCCTCGATTGCCTTGAGATCCGATGCTGGGATGTGTCTGGTGGCTTGTCAGTGGCGATTGTATTGCTCTGTCTCATTCGATCAAAAGTAGAAACCAGGGAGCTGCCTCTGAATGGAGGCAGGATGGTTTCAGTGTGCCAAGAATAGTCAAGCAGGATTCCCAGAATTGTGGCCTGGAGACACTATTGCGTGGTTTGAGGGATAGAAAGTTGTTAGGCCCTACCAAGTCAATATTGATCAATATGAGGAATGAAGATTGGCCAGAAATGATGATGGCAGCAACTCAAGTGGGTTTTCAGTGAACCAGTTTTTTTTTTTTTTTTTGTGTGTGTGTGGGGGGGTCAGTCCTGGGTTTAAGCTCAGGACCTGAGCACTGTCCTTGGATTTTCTCAAGGCTAGAACTCTACCACTTGAGCCACAGCACCACTTCCTGCTTTTTTTCTATGTATGTGGTACCGAGGAATCGAACCTGGGTCTTCATGCATGCTAGGCAAGCACTCAACCACTAGGCCAAACTCCCTACCCCTTTTTTTTTTTGCCAGTCCTGGGCTTGAGCTCAGGGCCTGAACACTGTCCTTGGACTTTCTCAAGGCTAGAGCTCTACCACTTGAGCCTCAGCACCATTTCTGGCTTTTTTTTTTTTTTCTTCTATGTATGTGGTACAGAGGAATCAAACCCGGGTCTTCATGCATGCTAGGCAAGCACTTTAACCACTAGGCCAAACTCCCGGCCCCCTCCCTACCCTTTTTAAAAAATTTTTGTTCCAAACTTAGCATCTGCTGCTGCTTTTGCTCATTGCCAACCCCTGAACCTATTTTAAACAAAAGGATGACGAGTGATCTTTTTAGCCCTCAACTTTTCCTTGAGAAGTACATTTAATAAAGTGATTTGAGCAGACAAGATGGTGCTTAGTGCATGTGGGCATTTGATAGCTGTTTTTCTTAGCTGGGGACAAACTATACTGAAGCTTCCTTGGGAGTCAGTCTCTTGAAAGTTGTGTGGTTGAAACTTTAGATTCAGATGTTGGTGGTTCTTTTAAAAGACTCTTTTAACTTAGTTTGGACTGGCTATATTACATGATATATTTCTTTTCCATTTAAGTTAATGCTGTGTTTACATTCTTAGTACAGAGGAGGTTTTTGTTTGTTTGTTTGTTTCTGTAAAAGAACCTATTTCTTCAAGGCAGTGGACAATTGGAGAGAGTTGAAATGCCCTTGTAAGCTGCCATCTCATGTTCTTGGCCGCGTGTGTAAATGCTTTGTTTGTTTCAATGACTTCCAAGCCCATCCTGGCAATATGGGCCGACCTTAGTGTTAAGGCTTTGTCTACAGATCCTATTGGAATTTTGGGTTATCTGAGACATGGAGATTGCTGATGAAGACAGAGAGCTGTAGTGGGACTTTCTTCAAGGGCATTTATTTCCTGAAATCCACCCGTTGAACTCGTGTGTGTGTGTGTGTGTGTGTATGTGTGTCTGTGTGTCTATCTTTGCAGTTCTTCAGTTCTGTAGTTTTAGCTCATAAAAGCATCCCAACTGCTTGTTCTTCAGTCACAGAGTCCTTTCGGTTTAGTGACATGCCATTGGGGGAAGCCTTAAAGGGACAATGTGGCCTTCTCCAGAATCATCTTTATCTTGTGCTCACTGTTAGGCCATTAAGATTGGTATGCAGGAAGGTTGGTGATCTGGAGGAATGACAGAACTTGAGAATGACTTGTGGAATGAGTCCTTATATGAGACGTTAGGAGAATGCATCCTGTGCTGTGTACAAGGGAGCATCCTTCACCACCTCCCTTCTATACCCTGATCTGGGCAGGGGCTCTGCCTCAGAAAATGAGCCTAGACTCCCAGGAACAGAGCTTGTCCTAGTCAGTGTTGGTGGTGCTTTGGATCCAATTCACTGTCTTCTTTCAATTAGGTAGATTTTTCAAGGATTTTTGAAGGATATCCACTGAGAGGTAACTTTGTGAGACTTTTGCTTATTTTCGTCCTGTAGGGCTAGGTCCCAGCTTAGTTCAGACAGATACATATCTGGTTGTTTTTTGTTTGTTTGTTTTTGTTTTTATTTTTATTTTTTGCCAGTCCTGGCTTGAACTCAGGGCCAGAGCACTGTCCTTGGGCTTTCTCAAGGTTAGGGCTCTACCACTTGAGCCACAGAACCACTTCTGGCTTTTTTCTATGTATATGGTACTGAGGCATGGAACCCGGGTCTTCATGCATGCTAAGCAAGCACTCTACCACTAGGCCCAACGTCTGGCTTACATTACATTTTTTTGACAACACAGAAATACTGTGTTGTTGAGCCTCTGTTTTCTCATCTGTAAAAGTCTGGTTAGTTAGGTTTACCTTGTAGACCATACATGTCCAATAAATAGGAACTATTTTCATAGTCATTGTAAAGGGGTGGGGATATACCTGATACAAAGGATTAACAAAGCAGTCTACATCATGCAAATTGAATTGGACAGATGTGGAAAGTCTGCTGAGGGAGACAGCTTTTGAACTTTTTATCCTTTGAGTTAATAGAGCATAAAAAACGTATGAACCATTACAAAGAGTCCCCAAGTCCAGGAAGATTCGAAATAAGAAGATTTATCTTTTCAGTTGTGTTAGCAATAGGCTAGCCCAGTGTTTATGTCCTTTGGTAGCCTCTGGCCTTGTGTTCCTTTCCTGTGGCCTTCGCCTGAAGCTTCAGGGAGGACATCAGAGCAGAATGGGCAGGTGGTGTTTAGCCACCATTTTGCAAATGGCATTCTAGTCTAGCCACTCACATATGTAATCCTGGGATGTTTATTCGTGAATATTATTGCCATAAAGATTTGTTATCTGTCACTTCCCTTTTCCTGATTTGGAAAAAGAGATGGGTTTTCAGTGCCATCTAAGGCTTGCTATGGTTCAAGGCACAGAAACCAGGGTCACAAAGATGAGAATGGATGGAGGCAACCTGTTGGGAACATTCTCCCCCTCCCTGAATTCTTAGTGTAAGAATGTGCCTGCATAGTTCCTTGTCCTAAGGGCACATTTTGTAAATTAGGTTACTAAGCAATGCATGCCTGCTTGTGTGGATATGCAAACATCCTACCACCTGACCTCCTACCCCGAGCAGTACCCCAACCCCTTCTTGCCTCTCCTGAAAAGGTATATAAACCCCTGTGTGAAAAATAAAACTCACAGCTTGATCAGAACGCTTGTCTTGCTGCCTTCTTCGTGTCTCCTGTCCCTTTCATTCCTCCCTCTAGGTTCTTGGCCCTAGTTGACGTCCCGCTGGACAGGACAGCAACCTATGAAGCAATCAACCAACCAGCCAATCAATCAGTCAGTCAACCTGTTTTTCTCTACAAAAGATGGATTGTTTATAGGGGGTGTATATGTGTATGCATGTGTATCAGTACTGGGGCTTGGACTCAGGGCCTAGGCATGGTCCCTGAGTTTTTTCATTTCAAGCTGGTACTTTACCATGTAAATGGTAAATTGGAGGTTAATTGGAGGTAAGAGTCTCATAGACTTTTTTTTTAGACTGGCTTTGAATAGCAATCCTTATATCTTAGCCTCTTACATAGTTAAGATTATAAGTATGATTGGATGACTTAGTTTAAAAGCTGTTGTCAAGTTGAGAGTACACACAGTGGTAGAACACTTGCCTGTCGTGTGGGAGACCCTGGGTTTGATCTTTAGAGCTATAAGAAATAAAATCAAATAAATTCTATGGAACCATTTGGACAAAACATTTGCTTATATGAAACTCCTCTGCAGTATCTTATTCCCCCCTTAAAGGTTATCTGTGGATAATAGGAAATACTGGCTCCAAGCCATAGGTGTTCATTTGTACAGGAAACAGGTTTAAGGAAGACACATTTCCCAGAGCCTGAATGCCACTGAAGTATGATGTGATCTCTTCCTCCTGCGCTCTTTATGTCTTGATTGTCTGGGGAGCAATTGAACTTCTCAGAAGGAGGCAAACATGATTGCATCTCTTTCAGGCAGATCTTTGGCTCCCACACAAGGTTTTTGATGTGCTGGTATATCACAAGAGGTGACAGGTGGCCAGTGGGGCTTTCATTTGTAGCCTAAGTTAGAATTTGCCTTCACAGGTAGTCTGAGATGCTATTGTTCTGTTCAGTCAGCTTCCCAAAGTTTAAGCTTCCCAAAGTTTATAGGGAATAAAATAAATAAAACAGGCTATGTGCTCCTGGCTCACTCCTATAATTCTAGCAACTCAGGAGGGTTAGATGTGAGGATTACAGTTTGATGCCAGCCCAAGCAGATGAATTTGAAGAGAGACTAAGAGTCTCCAATTAGCCAGCAAAAAGCCAGAAGTGTAGGTGTATAGGCATGACTCAAATGTTAAATCACCAGCTTTGAACAACAACAGGAAAAAAAAAAACCCAAACATCAACTCATAATGAGGTCCTGAGTTCAAGCCCCAGCAACCCCCCCCCAAAAAAAAACCCCCAAACAAAAAGATGGTGTGGTTTGGACAGCAGTGCCATTTTCTATTCTATATTTGAGAACTTGTAATAGTTATCTCTGCATGGAAGGATGGAGGGTGACTGACTGAGATTTGCTTGATACAAAGGTTAAGTGCTCCCTGTCTGTCAGGGCCTGACTCACGCTTCTCCAGACCACAGGATGCCTGGCCTGCTGTTCATAACCCATTCCTGTCTGTTGTCAAGACCATTCATTGGGCTCGTGTGTCAAAATTTCATTTTTCTCCTCTGCTTATTGACAGTAAAAACAGCAAGGTGCTCCGCCTCTCTCAGTACAATACAGTGCTTTCTTCTTTAAAAAAAAAAATCTCTTCATGCCAAGATGAATACAGTTTGTTCAGATAGTGACCTTTGCTCTTACTAAGAGAAATGGGTATCAGAAACACAGGAGATTTACCTGGTTTCTGAGGGACCCTTAGGAGATTACAATCTGGTTGCCATAGCAACTTAGCAGCAGTGAAAATTACATGAACTAGACATCTGAAGAGAGGTATTTTAGGGATGCTTAAAAGCCTTCTCCCCTTCATTTTTCTCCCTGAGGAAGTGGGGCAGTGGTCAGGAGTGGAGGGGAGATACACAGAGACTGTTGGGGCTGGAAGCCTCGGACCTGTGCTTTGAACTGTAGCCTTGGTGCTGGTGTCAGCCATGGCTGAGGACGTGTCCCAGGCCCTTTCTGTGCAGGATAGTAGGTAGATAATGTGACAATCTGGAATATGCTCTGCATGCACAAATCCTCTCTTTCCATAATACCAAGGAATTGTATTTTCAGAACCTCGTATTTTGAGAGCTATCCAGGATTGAGGGCACATTGTCTGACAGTTTGTAGGAGAGAGTAAATAAATTTGAGATTAGTCAAAGAGAATCTAGGACAGTGTTTTGGTGCCCATCAATTCTTTCCCTCACTGATTAACTTCATAGATATTTATTATGAGCATACCCCAATAGCTTTAATACAAAGCAGATAGTTTTTGCTCTTTTAAGGTGATGCTAGAATTTGTTTAAGGACTTTTAAAAAGGCAGGTATGGTTTTCCTTGTTCAAGTGTGGTTTTATGTCATTATAGTAAAGGTGTGCTCCATATGTTAAAAACAAAGTTTTTATTTTTGTTGTTCTTTTTTTTGCCAGTCCTGGGCTTAAGCTCAGGGCCTGAGGACTGTCCTTGGATTTTTCTCAAGGCTAGAACTCTACCACTTGAGCCTCAGCACCACTTCTGGCTTTTTCTAAGTTTATGGTACCAAGAAATCAAACCCGGGTCTTCGTGCATGCTAGGCAAGCACTCTACCACTAGGCCAAACAACCGGCCCTGTTGTTGTTCTTTTAAAATTTGGGAGGAGCCAGGAACGTGGCCTAGTGGTAGAGTGCTTGCCTAGCATGCATGCAGTCCTGGGTTTGATTCCTCAGTACTACATATACAGAAAGAGCCAGGAGGAGTGCTGTGACTCAACTGGTCGAGTGCTAGCCTTGAACAAAAAAAACAAAAACAAAGAAACAAACAAACAACTCAGGGACAGTGCCCAGGTCCTGAGTTCAAGCTCCAGAACTGGCAAAATGAAACAAACAAAAAACAAAGCAAATGAACTCAGGTGACTTCCATGTTAAAAGAATGACTAAAAGTGAACTTACAGGAAAACAATGTACATGTTTCAGCAGCACTGAAGATCTGAAAAGATTTCCTCTTGATTCTTACAATGGCATTCATTCTGTGTTAGAGCTGGTATGGATTTTAAATGTTGAAGCCTGAAAGATCATTAACATTGCTGTTGTACAGAAAAAAAAATTACCTTGAAATAACTTATCAGTGAAATTAATGAAAACTTAGACTCCTTTTCCTTGAGTAATCCTGATTTTTTCCCTCCTCGAATTAATCTGTTTTTTTTTTATATTAAACATGATAAAAATCTGAGCAGTGATTCCTATGATGAATTAGTAGAAAAGGTGAAATACAAAGATCGTAATAGTCTAGTTTTTAAAGATGAATGACTTTGAGTTTTGTAAGACAGATAAATTGTGGTTTGCACAGTACATAAAGTTGATTTCTTTTGGGGGAAGGGGTATTGGCACTGAGGTATTTTTTGGCCAGTACTGGGAGTTGAACTCAGTGCTTCGGGCTTTATCAAGGCTAGTGCTTTACCACTTGAGACACACTGTACCACTTCCGGCTTTTTCTGTGTATGTGGTGCTGGGGAATTGAACCCAGGGAACTTGGGGTCTAGCCACTTTTTCACTAAAGGCTGGCACTTTACCACTTGAGCTCTGGCTTTACTTCCAGCTTTTTGCTGCTTCATGGAGATACAAGTTTTGTGGACTTTCCTATTTGTGCTGGCTTCAAACTATAATCCCCAGATCTCAGCCTCCTGAGTAGTCAGGATTATAGGCATGACTGAGAGCTTTTATTACTATTGTTACATAATAGAATCAAATAGCCCAGGTTAGTGGTAGAAAGCAGATATCAGTGTTAGATCAAAGCCCCATTTCTGAGTGATGTTTTCTTTTGAAAGTATAGTTCTTTGCTTGTTTCTCAGTGTTGTGTCTACACTCATGAGTGAGAAAAGAAGAGTGTGCTTTGCAAAGAAAAATCAACTTACGCTTGAGCTTTAAAAGTTACTTAGTTTAAACAGTACTAATGAATTCAGCTGTTCAATGTGAATGAAGTGTCCCAGTCTTCCTGAAAAATGTGAGCTGCATAGGATGTGCCCCGCCCCCCCCCACCTCGTGCCTCAGTGCAGATGTGCTCTAGTAGTAAATCGAACTTCTTGCATCATTTGGCAGGTTATTCTCGTTCAAGTCAATCCAGGAGAGACTTTCACAATCCGAGCCGAGGATGGGACGCTTCAGTGCATCCAAGGTAAGAAAGTTTTGCTAAACATTTGAAGCAAAATGTGTGACTTTTTTTTTTTGGAAGTTGTATATTTGTACCTTTTTTCCTCTTGTCAAATAATATAATATTCAAGTGATGCATTTACTTGCTGCTAACAAATCACCTTGAATTCTAGTGGCCTGTCACATTCATATGAATGATGTCAATTTCTGTGGATCCTGGATTTAGGTGTGGCTTTGCTGTGTCCATGGGCCCTGGGCCTCTCAAATTTCTAATATGAAGGTGTGTGTGAACCAGGGATGCAGTTGTTGTAAAGCATAGATGCAGGTAGGTCTGCAGGTAGATCAACAGCAGGCTTATTTGAGTGGTTACTGGTACTATTTACCATGGTGGGGGTGGCTATTAGCAGGACGTTTCTCTTGTTCTCTACTAAGTGGACATTTTGCTTATGAGGTAGGCTAAAGGTTGTAAATGATGGCAGCTGGCCTCATCAGAATAACCAAGAACCCTAAGGAGTCAGTAGAACTAGACCACTCTGAGGAAAGGGAATTAAACAAGGGTGTGAGTACTGGAGGGTACATCATTGGGATCACTTTAGGGAGGTGCTCTACCTTCCACACTGTTGACCCCCTTGAGTTATGTGTACTTGCCCTATGCAAAATACTTCCTTTCACCAAAGAGCCTATTCCCAAATCCTCTCACCTAGACCAGCCACAGTTGTAGGGGGGCTTAGTATGGGTTGAAGATGCAGTACCAAGGATGTTTGTTAAGTTCATGGAATGCCTATGCCTCATCTTTATGGTTTTTTTCAGAGAGAAATGAGTGGACTAACTCTGGTCCATGTGGAATTCTGGGTAGGAAAGTCACTGGGTAGGTCTGTGGTTGGTCTATAAACGTGTTTGGAAGGCATGGCTTCTAACAGCATGGCTCTTTCCAATAGTGATTGGGATTATGCCCCAAATGTTCAATTGGTCTGTACTTGTTCCTAATGGAAGCAGATTCTGAGCTGGGGATTATTTGTATTAGTGAGACTAGTTTACCAGTATGTTTTTAAAAAAAATAGAAGAAGAGATAGCAAATGACAATCATTTTTACTTTCCTCTCACCAGTTGCATGGAAACTTGATTTGCTTAACAAGACAGCATCCCTTGTGGACAATGCTTTTGTATCTATAAAATAAAAAACATAGCTGGGTTTGATGGTAATTCTAGCAACTCAGGAGGACTGAGATCTGAGGATCGAGGTTCAGATCCAGCCCAGGCACTAAAGTACGTGAAATTCTTATCTTCAATTAGTCACTAAAAAACAGGAAGTGGGACTATGGCTCAAGGGGTAGGGTGGTAGCCTTGAGCCGAAGAGCTCAGGGACAGGGCTCAGGCTCAGCGTTCAAGCCCCATGATCCACAAAACAACAAACATGTATGTATATATTAAATATGGATTTTGAAGGTCCAAGCCTGATGAATTTGAATTGTAATTAGGCTGAATGATTTAATCATTTGATTATGACTTCTGCTGACTCCATTTCTCTAACTACAATGTCCCTGAACTTGATCTTTGGTATTCGAAATCACTTAATAATGAAACCCAGTTTTTCTTAATGAAAAATATGGTGAAACCTCAAGAAGAGAGGAAAGAAATATTTTAAAATAGTATAGGAGATGATATTTTTCTGCCTATTTGTGGTACTAAAATGAGAAGGGAAGGGGGAAAAGCAAGATGATTGGGAGGGAAATGGAGACAACATCATGAGAAGGGGTATCAATGTGTGAGTAATGTACCTACTACCTGGTGAAGGTAACTGTAACCTCTCTATACATTATCTCGAAAATAAAAAAAAATAAGTACTGAGATCTACTTTGTATCTCTTTAAACATATTCTGTAGGAAAGCCAGGTAGAATGCTGCTGATCTGGAGCAAAGCAGAGGTTTTTTGTTTTGTTTTGTTGTTGTTGTTGTTGTTGTTTTACCTAGGAAAAAGGTAAGAAAGCAGTTGTTCCTCTGCTTACAATGTGTGTGCATGCGCGCACTGGGACTTGAACTCAGGGCTCTCTGTATTCTTGCTTGGCATTTTTACTTAAGGAAGACTGGCCCTCTACCACTTGAGCCACAGCTCCACTTTAGGCTTTTTTTTTTGGCTGGTGAATTGAAGATAAAAGTCTCTTAGATTTGTCTCCCCAGGCTAGCTTCAAACTGTAATCCTCAGATCTCAGCCTACTCAGTAAGTAGGATTACAGGTATGAGCCACCAGTGCCTACCTTGAGTTCAGTATTTGATAAGCATGGGTGTATAAATGTATGTGTATGTAGACATGTGTGTATGTGTGTTCACGGAGTTAACCTCTCCCTCATTTTAGTCTTCGTAGCTGGTGTGCTCAGCAGGAAATGTTGCAAGTATATTGCTGCATTCACAATGGGAGCTCTGTATTTATTCATGATGATACTCAGAGATAAGTGACACTTACACCCTTCCAGTGACTTCAGAAATGGCTTTGACTAAAGTCAAATTGTGAAGCCTGTTTATCTTGGTTTCTCCCAGCCTTCCTAGTCTTTGTTTTCTTCTGAAGATCCAGATTCTATAGTTATTATCTTCATTTGGGGCCTGGTGGTACCTGGCCCAATTTCTTGATGTGCATAGTACCTCGTGAGAAGGAACAGGAATCAAGGCCATGGGCTGTGCTGCTAGCATTCAGGAAGGCCTATAGTTGTCTAAGCCTCAATGGGACCCCTGACTGCTGCTAACGTGCAGGTCAGGCACAAAGTTAAAAAGCCAGTGATTACAGAGGGAGGCTACCCGTTTCCTCAGGTATGTGACCAGACCTCATGGGTTTCAGGTCAGAGAGAAACAGGATTCTGGGTATGATGTGAGGATGGATCCTCAGGGTCAGGGAGAAACAGATGATTCTCAGCAATGTGTGCTAACACCTTGTTAGTGCAGTAGGGCGAACCTACTGGTTTCGGATTGGACTGGTAATGCAGTTGGTGTTGCTTTAGAGCCTAAATCATTTCTGCTCAAAGTCAGGATTTGGCTCCAATTCGGAGAGGGTGCAGTTCCCACATGGGGCATCAGTTCCAGCTTCAGGGCAGGCAAAGTCCAATAGTGGAGGGCTGGGGCAGTGGAGGCAGTCTTTGCCTGCTTGCTTTGCAAACATCTATTAGGAAAGAGCTAGAAGTTGAGTCATTGAAAGAGCATTTGCATTTTTGTAGGGGCTGAATTTAGATGCCTGAAGTTGACAGGAGTGTGCAGGTGTGTGTGTGTGTGTGTGTGAGTTGGGATGAGGTGAGCAAGGTGCAAGGTGAGTGTTTGCTAGCGGTCTTCCTGGAAATTGTGCCATGGTTGTAACTGTCAGCCTCCTCACTTTGCTTTGGCAGCACTGGCCTAGATGCTGCTTTTGGAACAGCAAGTGGCTGAAAAGCAGGACTGGTTCCTGGACCTCCCCGGAAACTTTGAAGCCGTACCAGTGAGGTCCATCTTTGTTTGTAGTTCTAACTTTATGCCTAACGACTTTCAAAGACACTGTGACAACACGAGGAAGACCCCAGGAGCACGTCTTGATGTCCTTGAAAGGCTCCTCAACACTTGACACCAGTTTAGCATCAAAGAATAAGGATGTTAGGCTGAGAATGGGTTTTGTTTTTGTGAGAGAATGTCCTTGGTCATAAAGAAGGAAGAAAAACACAGGAAGCGTACAAAATGCTGTGACAGCAGATTAATTTCTAATGGAATATTTCTCAATATTTTCCACGAATCATGAATCATAGGTCTTGAAGGGGCCACAAAAGGGCAGGGTTTACTTTTTATTTGGAGGTTACCTATACCTATGATATCCTAGACAAAGGAGTTTTCATTTCTTAGCCAGGTGGAAGTGGAGGGTGAGTTAATTGTTAGGAAAAAGAGCCATCAGTCAGAGAGAACCCCTGCCTTTGCTTGAAGTCAGGAATTCGTAGAGGGCAGCTGTGGCTCTCATCATTTTCATGTCCTTGTCTGGGCTGAGGCGCTGGCAGAGCAGCCTTCCTTCCTGTCCACACATGCCATCTTTCTATTTGGGCCACTTCTCTGTTCCCTGTGAAATCCTTTGGCCAAAACAAATACTCCACTTCCTGGAAGGCTCTGAGTCTGTCTATTCCCAGAGTCCTCCTCATCACTGCAGTCCATTTCGACCTCCTTCCCCTGAGTTGGAGGAGTAGGGAGAGGTAACACTCCCTAGTCTGGTTGTTTTGTAAACCCTTCCTTCACCCTGGATTACACTCTGCAGTCAGCTGTGGCTGGAAACAACCCACCCTCCACCCTGACACCCAGCTACACAGCCTGATGGCTGCTCCTGACCAGCTTGCCTCTCTGCCAGGGGTGGCAATCCTTCTTTAAATCTTACGATTCTAGTGGTTAATATCATAGAGGTCAGTTATGTGTCTATCAAATTAAAAAAACTTCAAATCACATGGGGTGCTTGCAAGTAGCTCAAGCCTATAATCCTAGCTATTCAGAAGGTAAGATCTAAGGATCCCAGCTGAAAGCCAGTCTCAAGCAGATACTCTTACCTCCAGTTAACTATCAAAAAGCCAGAAAGGAAGGGAGCACATGACTGAGGGTTAGAGCACCAGCCTTGAGTGAAAAATGTGGAGTGAGAATGTGAGACCAAGTTCAGGCTCACTACTGGAACAAAAACTAAACAAAATTCAAAACATATGATTGAAGCTCCTCTGTTGTTGGCTTTACAGAAACATATTAAAGTTCTAGAGAACTTTCCTAATGATCCTACATTAACACTGAGATTTTTGTCTGATTGTCATCGGCCATGTGAGCCTGTATATGTCCTGTTGATATAAGCAGAAAGAAAGAGAGTGCCCTTCTTTTAATCAATAACAACATTGAAAAACTAGTTGCTCAGAATTATTTAGATCTTTTTTATAGCAATGTAAGTTAGTGGAGATCTGGAAATGGCTAGAAGATAGCCATCGTGTGCTTAGAAGAACTTATTTAGAGCCAGCTATAGCTTTGTTAGAATGGGGAGCTCTCTTCTCTTTCTTCTTCTCCTGTACCCTCTTCACCCCTGTGTGTGATTCTGTGCTGTTGGAGTGGGTGAGGGAAGGGAGTCATTGATGGTCAGCCTGCAGCTCAGTGAGAGATGCCACCCTCTGTCTTCTTGCATCAGTCTTGCACATCAATCAGCATCCACAAGGGTACAATTTGGAACTGACTGCACTTAAGGTTCTGTTTTTTGTTTTGTTTTGGTTTTGACAGTCCTGGGGCTTGAACTCAGGGCCTGGGCAGTGTCTTTGTGTTTTCTCAAGGCTAGTGCTCTAACACTTGAGCTACAGCACCACTTTCATTAATAAAGTTTTTTTTTCACAGATTAAAATACTGGCCTGTCATGCTTTCTAAGAATCTTATGACAGATCATAGGAAGCTCAGCTTGTCTCTTGCTTTGTTTATGGGGAAAAAATCATGAATGGTGTCACAGTTTTGTTTCATGAGCTAAGGTAGACAATTTCAAAAGCAGAGTGTCTGAGTTTTTTTTTTTTTTTTTTTTAATGCTAGTACAGGGGCTAGAACTCAGGGACTTGTGTTCTCTTAGCTTTTTCACTCTAAGGCTGGCAGTCTACCCCTTGAGTTATACCTCATTTCTGGCTTTTTGCTGGTTTACTGGAAATCAGAATGTCACAGACTTTCTATCCTAGGCTGACTTCAGACCATGATCCTCTGCTCACACCTCCTGGGTACCTGGGATAGCAGGTGGTCCATCTCTTTAATATGAAATGAACAGAAGCCAAGATTTCCTGATTCAGGAGCAGAAAACTCAGAGCACAGGACCTGTGCTGGGTGAATCCTGTCCTTCAGAGTCTGATGGTTGAACCTTTGCCTTGGCTTGAAAATAACAAAAGTTTGATTTAAAAAAATTCCTAGGAGCTTGAAAGTGAACTCATTAGAGTATGTGTGCACTAAATGCCTCATAAGTTTCATCAGGATTAGTTCATTATATTTAATTATTTGCAACATCCTGACTATAGAACATGGGAGCTTGCTTTATTATAAAAGAAGCTGCTTTGAAAGCCCATTTATTTTGCATTTGGGGTTTTGCAAGGAGGATGGCTAACACACTGAAATGTTTGTGCAAATTGAAAAAATTTCATGGAACTGAAAAATGGCAATTCTTTTTGCCCAGGTTAACCTTAGTGCCATGCCCGTCTTTCTGATTAATCTAAAGCTGTATTTGGTGATAGTCAGTTCACACTTCTCCAGGTAGCTTGAAGTCAAGAGAGTCTAAGTGTGTATGAAAACCTTCACGCTTCCACTTGCTTTCCAGCTTATTTTGTCCCTCCTTAGACCTAACTTCAACACAATTAGCCTTGTGTATGTGCGGATGTCTTTGCTATTTAAGGTTTATTTTTTGTATTTTCCTCATGTAGATTTGTGTCTCCCCATGAAGTATTAGGAGAAAACTGACTTTAGTTTTGGAGTCCACCTGATTCCCGGAAGTGTCTGGGTTTTTATTTTATATCTATGATTTAGTTTTTCCTCCAAACAGGAACTGGTAGATGCATGGCTATTTGATACAATAAGCTTTTCATTTGCTGAACTTTTAGGCCCCTGTCCAGACAATAGCTTGTTGCCACTAATTGGTGATAGTGATCTTACACACACCCCTGCAGGGGAGGGGGAGGGGGCTAGGACTGGTAAGTACTGCTGGATCTCTAGTATGAAGTCCAGTTATGGACCCAATGAGAGGGATCAAGTACTGTTTGTAGTCTGATTTCCGTATGTGCCAAACTGTGGTGCTGCCCCAGATTACGTTGAGTCGCTCCTGGGGGAGGTACCTAGTGTCTGGTCCCCTCTGCCTCTCTCTTCTTGCTCTGCCCAGTTACTGTGATTTCTTTATGTCTCCTTAAGTTTGAATGATTATGGAAGTTTTAACCATGAGACAAACCCTTCAAGTGTTACAGCATCATCAGATTCTCTTTTTCTAGTTGAGTTCTAGTGGTTTGCTTTGCTGGAAGATCTAAAGGTGAATTATCAGAATTACAAAGTTATATCACTGGACTGAGGCTAGCTAATGCAGAGCCTTTTAGCCCCAGTTTGCTCTGGTATAATAGGGCCAGTGACTGAATGAACATCCCTGATAGGCTTGTGAGCCAGGCTATGTGTCCATCACCACCATCCTCATTGTCAGTTCCATTGTCATCTGTGGTTTCACACAGGGCTGCTAATTGATGTTTTCCTAAAGTGATTGGGTGATTAATTGTGGCTGTGACCTACTGTCTTATATGTGGAAATCAGCCAAAGTTCTGGCCTGTTCCCAGTTTACAGGAATAAGCCTTACAGTAGGTGTTTCAACTCTTTCCATCTATATACATTGTACTGATCAGACTTGGGATTGTAAACAGGGCAACTCATGTATAAGGCGAGCTTGGTCATCTTTGCAGTTTTACTGTTGGTGATTATAGCTGTTTATTCTCCCATCATGTGAGAACAACTATAGCCATACAGGCTTTTGGAGTCTGCTCAGGCAGCAGTTCCTGTGAGTGTGTCTGTTCTCTGAAAGACTTGTCTCTTTCATTTCCACCAAACTCAGTGCTTCCTTTATTGTTCATTTAGTGTATTTTGTGCTTAGGTAGTGCTAAGGGTTAGTAAGGTATATTTATTGGTGAGTTCATTATGGGTTCTGGAAGGAGAAACCCTGACTTAGAGAAACCCCTGTGTTATCTATTGTAAAGCACTGGTTTTGCTTGCATCTGTTTTCATTTTTCTAGGATCATTAGAATGATAGCCATCTTGAAGATTGGCTGTGAGGGCTGAGATTCTATGTAGAAAGTACTGTGAACAAATAAAGTTCCCAATAAACAAGAATCCTTAAGCCTCGGGGTCATCGTTATGAGTATGACTTCTTTTTCTTCTTTTTTTTAATAAAGCATTTTGGTGCCAGTTCTGGAGCTTGAACTCAGAGTCTGAGCACTCTTCTTTAGCTTTTTCCACCTAAGATTTGTATTGGACCACTTGAGACCTACGTCTGCTTCTGGCTTTTTTTTTTGGTGGCTAATTGGAAATGAGGGTCTTACAGACTTTCCTATCTGTCTGGCTTTAAACTGTGATCCTAAGATCTCAGACACCTGAGGAGCTAGGATTACAGGTGAGCTACTTAGTGCCTAGTAATAGCTTTTATTTATTTATTTATTTATTTATCTATTTATCTATCTATTTATTTATTTATTTGGTCACTGGGCTTGAACTCTGGGCCTGGGCACTGTCCCTGAGTTCTTCAGCTGAAGGCTACCACCCTACCCCTAGAGCCACAGCCCTACTCTCCATTTTCTAGTGGTTAATTGGAGATAAAGAATCTCACGGTCTTTAGTGCCTAGGCTGGCTTTGAACTGAGATCCTTAGAGCTCAGCCTCCTGAGTATCTATGATTACAGGCGTGAGCCACCATGCCTGGCTAATAGCTTTTGGCACTTTAAAGAATGAGGGCCCCATGGCTGGGTGCTGCTAGGACCTTCTTAAATGTCTTCATGTGTCAGTCTAAACATTTCAGGACAATATGTTGAACACTCTTGCAGCAGAGTCCGCCTCGGGTGTGGGGGGGGTCACTGGAGGAGTACAGTGTTGGCTCTGAAGATATACTGCTTGCAGTTGCTTCAGTGTTGCAGACTTTGGCATAGTGGTGACTCATAGGAGCACAGGCTTTGACATTGTCATAGCCATTTACCACATGCTATTTCACAACTTGTAGTCTACAGGCACTTGCTTTATAATTTTTTTTTCCTGTATTTTTTAACCCTATTCTTAACACAGCTTGAAGTCATGCTAGAAGGGTCTTTAATGAAGCAAATGGAATGGAGTTCTTCCAGATGGCATTGCTGTATCTTCTGGCGGGTTGCCCGTCACATCTCAGTGCCTCTCCAGCACATCAAGGCAATCATAGTGATGGGAAGTGATTTCCCAGTATAGTTGCTACAGTCTGCTTGGGCAGCTCGAACACAAACAGCAAGGATGGCTGGATGGCTTCTAAACAGGAGAGATTTATTTCTTGTGGTTTGTTTCAAAGGTGTGGGACATCTCCCATCAGAACCCTGCACTGCCACTTTCACTGTGTGACCCAGGTCTGCTTTCTGCTCACTTCTCACAGGGTTGGAATGGGCCTAGTCTTGAAGATAAGGGGAGGGAGGCAGAGAGCAGCAGACTGTATTGTGGTACTTGCCTTTGTTTCCATTTGCTTTATGATTGAATTTGGCTGACCTGTTGCTTCCCCTTCTTTTTACCTTTATAGATCAGGATGATGGGTGATGTAGATGTCCAGGAAAAATGTTTGTGTCTGGGGTGGTTCCCACAGCATGTGGTTTTTGAACCCATGATGTGACTCAGGGAGCCCACTCTGAGGAGCTCACCAGGCAGCAGCTTGGTTCTCGTTAGCATCGATTGGCATCACTAGCTCTGCTTCACCATCGGGGTCAACCTTATAATTTGGTACAGATGTGAGTTCATCATCACAGGGTTTCAGACTCAGGTCCATGGTAGACAGTGCCTTGGTGATGGGTTCCCTGTGATACTGATGTCCCTGGTGCCTGAGTGCTGAGACAAAGGAGATAGGGTATTGTGGAAGTAATATTCCCTTGAAAGAAGGAAATCTGGATGAACCATGCCCGTACATGAAAGACAAGATTGTCAGAATTAAGCTTAGTTCCAGAATGGACCAAGGGAAAAAATGACAGGAGAGGCAGAAAAATATGAAAACATCTGGCTTAAAGACTCTTCCTAAGTTCAAACATAGAAGCCTCCCTCCCTCCCCCTCCCTCCCTCCCTCCCTCCCTCCCTCCCTCCCTCCCTCCCTCCCTCCCTCCCTCCCTCCCTCCCCCCCCCCTCTCTCTCTCTCTCTCTCTCTCTCTCTCTCTCTCTCTCTCTCTCTCTCTCTCTCTCTCTCTCTCTCTCCTTCTCTCCTTCTCTCCTTTTCTGTACTGGTGTTTGAACTCAGGGCCTGGGTGCTTTCTCTTAGCTGGAAAATCCATGCTTAGTTTGGCTTCAAATTGTGATCCCAAGATCTTAGCTTCCTAAGTAGCTAGCTCTCCCTTCCTGATCTCATGAACGGAGGTTTAAACGGAGACTCTGTTGTCAAAGGACTTATTGGTTAAGTCTTCAGTTAGCATGACCTAACTAGGCGACTGTTTTATTGGGAATTATTTTTTCTTCTCTATGTCTCTACCCCTACATATTGCAAAAATAAAATGGCTTTCCTAAGATAGGTGTTGTAAAGTTCAACGAAAAGATGGTTGAATTAATCACCATGTAGAAATACGAAGGTTTCTGTGAAGAGATAACGTCTCATGTTACTTCATTCAAACTTGTTCTCTCAAAATACCAGATATGCTAAAGAAATGGCCTTTGTCATGGAGACTCTGATAGAAATGATGTGTCTTGGCAGTGGAGCCCTGGTGCATACAGAGCCAAGGGAAGTACCAAAGTGAGGCGGGCCCGTGTAAAGCTGGCTTTACATTGTAAAGTGTTCTGAAGAAATAGGAAGATTTCCTTGCATGCTATGGAACAAGGAAGTGACTCAGAGGGCAGAATGGATGGGGGTCTCCATCCAGAACCCATAACTGACCTGGGACTCAGAGCCTTTGCCCCAGGAACAGAGGAGGGCGGCAAGCTGCAAGGGCAGCCGAGGTCAAGCCATCATTCCAGGACAACATACAAAACAGGATTAGGCACATTCTCTTTCTGTATTCCCTGCCCCCCTTACATGGACAGGGGACCATTGTAGACACTTAAAACTTTGAGCTCTGTTGGGAAATAATCTGTTGTGAGAGTGAAATTGCTGATCATTACAAAGAATTACAATACTGAGATCCTTTTTCTAGCTGAGTTCTGTCGCCGTTCTGTGACTGGAGTTCATTGATCATTCTCTGCTCCTCTGTGCACCTGGCATACTGGTATCCGCAATTAACATTCTTCAGAAGTGAATAGAATGCCAGCCGCCAGCCTGAGCCTCTCAGGACGACAGGTGCATTCTCCCAGTTTCTGGGCCATACCCACTGGTCCGAAGGCGAGAAATGGCATGGAGTAGATGTTGATGAAAATGGAATTATTTTTGAAGAATTGGAGCTGCATACTTAAAAAAAAAAAACTCTGGAAAATTCAGGAGATACAGGAAATGGCTCAACAGGAAGGGAGAAAAAGACTTACTAATTTTCAAGCCCAGTTCCCCTTATTGATACAAATGCTATTAACTGTACACCTTCTACAGTCTTCCCTCCCTCCCTCCCTCCCTCCCTCCTTCCCCTCCTTCCCCTCCTCCCCCCTCCCCTTCCCCTAGTTCATAGGCTTTAACTAAAGGCCTTTCACTCCTGCTTAGGTTTTTCACTCAAGGCTGGTGCTCTACTGTATGAGCCACACCTCCACTTTGGCTTTTAGATGCCTGAGTTGATTTTGAGCCATGATCTTTATATCTGTCTCCTGAGTAGCTAGGATTATAGGTAAAAACTGTCAGCTTCTAGCATTGTGAAAGTTTTTTTTTTAATTAAAGTACTTTACATTAAAGATCATTTGAACTTATGCAATAAAATTTTGTTTGGTACCTCCTCCTCCTCCTCCTCTTCCTCCTCCTCCTCCTCCTCCTCCTCTTCCTCCTCCTCCTCCTTTTTTTTTTTGGCCTGTCCCAAGTCATATCTCTGAACTTCTTTTTGCTCAAGGATAGTGCTCAACCACTTGATCCACAGTACCACTTCCAGCCTTTTCTGAGTAGTTTATTGGAAATAAACTAATGGACTTTCCTGCCCTACCTGGCTTTGAACTGTGATCCTCATATCTCAGCCTCCTAAGTAGCTAGGACTAGAGGTGTGAGCTACTAGTGCCTGGCTTAAGTTTAGTTTTTTCTTTTAAATGAAATGTTGACAAACCTCTCTTTCTGAGAAGAATAGAACAGACTACATAACAGATTAAATAATAGTACAGATTAAGGTTTGTTTCCTTTAGCCCTGTTGTATTAATCAGGCCTCAGGCCTGATTAATTCATTGCATAGTAGGTCAAAACAGGTAATTTCCAAAATTCTGCCTACCTCCCAATTTCTTTTTCCTTTCTGGATTTTAATTTTGAGATATTTTTAAAGTTTTAAACTTTCAAGGTACTTTTTCTGCATTTAGTTAAAGTTCATGGCAGCTCAAGTATTTGGTTTTCAGGATAGTAACAGGTAGCATAATGTAATATTAATTTTCTTTTTCCCCTAAGTAGTTGAGCTAGAGGCATCACTCATGGATGTGCAGTCGCTGTATGAAGAGGAGATTTGAAGTTACCATTGAGTTTAGATATGAGATTACACTTCTTCATTTTTTAAACAAAGTTTTAATAATAACACAGATATCTTTTATATCACCAGATCTCTAAGTACCTATAAAAGTAAAACAACAACAAAGCTGCCTTGAATGGCATGCTTCCTATTTTTTGCCTCCTATGTATCTGGGATTACTGGCATGTATTATTGTGCTCAGCCTTGATTTGTTTTTACTACTAGTTTCTCTCCACAGAAAATGTTGGTTGGTTCTGCAGCCACACTGGGTTTTTTTCCCCCTTTTCCGATCAGTTCTTCATGTCTGTATTGCTCAAGACTACGTACAAGAGTCACGTTCCCTTGGGTTTTGGATTCCTCTGTGTGCGGGGCTCTAATGCCTTCTTTCCAGGCTCAGCAGCTCTAGCATTCTTAAGAAGTGGGGGGGGGGGCTTTGGTTTTCCAAAGTTTGTGCATTGTGTTGTTTTCTGTCTGCTCTCCATGCCTCTCCTTCACATGTCACCCTTTATATCTTGAACCCCTCTTTCTGTTTTTATATCATTTCTCTCAAGTTCTGCACGACAAAGGCCATTTTCTTTAGCAAACCTGGTATTTTGGGGGCTGTGTTTTCTTCCTTGAGAGCCAAGGGGAAGGCCCTCTGCTTGGAAGCTGTCTGAGAAAAGTTACAGGGTCTCCTGCGAACACATGGCCAAGTATGACACCCTTAAATGTCCCTAATTATCAGGAGCCTGCAGTTTAACACATCAGCAAGGCTATGGGACTTTTCTGAGTGAAGAGGTGGAAGCTGTGAGCCAGCTACCTGAAGATCATTTGTTCAGGTGTCTGGAGAACGCCTGGCAGAACTTTGTTTGCTGTATTTGATGTGTGAGTTCGGGAGAGAAAAGGCTGCAGAGGAGATGAATAGTTCAGATTAGAGCTGAGATGGGATATTGGGGTGCAGAATTCTACCCTCCCCTCACCATCCTGCTCAGGAGCCAGAGAGCCATGGGAAGTTTGACTTGCCAAAATAGGACTTGGGTACAGTCAGTGCTCCCTTTTTGAGCGGGAAAATAACTCCATAACTAGAACTTATAGACAAGGGGGTACTACACTAGGAGGTTTGTGTCTCTGGCATGCCCGTGCCACAGGGGATCAGCGTCCTCCCTCCTCCCCCTCTCCTTTCCTGGTGGCTCCAGGCTCCTGCACTGGGGAGAAACCACAGAGGCAGCCTCTGCCCTGTTCCAGACCAGCTCACTGCGACCTGGCCGCCAGCCCTGTTTCCTGCTGATGTGGCCTCCAGGCCCAGCAGAACAGAGCCGCCTCAGTACGAGCATGAGTCACCCCAGGATAAGGAGAAATGAGCAGCGACAGCGCCCAGCTGCCTGGCTTGCCTTGTAGATATACGTACTGAAAGGATACCTTTTTTACAGGAAGGGAGGAGGGGGAGAAAGTGTGTGTGGGGGAGTGAAGAATGCCTTCTTCCCTCCCTCCCTTATCCCCCCCATCAGGTAGGGATTTGTTTGGGCCTGGGCAAACTTTCTTATCTGTAGGTGTGAAGTTGGGGTGGGGGAGGTGCAGCAGCTTTAGAAGGTCAGCCCAGGGTCTTGCTTTGCTGATGCTGGGACAGGCTGAGTTCTCTGCTGTATCTGGTAGATGTGTGCAGACGAATAATAGAATAAAATCTCAGTTCTTCAAAACCAAGTAACTGTAGTTTGTGGTTTGGTGAGGAAGGCCCTCTCATTTGCGCAGGAGCCGCACAATAGAATTCTGAGGGACTGCGCAGGTTCAGGTCCTGTGCCCCAAGAACCCCAATGGGCGCTCATTGTGAACTTCTGTGCCAGCTCTGGTACTTGGATTCACCTCTTGGAAGGTCTGAGGACAGCTTGCTATCACCTTCTAACAGTACCCCTGCTCCTTAGTCCCTCTTCTCCCCCAAGCCAGGGTATCAAGTCATTATACAAGGAAATGAGACTTTAATTTTGCTTTCTCTAGCTCTTCAGTGGCTTCTGTTTGTGAAAAGTTACTATAGAGTATATCAGCTACTGCGGTTGTTCACCCTTTGTCCAACCCTTTCTGTGTGCTCCCACTAAACGACAGATAAACTTACGGGAGGTAAAGAAAACAAAAACAGCAACAGAACCTCTTGTTTCCATTTTGTGGAGTTCATTGAAATAAATAGTATTTTATATGACCTTATGCACATAGCTTTTGCGCCTTTGTGAGCGTCTGCTAACAATGTCCTCCTTTGGTCTTCCTGTGTGAATGGCTGGAGAGCTGTATGAACAGATGCAGCAGTGGTATTCACTAGACATTATGTTGAAAATGAGCTGTATAACTTGTGGGTGTGGTTGAGAGGGAAAAACTGGGAGAGAACAAGGGAAGAGATAACATTGTTCAAAAAGAAATGTATTCTTTACCTGACTTGTATAACTAACTCTTCTGTATATCACCTTTACAATAACAAAAAAAAAAATTAAGAAAAACTGGGAGAGGGAAAGGGGTGACATTCTCCTAAAAGAAATGTAACTGTACCTTTGTACATTACCTTTATAACAACAATTAAAAATTATATCCCAAAAATAAAGTAAAATGATGGGAAAAAGCTGTTACTAGAGAGCTTCTGCTTCCGTTAATCTCACAAGGGTCCTCATGGCACATGCCAAGTGTAAGTGACACTCAGAACAGATGGAGGGGCCTGCACTCACTTGCCTAGCTTCCTCCTGGGAGTGACTGTTGGAATTTCTCTTCTGCCACCCCAATACAGCGTGCACTCCATGAAACCCCAGGTTCAGTCTACTTTTTCCTATTTTCTTCCTGGGAATATTGCTTCAGCCAGAGTGCCATTGTGAGGCATTCTTGCCATGAGCAGTAAAGGTTCATCGCTTTTGCCTGAATCCTGTCTTTCCAGTCTCCTAGTGGAAGCTGAGTAGCCACCTTCTGGGCTCCTTGCCTCCACCACAAACTGGGATGGGGACAGGTGGAGAGAAGAACCTTTTCCCAGCTGAGGGGTGAGGTTGTAGGGGTGGCAGTGTGAGCCAGATATATGAAAGACAGAACCATCAGCATGTTTAAAGTATGGTGAAGGTTTTAAGTTACAGAAACCAGATATGGGAAATGATTAAGAAAACCTAATCAAAGGTAATCCTTAAGCTAGCCAAGGAAATAGGAAGAAAGCAGAGGAGCGTTTGTTAAAGTTTCATTGTGTCAGAAGGCTGTCTTAAGGCTTCTCTGAGTTCTAGTGAGTCTCTCTGGCTCTGCCTCTTACTATTTCTGTCTGTTACTGTCCCTATCTATATGTCTCTGTTTCAGCCTCTTTCTCTTTCCTGGTCCTTGGGACCTGGTTGCTGTCCCTTTCGCTTTTTTTTTTTTTTTTTTTTTGCCCACAGTTGGCTTTCTACCACTTCAGCCAACAACTTCTGGTTGGTTTTTGTTTGTTTGTTTGTTTTGTTTTTAGTGGAATCCAAGAGTATCTGGAAATTTGTCTTCCTAAGCTGGTTTTAAGCTGCAAGTTCTTAGGTCTTAGCCTCTTGAATAGCAAAGATTATAGGTATAAGCATTGGCACTGGGCAAAGATGCTTTGTTTCCAGTAGGTCATACCCTGATAGAATTAGGAAATAATCCAAGTTGTTTATGATTTTCTGTGCTGCTGTAGTTCATGTGTTGTAGGCTGGTTTTACAGCTTTGTGACTAACTGGAAGCGGGGAGCTGGTGTATTTGCCAGTCCTCGTTCAGTGGTAGAGGTGATGTATATGTAATTATATGTTTGTTTGTTTTCTATTTTCTTGAAAAATATCTAGCATGTCCATATTTTAGGGACCATTTTTCCAAATGTTCTTGATAAGTATATTCTTCCAACACAGATGTTAACTAGGAAGCTGTGGCCCCGGGAGGTGACCACTCTTTGGTATGTCCATAATTCTGTAGTACAGATTTGCAGGAGACTCTTTGTTTAAAAGAAACTTCAGAGCCCTGGAAAGCCACGTGATTACAAAGTCCCTTGGCTTTATTTTATTTTATTTTTAAGTTCTTATTTTAAGTTCTTTCATATGTTTTACTGTCATCAGTTCCATAAACTAATACAATTGTTTTAAATCAAAGAACTTTGGCCATTGTTGGCTTGGTGTCTTTTCTCCCCCTAATATGATTTGACCCAGTCTGGCTCAGAATCAGTATTGCTTTCCACATCAGCCACCCATCCAAGTGGCAGGACATGCCGGCATGGGGTGAAGGTGAGAGGAAGTGTTCAAGATGGAGCTGGGTGAGCTGTTGCCCCCTAAGGCTGGCTGTTGCTTCCTTTGGGTTGGCAAAGGACTGGCACAGGAATTTCCGTTACACGCAAGGGGAAACCAGGTAAGCCTGATGGTGTCAGGTTGCCAAGCCAAACCTAAAGCTTCTTTGTGTCATTTGCTAATGGAACTTGGAAGCCTCACCTTGGAAAGTGATTACAGAGAAATGACAAGTGCTGCCCTGGGAGGATTTTAAGTGCTGGCTCTCCAAGCCAACCGGATTCTACTTGGTTAAAAGGCAGCTCATGGATCTCTTTGATCTTGATGTGGAAATGAACCCTATCAGTTTCCAGGTCAGAGCACTTTCCCTGGGTGAATGTTGGATTAATCTTTTGAGATGTCTTTCTTCAGATGGGGACCATCAAAGGTTAACTTATCCTGCAGGGTCTCCTGTTCTGCATGGAGGCGTGATTGTTGCTCTAATGATGCTTCCTGCATGGTTTACTGGTCTACGTGCCACTGTGACTGTTCACTGTTCTAACAACAATGTTCTTGTGTGTAAATGTGATTTGCTCACATTTGCAGATAAGACTGTCAAGTCTGCAGAGTGGCGACTTTTTGCTCACATAGCATCCTGCCATTCTTGAAAAGTTCTTGACCACATTATCACAAATGTTACCTGGATTGTATTTTTTTGTGCTCTATATTAAAATTTTTTTGCACTATTCCTTCCATTTTTGTTGTTGAACTTAAATAGTTGTACCACAATGTTTTAACATGTCCTTTTATGTATGGAAAGCATCTTGACCAAAATCACCCTTTCCGTTATCCCTCCTCCCCATCTATCCCAGTCCCCTCCACCTCTTGTGAGGTTTCCCCTTCCTTTCCCTGGGGCTTGAACTCAGGGCTTGGGCTCTGTCCCTGAGCCTCTTTGTGCTCAAGGCGAATGTTCTATCACTTGAAGTGCAGCACCATTTCTGGCTTTTTTGAGTAGTTTATTGGAGATCAGAGTCTCATGGATTGTGGGGGGAAAAGAGGGGTGGGGCGGGATGGGAATGTGGCTTAGTGGTAGAGTGCTTGCCTAGCATGCATGAAGCCCTGGGTTTGATTCCTCAGTATCACATAAATAGAAAAAGCCAAAGTAGTACTATGGCTTGAGTAGTAGAGCACTAGCCTTGAACAAAAGAAGCCCAGGGACAGTACCCAGGTTCTGAGTTTAAGTCATAGAACTGAGGAAAAAAAAAAGAGAGAGAGAGAGAAAGAAAGAAAGAAAAGAATCTCACTGGAATTTTTTTCTGTCCAGGCGGGCTTGAACTCAGGCCAGGATGTCTTCCCTTAGCTTTTAGAAGGCTAGTGCCCTTCTTTTGTGCTTTTGAATTCTCATTGAACTGCCCGTTAATACTATCTTTAATTATGAAGAAACAAAAATGTAAAATGGCTGGCTAGTTTATATGATGTATGAGTGAGAGAAGCAGGCTCCTGGTCTGTGTGTGTGTGTGTGTGTGTGTGTGTGTGTGTGTGTGTGTTTTATTGTCAGGGTAAAGTGTGGAGGGATTACAGTTACATTTGCCAGGTAGTAGGTGAATTCTCACACATTGATACCCCTTTGCATGATTTTGTCCCCATTTCCCTCCCCTTTCCCAATCATCTTGTTTTCCTCCTTCCCTTTCCCTTTTTCTTTCCTCCCTTCAGATTTGTATAATCACCACCACAATGAAAATATCAACTTAGTATTACTCTGTCTTTCTGTGCCATCCCAGTAAAGCTGTTCTCCGTATTCCACCATCCCTAATCCCAGCAAACAATCTGTTTCTATCTCTATCAGTATATGTGTGTGTGTATAAATATAGTTTTGAGTTGAGTTAAAAATTATCTTGGTATACAAAGGGATTTTAATTCAGCATGTCAGTTTATGAGGATAGTGCTTCTTGGTCAGTGTCACCTTTCTATCATTCTTCCTCATTTCTCCACCCCCACTCAGCTCCTCAATTTACCTGGTTCCATTTTCCCTTGCGCACATTGAGTAGAATGGCTGTATCTTCCCACTCTCCCACCCTTCCACTCAGTTGTGTCCATTAGTCCTGAGTAGAATTATAACTGAGAAAAGGGTTGAGTGCCATTGGAGGTGGTTTGCCTTCATGCCTAAGTGTGGTCTTGGGTATTGGGAGAAGGTGAACTGACTGATGGCTTTTCCAATGCTGTTATTTTCCAATGTGGTTTGGAAGAAAATTCTCCGCATATGAAGTCAAGAAAGTGCAGGAAGCCTCTGGTTAATGAATTTTTTGTGTTTCACATTTTCCTCTCATAGGGAGTCCTGGAAAATCACTTCAAAAAAGAGTGACACTGCTCTGCATGCATATAATATGTGTCTTCTTAGGCTACCTTGGGTTCTGGACTTTCCTCTGATAGAGTCAGTCTACTGCTGACCACACCATGGATTAGAAACAAAGCCATTTTGTGTAGCATTTAGGTTTGTCGAGTCCTGTGGCTGGGCTTAGAGGTCCATCAAACTTGTGCATCTTGGACCAAAGCCTGGCAATTTCTTAGAGCTGTTGTGTGTTATTCATGACAGGGATTGGCTGCTGTGCAGTTTGAGAAGTCGTTCTTGCTTTCTGGAGGTAGGATTCACACATGCACTCACATATGCATGCCTGGGCACGTTGTACACACACACAGAGTTGCTGGTGTAGACAGTTTGAGGTATATTCTGTTATTCTGTTCTGTAACTATCTAATTCTGGATATTCCTTTTACCGGAGAAAAACAATAGCCACCAGCAGGCATCTCCCATCCAACTAAGGTCCCCAGGCCAGGGAGGGTGTGCGTCTACCTGTTTACCTTCTGTCTCTACAGTTGGCTGTTCTGAGTATTTCATACAATCCGTCATCTTTGTGGGTTTTCTTCTTTTACTCAGCATATTTTTGAAAGGGATCTAGTTTGTAATGTGCCAATATTTCATTTCTTGTGTTGCTAGATCGTGGTCTGTTGTCTAGTAGTAGATAGACTACATTTTATGGACATTTGAGTTGTGTTCACTTTGTTGACCATTATTATAGTCATGAGCATTTATGTTCTAGTTTTTGTGGAGAAATGTGTTTTATTCCTCTTGGGTTTGTGCCCAGAGGTGAAATTGCTGGGCCGAGTGGTAATTATGTTTAATCTTTGGAGGAGTTGTTTTCCAAAGTGTACACCCATCTTACCTTCCTACCACCAGTCAATTGCCCGTTTTTCCTGTATCTTTGCCAATACTTGTTCTTACCTTTTTAAAAAAAATTTTGCAACTCTGTTTTATTCCTTGTGTTATGTTTTGTTCCTTTGTTGTTGGCATTTTCCTTTCAGGGGATTGGTGTTTATATACTTCAGAAAGGGAGGTGTGGCTAACTGTGGAAACTGTTAATGAGCTTTCAGTTGCCGGCACAAAAAGCCAGTGAAAAATGAACTTGAGGGAGGAAAGTAAGGAGGGAGAGGGAGGGAGGAAGGGAGGGAGGGAGAGAGAGGGGGGATGAAAAAGAAAAGGAAGGGTGAGGGGAGAAGGGAAAGAATGAGAAGGCTAGGGATAGGACACATCCATAACAGCTTCCTTTCTCTAACCAGGGCTTACCTTGAATACCCCATTAAGCTGGGAACCCTTAAGTTTAAGGGTGAGGTTAAAGCTGCCTTGATGCAGTCACTTCTTAATGACTTCATCTTGGAACACTGCTGCTCAGGGACCACACAGTTAATGTATGAGCTTCAGGACGACATACCAGGTTCATGCCATTAGCATCTAATGTGGCTGGAGCTTCAGTGGAGATGTTCTCGAACCAGTATGCCTTCTTCAACTCCCACCCCTATCAAATCATGGTGCTACCACTCAGAATTTTAGTGGATGTTTGATCTTCGTAATTTATTCATGAAATGTATCAGACACACATAAGAATACATAAAAATATATGCGTAATTTAAAAATATTTATGAAGTAAATCTGTCATTCACTCAGACCATATAGTAGAAGTGTACAGTTCTAAGTGTAGGTAATAATGGACAGGATCGAAAAGTCCACTGCTGTTGTGAACACAAATAAATCGTAGATCTTTAGCCTAAGTAAATGTAATTGGATTTGCTTGGTTTTTAACGTTGTATAATGAAACCATATGTTGTTGTTTTTTTATGCTGGCATTAGGGCTTGAACTCAGGACTTCATGGACTTGATTAGCTTTCTTGCTCACAGGTGGTGTTCTACCACTTGAACTATGCCTCTAATCTGGCATTTGCTGGTTAATTGAAGAGAGAGTTTTATGAACTTTTCTGACTGGACTTGCTGTGAAACTTCAAGTTTATAAGCATAAACCACTAAGACTTATCTTAGTTTCATTGTGTTGCTTTGCATTAATTTCAAGTTGTGCTGCTGCACATTGATTTCAAAGGTTCTTTGTGTGGTGATTCACTCCTTTTTCAATACCACATGTTATTCTTGTTTCTTATTTCTGCAGCCATTTCTTCTTTAGCCTTTGTATTGCCATCTGCAGCCATTTCTTCTTTAGCCTTTGTATTGCCATAGTTTGGGCACTAGGAGCAACTGTTACTATGTGTGTCTGGGTATGTGGTGTCCATTCTTTGGAATTGGGCAGCTTTGCTAGCTAGTACCAAGCTAAGCACTTTTCCAGAATGGAATAGTGCTCTCCTCCACAATGGTTTTAAAATGGTTTGCTGTCTGTAATCACTTCTGTAGAGACATCTTATCATGGTTTTCATTTAATTCTTCTGAGTGTTACATTGCTTTGATTTTTTTTTTCACCCAGTGAATTTCTGCACTATTTCTTCTTCAAAAAAAGTGGTCAGAGGCTGGGAGCATCGCCCAGTGGTAGTGTGCTTGCCTAGCATGCACAAAGCCCTGGGTTTCATTCCTTGGTACCACAAACACAGAAAAAGCTGGACATAGTGCTGTGGCTCAAGTAGTAGAGAAAGCCCACTTTCTAACCTTGAGAAAGCCCAAGGACAATGCCCAGTCCCCAAGTTCCAGCCTCAGGACTGTCTCCCGCTCTGCTCTTCCCTGCAAAAAAAAAAAAAAAAAAAAAAAAAAAGTGGGTATTAAGTTAGCAGAAGATTATCTTCAGTTGAAAACTCCTCAGTATGTGGACTCTGGGTAAAGTCATTGAGAATCAGATTCCCTTAGTGAGAAGGATCAGTGGGTATTTTCATTCCTTTGACTTCTGACTTTTAGGTTGCCAGCTTGATCGAGGCCTGAAGCATGAAGTCTCTGGTCAGTTAGCAATGAACCAAGTACTTCACAGGTGTTTATAACATGTTGTTTAAGAAATCCTGGCTCTGCAGAGCATGGTAACTTTTAGTGGGCATGTGGGAGAGTGTCTAGATGGAGGCTTGGTCTTGAAAACAGTGACACAAGGACCTTCTTGAAACTTCTTTTACCTTCTTGTCCTTCTTTTAATTGGGGGAAACACCTTACATGTTTGACCTAATGAGATAAACCTGTTATTTCAGGTGTGAGGATATGGGGGTGAAAGAAGACATTGGGTAATATAATATAAAATATAAATCTACTGGTATTTATTATATTGCTCCCATGAGAAGAAAAATACCACAGCCACTCTACCTGGACTTTTGGTGGTAGTTAGAAGGGGTAAAAATGATTGAAGTATATCATGATTTATAGAAATATACATTTATAGAAATAGCGCAATTAATGCATACTAATAAAACTAAACAGCATGTTTAAACATGGTATATCAGCCAGATGCCAGTGGCTCATGCCTGTAATCCCAGGTACTCAGGAAGATGAGATCTGAAGATTACGGTTCAGGCGGGGCAAGAAAGTCTGAGACTTTTGTCTTTAATTAAATAGCAGAAAGCTGAAAGTAGAGCTGTGGCTCTAGTGGTAGAGAATCAGCATTGAGTGAAACAGCTAAGGGACAGTGCATAGACCCTGAGTTCAAGTTCCAATACTGGCAAAAAAGAATTATGTTAGTCAGTTGGAATATACTTTAAGACATGAAACTGAAGTTGGAGGCTGCTATCTGGAGGATCACCAAGCTTGGCAGAAAAGTCTGAAATTTTTGCCTCCAAAGTCAAAAGGAGGGTTGGAGGCATGGCTCAAGTGGGAGAGTGGTAGAATGACAGCTGAGATGAGCATAAGACCCTGAGTTCAAATTACAGTGCCATGTGGGGAGGACAGGAAGAAGAGAGAGAATAAGAAGATGAGCAGGAGAGATGACTGCTTTACTTCTAGTTCTTGAATATACATAAAATTAAATTATGATATAGGAAAATGTAGCATCTCATTTCAGTGTTGTATTATTTAGTTTGTAGTGATTGCTCATTTTCCTGACTATGTTTACAAATTTAAGATACCTCAGAGACATTTACCTTAACTGCTACAGTAAAAGCCTTCCTAAAGCTAAATTCTGTATATGAATGAGGTTTTTTTGTTTGTTTGTTTTTGGTTGTTGTTCAAATGGAAGGATGAGTTCAAGGAAATGTAAGGCAAGCAGATTCTCTTGTTTATACTGCTAATGTAAATGGGACTGTTGAATAGCTCTTTGGTTTTGATTCAGTAATTGAATGCTCTACACCAAATTACATTATATTTCCACATGAACATCATTACCATATCTTATCCCTTAATTCTGGATTGAACTCTATTGTATCATTCTATACTGTGCAGAGTAGAAGTGGGTCTTTGTTTTTTACTCAGAATTTCAGTTCTAGGTTGTACAAATTGTTACCTTTTTACCAGTAAGATGTCATTTTGTTAATCATTTTATAAAGTTGGCCACATTATAAAACAAGGTCTCTATGTCCTTACAAAATGGAGAAACTGGAGCTGGGAGTGTGGCCTAGTGGTAGAGTGCTTGCCTATCATGCACGGAGCCCTGGGTTCAATTCCTTAGTATCATGTACACAGAAAAAGCAGGAAGTGGTGCTGTGGTTCAAGTGGTAGAGATCTAGCTTTGAAAAAGCTTAAGGACAGTGCCCAGGCCCTGAGTTCAGCCCTAGGACTAGAAAAAGAAAGAAAGAAAAAGAAAAGAAAGGAAGGAGGGAAAGAAGCAAAGAAAGAAGAAAAGAAGTAGAGAAACTACCAGGTATTCTTTAACTATGTGATCAGTTGTTCACCATCTTAACTTTGGTTAGTTTCATGAGTTCAGGGCTAAGAAATCCAGGAAGATTCCTGTGTATATGTGTATGTATGTTCATTGGTGTGTATGTGTGTGCGCATGTGTGCTGACACCTCACTTGGCGGGAGAGATGATTTGATTCTGCCCTCTTGTTTCCTTGAGCAGCACAAGTGTTCCTCATTGATGGTACTTGAAGAGGCGGTTGTGCAGAATGGGCCTTGACAGTGATCGATGATATTAATGAAGAAATGTATTGTCTTTTAGGGAAGATCTGGTCATGTAGGGATTTCTTACTCAATAACAAGAGTCATACCCTCCAAAATAGCTCCATTCTTGAGGGAAAATACCAAGTGAGAGCATGAAGTGCTGAGTTCAACTCCCAATATTAGCAACAAAACAAAACAAAAAGGATGGTGGTAGTTTTACAACTGAGTCTGTGAATCTTCCATTCATACTAGGTAATTTTGATCAGTGTTGTAACTCCTAATGTTTTTACAAGGATTTTCCACCAACTAAGTCGTCTTAATATCTGGGGAATAATGAATGAGCGAGTGAATGAATGAATTAGTAATTATAGCCCATAGAAGACTGCTTGGGAGCATATAAACTGTAGTGTCATTGAACATCCTGCCCTTGTCACAGTCTCATTGGAAGCACACAGGCATTCTAGTCAAAGCTGGCTTATTCTAGCTGCTTAGGATTCTAAGCCTATTGGATCTTGTGTCTGTTTGTCTCTTAAGAACAATCGTGACTGTCTGAAGTGAGATACAGGCTCAAGACTGGGAGCCCAGACTCATTTCTTTTGGATACACCCAAAGTCAAATAGCTAAGAATTTTCAGAATCCATTTATCTGTTTTTCACCTCTTTGCCAGAGAAGATAATTAAAAAAAAAAAAAAAAGCTGAGCACTGGTGCATCTTAACCTGTCATCCTAGCTACTAAGGAGGCTGAGATCTGAGGATCATAGTTAAAGCTACCCTGAGCAGAAAAGTCCCCATAAGACGCTTACCTCCAGTTAGCCACTCAAAAAACAGGAAGTGGCACTGTGCCTCAAGTGGTAGACAGCTCTCCTTGAGCACAGAGAAGCTCAGGGACAGTGCTTAGTGGAGTTCAAGCTCCACAACTGACCAAAAAAAAAAAGAAGATCTAGGACATTAGTGGGTGTTTTTTGTTTGGTTTTGTTTTTGCTTTTATCAAAGGAGCAAATTTTAGGTCATAAAGAAAAGGAGAAGAGTTTTGTTTTTGCCATTTCTATTGTCCCATTTACTCTAATTCTTCCCCCCTGCCCCCCCCCCCAAAGAGGCAATAATGAACAGGTGGTGACCAGAGCAAGCCGTCCAGGCTCTTCTTGTCTGTTAGGTTATTTGAAAAAGTAGAAGGTACTGTTGTATATGGCTGGGCCAGGTATCCACGTGTGTCTGTGTATCTGGTTCATCATCACTGCAAAGCCAGTTGGTTTCCTGATTTGTGGTGTGTAAAGCCAGTGATCTTCACTTTTGCTGGCCGTCACGAGGCTTGTTCCTGGAGACGACTGAGGTGTGCCCGCAGCTTCCTCTGACTCCACAGCTGAGGTCTCTGTTCTCAGTTATCTGTGCAGGGTTTCTGTTTGGGGGGTCCCTCTCAGGAAGGAGCCGGATCCCCCCCTGCCCTTCCATTTTGTAGTCCTGCCTAGCTTCTCTTGTCATGCAGCAGGGAGCGTTTTGCTCTAGCAGAGCATGCTGATACCTGCGTTTGCTGGCTGCTCGTGGTACATTTACTAATAAATCTTATGTCATGTACTTTTTAATCCTTATTTCCATATTGTTATAGTCAATGCAAATGACTAGAGAAGAGCAAACAGTGATAAAGTAGTCATGATGGTGGAAGCTGCTGGCCTGGCAAGATTTACTCTTGGGGAGGCAGTCAGTCATGTGGCCCTGTGCCAGCCATGCTGTACATAATCCCATAGGACTCTTCTCTTCAGATTCTGGCTACGGCAAAGCTGGAGAAAGCCAAGAACGCATTGCTGTTCGCCAGCTTCTGTGGCATTGTTGGTCATAGTCTGGTGAACTTGCAGGGGACAGCTCTGCAGGCCAGCAGATCACGCCAGTGGCATGCTGAGGATGGCTTCCCAACAGCGGCATCCCAACATGTTTTACATTTCCACCAGCATCCAATCTAGATGTAACTCTTTGAGTGCCACCTCAGCCTGGCTCACCAGCTACCTGATTTTCTACACCTTTGTCAAGCCCTGGCACACAGGCAAGCCCAGGGCAGCTCCTTGCTTCTAGTTGCCTGGATCATCCAGAGCACACAAGTTGAGAGGTGAGAGGTGGGGAGCAGGCAACCAAGGGGTGTCCTGAGCAATGCTGTGTGTCCCGCAGCCATCTACCCAAGGGTTTGTACTTCGAGTGAGGCATGGCTGTAGGATCAAGCCAACTGGTGCATTTAGGGTGGAAGGATGAGAAAGTAATTACTGTGAGAATATAATGCGTCCCGGCTTCCTAGTAGGATGTTTTTAAGTAGGCCAGTTTTGTTTACTGCACATAGTGGTGACTTAGCTGAAAACAACTTTGAGAACAGTGGTGATGAGTCATGGATTTCCTGGCTTCCTAGCCTGTATCAAATCATTAAAAACTATTGCCTGGATAAGACCATGCAGCCGGAAAAGCCTTCTGCAAGGGCGGATATTATGACGCCCTCTCTTCCCTTAGCTTTTTTCTGCTCATGGCTGGTGCTCTTGAGCCACAGCTCCACTTCTGGCTTTTTGCCGGTTCAGTGGAGATGAGTCTCTCAGATTAGTGTGCCCAGGCTGGCTTTGAAATGTTCTCCTCATGTCTCAGCATCCTGTGTACCTAAGATTATATTCATGAGCCATTGGTACTTGGCATAAAGGAATCCTATTTGTGTACTTGCCCCAGTCTGCATTCTATTGGGACCCCAGCCACACTGGGCAGAAGTGCCATCAGGCGTAGTGTCTACTGTCATTTGATCATCTTCCTGGAGCTGCAAAAGAGCTCAGGTGACACAGGCCACTTTCAGGTAATGAAACATGGCCTTCCTCTGTGACCTAGTTACTTTTTATTTTAATTTATTTGTAAAGTTTTTATTTCAAGACAATGTAATTTCATTATGCAAATCAAGGAGTTATCTTGATGGTATTACTGCAGTCATTAATGGTCTGATATTAAATATCTTCTCTGTCTGTTTGTTTGTTGTAAGATAATACCTCTATATGTGCAGTCAGAGAAAAAGGGCTCCTGGGGGATTTTGCCCATCTCAGCATAAGGATGTGCGGCGGGACACACACAAAGGCCCTCTGTGCAGGGGGAAAGGCGAGCTGGGAGGGGGGTTCCCAGGAACAGAGAGCTGAGGTTCCTCTGCTCATTATTTCAGACCGAAACGGCTCCTTTATTTAAGAAAACAAAAAATGAAAGTAATGTGCCAGACAAATGCAGAGGCATTTCATGTAATTATATTACGATCCATTGAGAATGTGCTGATGGGGACTTCAGAAATACCTGATTCAGAAACTCTTGTTTATCCTCCCTGGGTGGTTAGCCCCTGTTTTGTGGCACACACATGCTAGTATTCACACTACTTAACAGAAAATTGACCCCTCCTCCCATCCCCTGTATGTTTCCTTTATTGTTGAGGTGGCACACATGACTGGAAACTTTGATGCCTGGGTTTTTTCCTCCTGAGGCTAGCGTATCTTTTTAATACTCTGCTTATACATTATCATGACTGGGGAGCTTAGTATTAGTGGGAGAGAGGTTGGGGGAAGTTTAGAGGGAGGAATTGCATTCTTTTGGCATTCTTGAGGGAAAAACAGCTGTATTAACTCCTTTTTTTTTTTTTTTTTTTTTTTTTTTTTGAAAGTGCAGGGTATCTCCCCTGACACTAAGAATTTCAGCTCTGCACATTTGAGTACAAACAGCTTGCCTCACTGGTCGGCACACACCAGTGTTGCAGTTCTGGTCATCAGCAAATAGAAAACAGCTGTATACTTTACTCATAAAAGAACTTGGAAATTAATATCAAAACCCCACAGTGGCCAGGCATCAGTGCCTCATACCTACAGTCCTAGCTCAGGATGAGCTCAGGACTCAGAAGATTGAGATCTGAGTCTGATTTAAAGCTAGCTTTGGTTGGAAAGTCCAGGGATTCTTATCTCTGGTTCACTACCAAAAAACTGGAAGCAGAACTGTGGCTCAAGTGGTAGAGCACCAGCCTTGAGTGAAAAAGGTAAGGGACAGTGCTCAGGCCCAGTGTGTACATATGGGCATGCACACACATGCCCCGCCTTCCCCAAAACCAGTGGCCGTACCTGTTGTGGGCTCTGTACTTCAGACCTGTTGTCAAGGGTTGGACATGGAAGCCAGCCTGGCACAGGTGAAAGCAGATAGGTTTGTAGCAAAGATGGTTGTGTTGTGGTCGACTAGGAACATTTTAAGGCTTATTATTTTGAGAGCCTTTCTGCAGCTAGACATTGGGGTTTTGTTCCTTTTTTTTTTCTTATGTGAAGAAAGTGTTCTGTGTCTGTAAACATATACACCTCTGGGGCTTGAACTCAAGACCTGTGTGTGCTATCACTCAGCTTTCTCATTCAGGCTTGCACTCTACCACTTGAGCCACACCTCCACTTCTGGCTTTTTGCTAGTTCATTGGAAATAGAGTCTTACAAACTTTTCTGCCCAAGCTGGTTTCAAAACACAATCCCCTACATCTCAGCTTCCTGAAAAGCCAAGGATTACAGGAGGAGTTACCAATGTCTAGGTGGTCTCTGTGTGTGTGTGTGTGTGTGTGTGTGTGTGTGTGTGTGTGTGTGTGTACACACCAGTGTCTCCAGATGGACATTTTCCTTCTGTTGTTCATGAGCGATTTTGTATTTTTGTGATATATATATATATATATATATATATATATATATTCCTTGACAAAATTTCACATTGCTTTCAATTTCTAGATTTCTTCAGGACAATTTAGGACTAGCTAATTCTTAATTTCCAGGCTGTATTTTGGGTGATAAAGTAAGGATTGTCTAAGTTAACAAGTGTGAAGATCCTACTCTTATATTTTCTCAGAAGAAGTGTGTTTCTTTGAGGTGGGAACATTCCTGGCTGGTCCTTTGGAAGAAATGGGTGAACTGGTTTTTGAGTTCTCTATATGAGAACACTTCAAGAACTTGCCTGGGAGCATTCCCGCATTCTTTCAAACCTTCTGTTGCACAATAACTTCATATAAGTAAGGGTAGATATACCTATTCAATCCCTGTTTTTCTGTAGATCATCTACTAGTTTTAGTAAATCTACTTGTAGCAAATGATGGCTCTGCAAATAGTTTGTATCCTTTTACTTTGAAGGTATTTTTAATGGTAGGTGAATGAAGAGGGTAGAAGTGTGCTGTTAAGGACATGTTGCATAGGAAGAGGCTGTGTTTTCCTGTGTATTACACTCAATCCAGTGTGTCTTCTGGATCAGTCTGCTTTTAGAGGTGTTCCCAAGCTTTATGTCTCAAACTCTTTTTACCATAAGACTCCTAAATCTGTTCAGAAATGAAGTCTACCAGATCCCATAGTAGAAATGTGATCAGCTGGGTACGAGCATCCTTATAGGTTTTGTCAACTCATTGCTCCCAGGAGAAGACTTTCTGTATGATTTCTGAGCTACTGTGAATCATGGTGGTATGTTTAATAAGGTCTCCTGATGTCCCAGGAGTAGGAGGCTGTTGCTGGAGCAGGCGTGCTGAAATGGGACTAGTAGTAGTCACTGGTGATGCCCTCTCCATGTGGATATAGGGTTTTTCAGGAATGTGTTATTTACAGGGAAACTCAGTCCACCAGTGAACTGAGAATCCATTCATAGGTGTTGTAAAAGATGCCCTTTGGGGGAAATATTTGTGCACTCCTTGGAACCTTCTCAGACTGGAGGAATGTGGGTCACCTCGCAGGGGCTCTGAGAACTGTGCCATGTTCACACCTCCAGGTAAAGTCTCTCCCTGGGTCTCTCTGACCGCAGGGTACATCTTTATTCACACTGCGGATGAACGGTGTTGGGGCTGATGTAGGAAACACTACTCTGTTCTCAGTGCTTAGGTGCTTCCACACATTGAGCCTTATTTCAAAAATAGTTGTGTTCACTTATGCTTTGTCTGTTCGCGCGTGGGGAGACATCCATGGAGTGAGCCTGGTGGACCGAACCTTCTTGTTACCACATGGAACATGCACCAAAAGCACCTCTGTCAAAACTCCCAAATCTGAACGGTGTTCTCCTCCCGCTTGACATTCTTTCTAGTGCTTTCAAGCCAAAGGAAGAGGGAAAATATAAACAGTTTGCTAATTGCAGCAGCTGGTCCTGGAGTATCTTTATGTTCATGTTTGGAATTTGTGAATTTGAAGGACTTTTAGGAAGGCCATCTGGAGGCACATCGTAGATTCAAACCTCAATCGTGAGAAAGGAGAATTGGTGTCTTGAGAAGGAAGAAAGAAATCAGCTGACAAACACAACTTGAAGTAAGAAGGAAAGATGTGGTGACATTTCTATAATATCAGGGGGAAATGAAGACAAAGGGTCTGGATTTGGTCATGAGTGAGCAGCCCCTTATTTAACATAGCGGTTAACTGTGATGCTGTCAGAAGTCTTTTGCCTTCCGTGCATGCAGTTAATTCCCAATTATTCATGCTTGCACGCTTCACCCACATTGCTAATTCTTTGTGGGCTTTGGATGGTTCTTCCTGTTCCCGACCCCATTGTCTGTCCTCTTGCCTGATTTCCTCTGTGACTGTCCTGCCTTTTCTCACAGGGTGGAGCAGGGAGTTCCTAACCTTGATTTTATTTCTGTTCCCTTTTCAAGCACTTGACTGCTTATCTTTCTCTGTTTTGGTCTTTCTGTTCACCTGAGGCTCTCCTCCACACACTGTTCTTTCTCTGCTGGTAAAAAAATAAGTTATTGTCAGGGAAAGCTCTGGAAGGTGACTGCTGTTCTGGCTGTTATGGAGAGAGTGGAGACTGGACACAAAGGGTTTTCTTTGAAACTTTTCTGATCTGTTCTGGTCAGTGCTTGCTTCAGGACTTCATAACCTGACAACACACGGCCAGGTGATGGTGGGTGTGGTTTCAGCTAAATACTTATCTTTTTAGTCCTTGTTTCTTTTTTATTGCTTTCTACTTGGACCAGGTTTCCTGCCCATTGCTCTAGACCAGTCATTAGAAAAGGAGCTTTTTTTTAGGCTATTCACATCTGAGGAAGTTCAACCTTGGAGTTAGAGATGCTACAGTATAAAGAACCTTGAAAGGGCTCTTCATTTAGCAAATACTTAGTTTATTGAATTCTCTTTCTGTTTTGAATTCTGTGGGAGATACTAAAATGAATTTGCCCTGGATTCTGCTGGTTAACAGATATAGAGAGGAATCTGAGGACAATTACACAGAAAGTCCTTACATCAAAATAAATATTACATAAACACCTTGGTTACCAGTGTGAGTGAGAAAGTTGTGTTCTGTGCATGAAATATCAGTGATCTCCCAAGAAGGCATTATTTCTCTGGGGGAGAAGGCTGGTGTTGTGTCTAATGTTCCTTGATGTTGGCATGAAGGATGGAGGTGTAGGGGAGGATGGAAAGAAAAACTCACCTGGACAAAATCAAGTATTATCTATAGAATTTTTTATAAATCTCTTTCTGTTTCATTTTTGAATATTAAAGCTTGACATGGAACATAAATTTCCCCCTTCCAGTGAAAGCCTAGTATAGATATGCAGGCCCCACTTGGCAAAAATACTGCCCCGAGTAACACTCAATCCTGTGTTCCATTCCCAAAGTAATCTTGAGCCAGTCAGTCAGTTGAAAAGGCCTTTGATTAGCCAGCGCATTTCACATAAATCAACATTAACTAATACACGTATGCATTGCAGTCACAAAAGGAGCCTTCATTCCCTCCCTAAGCTTCCACTGCTGAGTTTATTTCTAGTTCTACTGTATTTTTTGGTTTCTTCTCTGGAGAAGTAATATAACAACAAGATGGAAGAACTGCAAGAAATCAGAGGTTTCTGTGAGCTTGGCAGTATTGGGTGTTACCTGTTTTACTTGTTGATAGAGTAAGGGACTAAACATTCTTGGGGGTCCCCCAGATTGCTAGGGCTCCTGAGATGGTTTGTTAGTTGTCATATTCAGGAGCACAGTGAAAATGATGTCTGAGTTGAGCTGGAACACTCAATTGTGATGTCATGATTGCAGATTATATGAGGAGGAAGGGGCAGGGTCTGTGATTAGAGGTGGGGTTAATACTTCTCTCTAGAGGTCATCCTAGGATGATGGTCAGCTGAGCTGATGAGAATGCTTTGTGGCTGAGAAGGGATAGAGTGAGCATACATTGATCTGCACCATAGCTCCACGTTTATTAAAGTGGTGTCTGATCTTTCTCTTCCTGCACCATACATTAAGCTGCACACTTGCTTCACTACTTGAGCTACACCCCAGCTCTGTTTTATGTTTCACATCAGGTCTCACAGGTTGTAGTTGGCGGGTATGGGTTGGCCTGGACTGCCATCCTATTTATGTGTCACCTGTAGCTGAGAGGACAGATGTATGCCACTGACTGACTACACTGAGATTGTTGGTGGAGTTAAAAACTGGCATGACTTTCAGGCTGACTGTATCTTAGTTGGGAGAAATCCTCTAGATAATTTCACTCTTCTAGCTGCAGGAAATACGAAGATGGTTTGGAGGCCGAGGTTCCACATGAAGGAAGGCCATAATGGGAAGGAGGCTGGAGCTGTAATCCAGAGGCATAAACACTTGCTTAGCATAGAGGAGACCCAGTCCTGCAAGAATACAAGCTACAAATAGGAAAAGAAACTTAGTTATGGATGTATGCAGGTGACCTTTCCTCTTGGATTTAAAAGAAGAGAGAATCTCAAATTGAGAATAATCCCTGAAACTAAGTTTTGAAAGGATCCTAAGCTTATATTCTTAAAAAGAGTATCCCCGTGGAACTTAACTTCCTCTGTGTGGTCAGCTGGAGTGTTGGCATATTTTCATGACAAACAGATGGTCCGTACCTAGGCTGAAGGGAGAGAAGCATGTGGAAGCCTTAAGCCATAGAGCTGGAACATGTGTGGGGTGTGGAGGCTGAGGTCAAGGGGTGGGGGTAGGCAAATGGAGAGAGGAAGGGTGGGCAAAATTTTAAAAAGTGGAACCAGGTACATTGAGGGGAGGGGAGGGTGGAGTTGGGAGAGATGGAGGAGAATGATGAAAGGCGTGACATGGATCAAAATGCACTGTACTCACAAAGTGATGTGTTGAAACTTCTTTGCACAACTATTTAAAGATAAATAATTGTAAGGCCGGGAGTGTGGCCTAGTGGTAGAGTGCTTGCCTAGCATGCATGAAGCTCTGGCTATGATTCTTCAGTCCCACATATATAGAAAAAGCCAGAAATGATGCTTTGGCTTAAGTTGTAGAATGCTAACCTTGAAAAAGCTCAAGGACAGTGCCCAGGTCCTTAGTTCAAGCACAAGACTGGCCATAAATAAATAAATAAATAAATAAATAAATAAATAAATATTAAGTGTAGCAGGACTGCAGATAGAGCTCAGGAGTAGAGTAGGTAGAGCAAGGCCTCAAGTATGATCCCTAGTAATGGGGAGAGGGAGAATGAAAGACAGAAAGCCAAATCAAACAAAAACAAAGAAGTCTGCCTATGTTCACAGTAACAGAATCATTCCAGTTGGGATAGAGTTCCTGCTAGTACCACGAGCTGGCACAGTCACAGAGGGAGTCTGGTGGCCGACTGGCCTTTTCCCATCCATAGCTGGGGAGCTGGGGTGAAAGGTTGAGCCAGCCTGGCCCTGGGTATAGGAAGCATCCAGGATGTGGTTTGCTGAATACCAAGAGAACTTCCTTAGTCAGGAAGCTTCCTGGCACTTGCCCTTATGTGAGATCAGATGATGAGAATCCCCGGTGTCAACATGCTAGGTACACTTCTGGCAACGTCGGTAAAGATGGTCAAGATGTGATTTTTGTTTGCCATAGATCCGATGCAGTGCCTACCTGTTAGGACACATGAGTCCAACATGGAAGGTGAGGAAGGATATGTTTGTCAGGATGTAATCAATGTACATTGCACAAATGAGAATTGGGGATGTAGTGTGTTAGTAGTGGAGAGGAAGGGTAAAAAGGAGCTCAGATTGTTTGACAATGCTTTCAGGTTCAGAACCCTTTGCCCCACTAACAGCGGAGAAATTACAGAAAGCTGTATTGTCTCTCTGGCAAGTCAAAGCAAGATAGAACAAGCTAAGATCCTAGATTGCTTTCACTTACGTGACACAAAGCTTCTAAAAATAAGAAATAAGAAGCCCCTGGGCATTTGCTTTTTGGAATGTGTATAGACAGATCCAAGTTATCATGGACTGTGTGCTTTTTAAGAAATGAGACTTTCTGATTAGCAAGTTTGTGTTTCTGTCTCTTTGTTCTTCTGACTGATTCTTTAGAGTTATACCTTGTTATAAAAATTTTATTTTTATAATAAAAACTGCTGAATTTCAAAAGTGTGTATTTCCCATGCACTAAAACCTGTAGCTTCTCTATTTTGCAAATATAGGAAAGCATTCTGATTTTATTTACATCTGAACCAAAAGGATGACATTACCATCTGTATGTCACTGTGGAAACTAGAAAGCCTAACTGATGGTTAGATCTCACAGGGCTGTGCCCAGCAGCCAGAAGGCAGACACTGAAGGCTTCAAATGTCAGTGTTTTGAGAATAAACTTCTAGGTGTTCTCAAGTTCCTGTGCCAGTCATTCATGTAACAGTTATGTAACAGAAATTTTCTTCTGGAAGTTTCTCCCCACTCCCTTCCCCCTTATTATTACCTGTACTGAGGCTTGGACTCAGACCCTCATACCTTGGCTTAGCTTTTTTACTCAGGGTTTGTACTCCACCACTTGAGCCACACCTTTTTTTAAGTGTTTTTTTGTTTTGTTTTGTTTGTTTTTACTGTTAACTGGTGATGCATCTTATGGATTTGTTTGCCTTGGCTGGCTTTGAACCATGATCCTCAGATCTTAGCCTCCTTTGTAGGTAAGATTATGAGCTTGAGCCATAAGCTTCTGGCTGTTTTGTTGTTTTTTTTTTTTCTATTGGAAATTTAATTTTAAAACATGTTATAAAGAAGAAAAAACTTAAAAAAGGACTAAATGTCTAGAAGTGTTTATTTTCTACATTAATTTGTACACTTTCATTAATTTGTATGTGAATTTTTAAAGATGCAGAAACAAAGAAAAAGACTCAAAAGTCACACATTGAAGAAGACCATTCTGTAAGTTGGTGTCGAGGGGCTGAAAAGTTCTAACTCCCCTCCCCAGAGGGCCCACAAAGAGTTCCCCATTTTACCACTCTACTCAGAGCTGGGTGCCCTCTCATCCAGGATGGTTGTCCTGGGCACTGAGCCAGCACACAACTATGTTCGCCCCATCATTTGCTTGGTGTGATCTTTTCACTTGGAAGTCCTTCTCCAACAGTTTGCACTTGAAACAACTAGACGATGTTCTGACCTCTTTCTGTCCTTCATCTTTCCCTCCTCTTGTCTGTGATGGGCTGTCATCAATCAGAGGCATGCAGTGTATAGATAGACATGGAAGCCTTTTCCTACGTAGCACTTACCCCTGAAGCATAGCTTGTGGTATAAACCAGAGCATTTGGAAATTTGCGTTGTTACATTGAGAAAGCTGGAGAGTTTCACATCTTCTCCAGAACTTATACTGTTGTCAAGTGTTGAAGGTTTAGGTAGTTTCTTTGTAGCCACCTATTTTCTACTGAGACATGAAAAGAGATGTTGTGATTTTAAAAACCGTGCCAACAAAACATAGTGCCTTGGTGTTTGGAGTATATCATTTTACCTTGGACAGTTTTATTTAGGATCTGTTTATCATAGTATATGCTTATCCTAGTTCTAGGAAAAGTGAATTGCTGTTGTTAGAAATTTGGCCAGTAGCTTTGGTGAACTTTGCGATTGGCAATGGATAATTTAATGTAGTTACATTTTCTTTTCCACAGTACTGAGGTTTGAACTCAGGACCTTGCACTAGGTCAGCCGTGCTCCATCACTTGAGCTCCTGTTCTCACCCTTTTTATTGATTGGTTTTTGAGAGAGCATCTCACTTTATGCCAGGCTAAACTACAGTTCTTCTCTTTGTGCCTTCCATTACCCCCACCATTACCCCCAGTCATTCATTGAGATGAAGCTTTGTGAATCTGGGGCGGGGGCAGGTTGCCCTTAAACCGTGATTTCCTATTCTCTTTCAAGTGGCTAGGTTTGAGTCCAGCTTTGTACTCTCTGTATTACAAGCAAATAATCACCTCATGCATCAATGCTTTACCTTTCACCTTTCTCTCAAAAATTGGGTCATACCATCTCATTTACATGGACATTGAGGTGTTAGAAGAGAAATCAATGTAAAAGGAGAGAGGGATGTAATTGGTAAAAGATAACTGTAGTTCTTACAAGCATCTCATGAGGCTGGGAGAGGAAAAAAGTTTACAGCTTCCTATGACATGTCTATGTCATGAGGTCTTTCTCTCTGACATTTCTCTTCAAGTAAACTTTTCCATCTTTACTATAAAAACAGTGTGTAGCTCTTAAGGAAGCTTAAAGAATTTGTATGAATTCTTACAATTCTTACAATTTCTTGCCTCACTCCACTCCTACAAAAGTGTGTGTGTGGGTTCTCTCTCTTGAAGTATTCTGACAACTACTGCTTTTTAGTATATAAAAACTGGGAACTATAAACAGTTGAGTTCATCCACTATCATCTGCTTCTTTTCCATAGCTCAATAAAATTGAGGATTACAAGTGTTTTCTGTTCACCTCATGATAACAGTTTGTAAAACATTCCGAATTTGGGATTTGAGTGTTGTGGTGAGATCCTTCTACAAGCATCTGAAATATTTGCTTTATTAGTTCAGCTAAGAATTTAAGGATTTATGAGCAGGACACATTTTGGGTGGCCTCATAGATAACAGCTCCAAACTCATTGGCTTACCCTTATGATCTCGGAAAGTCTTGTCAAACTGTGTCACTGTGACCTAAGGGGAAAGCGTGCATGCCTTTCCCCTAAATTCCTGGTTTCTACTCTCTTGGTACCATGGTATTTCACTCCTAGCTTATAAATCCTGCACCATAGTAGCTAGTGAAGGGAATGGGAGTGTAGTGGAAATTCGGGAGGAGGGGGGGCTCATCTGGCATGTCCCTGGACTCCTTTTGTCCTTCCCAGATGAGGTAGGAAGGGAGGAGGAGGTTTCTATTTTCTATGTCCCATTGTTTCCCTCCCCCCCCTCTCCTTCTCCCTACCTCCACCTCCCCCTCCCCACATTTCTGATGAGATTTTTCTAGTCAGGAGCCCATTGCTCATGTTTTGTCACAACCATCCATAACCAACACGGGTGAAGTGACCCACAGATTCGGAGACTTCAGTTTTAGTTGTGTTGACCAGTTCTTCTGAATGGTAGTTACCAATAAGGAACTTGTGTGTTATCAGAGCCCTACTATTGTTTAAAGATGATGAGCCCTTAGAGTAACAAACTCCAATTAATTTCAAAACCAAATGGCAATGTGTTAGGCAAAGATATCCCTTGATCACTTCTTACTCTCGAGAGTGTAATGGAGTAATACAACTGCTTCCCTTATACATACTGAGCGACCCATTTGCACATGGGTAGTTAGGCTGTGTGCCACATTCCACCCATCATCCTTGTGTCATTTACTACTATGCTGGCACTTGGGCATAGGTAAATATTGGAAGATTGATCGACATAAGTCACAGATTGTTTTTCAAATACATTATAATGGGAATAACAGTGATACTCAGCAAACGTTTATTTAAGACATTGTTACTCTGTGGGGTGTGTGTGCACGTGTGTGCGTGCATGCATGCACATGGGTACACACACACCTGTCAGTCCTGGAGCTTGAAATTAGGGCCTGAGCACTATCACTGAGCCTTTTTGTTCAAGGTTCAAGGCTAGTGCTCTACCACTTTGAGCCATAGCTCTACTTCCACTTTTCTGGCTATTCAATGGAAATAATCTCACAGACTTTCCTGCCCTGGCTGGTTTCAAATCTCCATCCTCAGGTCACAGCCTCCTAAGTAGCTAGGATTATAGCTTGTGTCCAGCTTGACATTGTTAATTTTTTTTCAGCTTTTCTGTTTGGTAATCTTGGCATTGAACTCAGGGTTTCTCCCTTGCTAGGCAGGTGGTCTGGGCTTAGCCCAGGTACATGCCTGAATCACAGTTCACCTGTTTTTAGGCTTCTTGCTATAGATGAGATAGCAGATGTGCTAGCTACACCATGTCCAGATTATCCCATAGAATTGGATCTCACCAACTTTGCTGCCTAGATTGCCTGTAACCACACTCCTCCTCATCTCAAACTCCTGCACAGATGGGATGAGTGGTTCACATTATTGGTTGAGATGAGGTCTCACCTTTATGGCTGAATTTACCTAGATTCTCAGTCCTCAGATTCCAAGGATCCAGGCTATAAGCCTAAATTGCCAGTTAGTGCTTGGATTATTTTTATAGCTCTTATGCTAACTGATTTGTTTTATCCTAAAGGCATTTTGCAAATATGGGAAAACTCTATTTGTATTACTACTAATTAGAATTCAGTGGGTGATAGAAATTCAAATAAGAAAAATAAACATCGATGTATAATCAAAAATCCCCCCCCCCTTTGTCGGTTATGGGGCTTGAACTCTGGGCATGGACACCTTCCCTGAGCCACAGCTCCAATTCTGGTTTTCTAGTGGTTAATTGGAGATAAGAGTCTCATGGTCTTTAGTGCCAGGGATGACTTTGAACCATGATCCTGAAATCTCAGCCTCCTGAGTAGCTAGGATTACAGGTGTGAGCCATCTCACCTGGCTAAAATCCTGTTTTTAGTTTGTTTTGTTTTAAAGTGAATATATAAATCAGTGCAGCAACATTGTTTCTCCTTGCCATTTCTTAGAGTAGGTTGGACTGAAGTTGTTCAGATTTCAGGCCTGTAAGTTACATATCAGGCTCATCCTGTACATTGTGTATTTGGGCCTTTATTTTGAATGCAATAACTATTAAAGGCTTTCATGTGCCTCCTTCCTTCTTTGCAACCCATGGGCCTGACCTCCCTTGCAATTTTGAGACTGACATGGACTGTTTGTACCATGTGTCATAGTTTTGTTTTGTTCCCTATTGTTTCTTTACTGCCTGGGCATTTTCCTCACTCCTGGAAAATGGGCCTGAAAGAATGAATCACCTTAGTGGGAAGGAAAGCATTTAGAATTGATTGACATGTTTTTATAGTTGAGGAAATAGGTATGTTTCCCAGAGAATTAATATTTGCTTCCAAGGAAAAGTGAGCTTGTTGAAATTTAGAGTATTTGAACCTCAGGATAAGGTATTTGAATCATCAGGATAAGGTATTCACAGTTATTTTTAATGTGTAAAACTATGCTTTCTACTATGGTTTTATTTTAGAAGGGAAAGTGTAAAAAATGTTCAATCCAGAGGTCAGGGGTTTGGCCTAGTTGTAGAGTGCTTGCCTAGCATACATGAAGGCCCAGGTTCTATTCCTTGGTACCACATACATAGAAAAAAGCCGGAAGTGGTGCTGTGGCTCAAGTGGTAGAGCTCTAGCCTTGAGAAAAGTCCAAGGTCAGTGCTCAGGCCCTGAGTTTAAGCCCCATGACTGGTCAAAAAAAAAACAAAAACAAAACCAAGTTCAATCCAAATATTGTCCTGGAACAAGATTAGTTTCCAAGCTATGGTAGAAAGGATTCTGCATTCATGTCAAGGTTGTTAGAGGTCATTGTGTCCCATCTCTGTCTTGCTGCTGAGATAGCTCTGCCATGCCAAGGAGAGTACCTACTTTCTGGCCCACATTTTCTCTGAGAAAATGCTGCTGCTTCAACAGGTGATCACCATGGAAACAAGATAGTCTTCTATTTTTGGATCATGAAAGTAGTGCCTTCTTAAATCTAATAATAAAAGAGAATTCCAGAAACCCCGAGTTTTAAACAAGTGCTTCCACTTGCCTTCTTAAAAAAAAAAATCACACCTTTCTGTCATCTTCCTCTTAAATTGTCTGGAATGGGAAATTTTGACAGTGGCTTAATTGTAAGTTTCCTTTTTGTTTGTTTGTTTGTTTTTAACAAACATCAACAGCACCCATGTACCAGTTGCTCAGTGGACCTTGGCAATAGGCTATTTTTATTCTTCTAGGGAAACTCAACTTGACCAAGTTCTCAGGGCAGATGAGTTGAGCCCAGGCTGTTTGGCATTAGATGGCCACTGTGAACCTCTAGAGCCTGCCCTGGGCCACTCTGTGCTCCTGGCTCCTCATCAAAAGGCTAGCAGTGCATGGGGCTCCATGTGTGGAGTGTGGTGACCCTTATGCCCCTGAATGGGTTTAGCAGCATGGAGAGTGCAGAGTCTGGTGCTGTGGTAGTGAGAGTGAGTCCAAAACGCAGGAGCATTTGGCCAGTGAGAGTCCTGTCACTAAGTTTTAAAATGATATAGCCCCATGTGTCCTGTTGCTCAGGAAGGCTGCAGACAGCTCAGAAGCCATGGGGGTTAGCACTTTTAGTCCTCTTCAGACAGCTGGAATCTGATTGCAGCCTCCCCATTCCCCACTGCATTTTATCAGTTAGCTCACCTGCCATTACATAGTCCCCTTTCAACTTTTGTTCCAAAAATACTATCAGGCTTAATTAATTCACCCCAATTGACAAAGGTTGTTTAGAACCTCATCTTAGAGGCAGGAGGGGTTGATGATATCTATTCAGAGTTTTTCGGTGGCTTGATAATCATTGTATCTTTTCGATTTATGATAAAGCATTGAATAACTTCAAATTATCTTTATAGATAATCAGACATCATGTAATTTTAGAAGCAAATGACACTGCAATATATAACCAACTTATCCACAAGTGCAAGATGAAAAAATGAAGTTTCAAAGAAGAAGCCACATAATTTATGGTTTCTATGGCTGTCCAGCATGCATCTGAAGATGACTAGAGCCTGGTGCATTCAGCCCCTTTAGAGAGAAAGAGGAGGGAAAGGGGGAAGGAAGGAGATGGAGAGTTTCTAACAGTGATCGCAACACACTCCTCTATTGAGAAAAGCTAAGGCATCCTAAAAGAATTTAGTACCTTTTTTTTCTTTACCTGTTTTCTTTGTGTTTGGTCATTTATACTAGTATCTCAGTGACCATGATTGGTAAGTGCCAGGAAAGGCTGTGTTTTTGTTATTTTGTTCTCAATGTCACTGTTACCATTTTAGCAGTAGGAGAGCCTGTGCTTCTCAGAAATTTAAGCAAGCTCTTCAGATTTTCAACCAATCATGGACTTTTTTTTTTTTTTTTTTTTTTTTTTTTTTTTGGTGGCGGGGTTGGGGGAAAGCTGAAGGCTTTACTGGGGCTTGAACTTAGGACTTGATACTTTTCCTTGGCATTTTCATTCAAGGCTGGCACTTTACTACTTGAGCCACATCTCTACTTCAGACTTTTGGCAGTTAATTGAAGATGTGGGTCTGATTAACTAGGCTGGCTTGGAACCTTCTTCATCCTCAGATCTCAGATTTCTGAGTAACTAGGATTATAGGTGTGAGCCACTGCTGCTCGTGTTCTAGAAATGGGTGTGACATGCTCCTGCTCTGTCATCTGAGACTGGTTGGAGAGCTGTGGAGGAGTTGGAAGCTGAGCCAGGACCTTGTGGAAAGGGTATGGTGTTGGCTTGGGGTCAGCTGTGGTCTGCAGTGGAATTAGGGGGGCAGGTCGGATGTATGTGTTGCTAGACCAGTTGTTTCTTCTAGCGTTCTTATCATCTGAATCTTGGTTCCTGGAGTAGAAAACTCAGTTTGAAGGTTACAGAGGAAGGAAGGAGACAGGGCTTGATGACCTGGCTCTGGAAATCCACTCATGTTATTAGATGAAGGTGAGTTATCTTCTATTTCATTTTGACTGTCATGTTACAGGGCCTGCTGTTTACTGATGTTTTCTGGGTTTGGTGATGACCCCTATGGAAACCAGTTCCTGACTTTTTAAAGATTTGATTACACATCTCTGGAACCATGGTTTATTATCCACATGGTTGGTGATTACCAAATATGGTTTATTCTAGAATGTAAATGACAATATCTTCCACACTAGAAATCAGATAGTTATCCAGAAAATGGATTTGTCTAGTTGATACCTTGTAAATGATGAATTGTCTTAAATCTTGGCTTGTGATTTCTCATTTTATATCCACCCCATTCTCAACAGCCTGCAGTACTGTGACTTGTATTACATATCAGACACCGACCTGACTTTTTCTTGATTGCTATCTAAAAGTGCTTGTTTTTTTTTTTAATTTCTTTTCAAAATACTTTGGTTTGGTTGCTTCAAGTATAGTAAGAGGTATTTCAAAGTATTATTTAGATGCCACAGACACTCTGTACTACTTGGTTACTTTTAGCTCACATTGGCATCCTAATTGTCACTGTGCGATCTTGTCTGGGGTCCCTTCCAGCTTGGTATGACATCCATGGGGCTATGTGGCATTGTGATTGCTGACTGCTGGCACCTAGATGTCCTTTGCTTTCTAGCACTTGTACTTTGTATTGGAAAGTAGGATGTTTCTGAAAAGTGCCCCCTGGAGGTAACTGAAATCAATTATTGCCACAAAAATGAGATGAAGAATCCTTTTAGAAAAAATGACCTCCTGTTTTACATACTAAAATGTTAATACTGAGGGGCCAGGAGTTTGGCTTAGTGGTAGAGTGCTTGCCTAGCATACACGATGACCTGGGTTCGATTCCTCAGTACCACATACATAGAAAAAGCCGGAAGTGGTGCTGAGGCTCAAGTGGAAGAGCTCTAGCCTTGAGAAAGTCTAAGGGCAGTGATCAGGCCCTGAGCTCAAGCCCAGGACTGGCAAAAAAAAAAAAAAAAGTTAGCACTGAACATGAAAGAAAAAAAAGGTCTTAAGGAAGGAAGGAAGGGGTGAATAAGAATTAGAAGTAAGCATAAAAATTGCCATAATGGTTATATTTGTGTGGTACAATGCTGATTTACATCAACCAGCAACTAGTTGAGTCTCACCATTTTTTTTTGAGAGATACTTGGGAGCTACAATATCTTGTACAGTGAATAAGAGGATGACGTGGTGATAACTCATTTTATGAATGAGACCATCAACTACTGTTACAGTGGTCACAATTAACAATAAACTCTAAATTTCTTGGGAAATACTCTTTTTCTTTTTTCTTTTTATTTTGTGCATGTACTAGAACTTGAACACAGCGCCCGGTCACTCTCTTAGCTTCTTCACTCAAAGCTGGTACTCAGCCACTTGAGTTATAGCTTCACTTCTAGCTTTTTTGCTGGTTATTTGGTGATAAGAGTTGCATGAATTTTCCTGACTGGGCCAGCTCCCAGTTGTAATCCTCAGATCTCAGCCACCTATTTGCTTTGAGTACAGGCGTGAGCCAGCAGCACCTAGCTCATTGTATCACAATTCATTTATTCATTATTCATATTATGGGTTTAAAAAAATACATAGTGATCCCTTACCTATCATGAGAGCTATGATGCAGAGACGCTTGCCTACCATGCCTAGCTTTAAACGGCAATCCTCAAATCTCAGCCACTTGGGTAGCTAGGATTGCATCTACCAGCATGTGGCATATTTTTTTTTTTTTTGCCAGTCCTGGGGCTAGAACTCAGGAGCTGGCACTGTCCTTTGATACTTTTTGCTCAAGGCTAGTGCTCTGCCACTTGAGCCAAAGCACCACATCCAGCTTTTTCTGAGTATGTGTTACTGAGGTATTGAACCCAGGGCTTTGTGCATGCTAGATGAGCACTCTACCACTAGGCTACACTCCTGGCCCCATAATTTTTTTAAATTGCAATTTGACATAGCATTTTCAACTCCATATAGTATCTGCTGTAAAATGAAAGTGGTATTCAAATTCTGAACGTTTCTTTTTTACTAGCCCTCTGTGCTATGTGAGTAAATATGTATAAATGAGTTTCCAAAAGCAAATTACTATTCTTTTGAACTGGACATCATTGTGAACTTTGTTACTGGTTATTTTCTGTATCTGAATTCTAGCTTACTGCTTCTAGAAGCTTCTTATCAGAGTTATCTCTGCTACTAATCATGTTGGTGGAAACTGGAAAGAACATGATTATGGCTTGGATTATAGAGAGTGAGATGATCACATTAAGAAAAAGGTGCGAGGAACATTGGAAGTATTTAGAATTGTGTTGGTAAACATCTGTTCATCTAATTTAGCACCGCAGAATCCTCTGTGAGCTCAGATTCATAAGTGCATCCTAGGAAGCATGAAAACTTTTTGGTTTTTCTCACTACCTTGAGCCTAGGCTATTTAATGAGTCTAAATGATTGGTCTGGCCTCAATCCGGGGTGGGTAACCTAACCTAATTCTAATGCCATGGTGAATGGTTACTGTGACTACCCTGTTGCTAAGAAACCCGTTCTGTTATCAAGTTGCCGTGGTGAAGTAATGGCTTCTGTGGACTTGGACTCCTTCGCACTGCTGAAAGGTTGTTAATCATAGCCAGGAAGGACCTTAAAGAATTTGTTTCCCAAGTTATAACCGGTTTTCTTTCTTCTTTTAAAATTTTTAAATCAGGAAGAGAAATAAACCTAGGTTTTTTGAAAGTGACTTAGAAGCTTCACGTTATTTTTAATTATGACCTTTCATTATAGCGGTTGCAATCCAAGAAGGAAAGCTATTGTTATGAATCCTAAGTTAGAAAAACTTGTATATAGTATGTCCTCCCTACTCCCCACCCCCAATCTCAGCATTCTGTTTCTATGAGGGATTCTTGGCAGTGGATCTGAAACGTACAGAAGAGTATGTGAATTGAGAGTGTGAGAAAGAAAAAATATGCGTGAAATTATTTTTGTCACTTGGTATTGGTTGCTGTTAGAAATGATTCAATGTTTTGTAAGAAAATAAATGCTATATTATGTAGCCAGTTGTGCCCCAACCCTTTTTTAATGCATAGACTTTGGGTAAAACTTTGTTAAGGAAAGGGATCTGTCTTTTGCCAGCACTGTTCCATGGCAAAAGGTTTCTCCCTGTGGTAAGTGACATTCCTGCAGATTCTCAGGGCCTAGCCACTCCTCAGTCACATATGAAAGGATCTCAGAAGTGTCCAATTTTGTGCAACTTGGATCTCTTCCATGCCTTCACTTAATGTCTTAAAGTGCTTGTTCCTAGCTGGTCATGTTTTGAGAAAACTTACTACTGCTGTCCAGAGGCAATGTGGAAGGGCTGGCTCCAAGTTCCTGCCAGACTCTGTCCAGTGGCCCTGCACAGTTATAGGACCAAGTTGAGCCCTTGGAGGTCAGAGACGAGGCACTGGAATGCATGAGGACCTGAAGTCAGATTGGCTAGCTTCTGTTCTGGCTCTCCTGCCTCAGCCTTCCTGACCTTTTCTGAGTTATGCAAAGACACAAATCAATTAATCCTTTTTTTTTGGCCATTCCTGGGCTTGAGCTCAGGGCCTGAGCACTGTCCTTGGGTTTGGGTTTTCTCAAGGCTAGAGAACCCTACCAATTGAGCCACAGCACCACTTCCAGCTTTCTCTATGTATGTGGTATTGAGAAATCGAACCTGGATCTTCATACATGCTAGGCAAGCACTCTGCCACTAGGCCAAACTCCCAGCCCAGTTGGTTCATTGATTTTAGAGTGCCTGTACTGGTACTTGAACTCAGGGCCTCATATTCTCCTTTAGCTTTTATGCTCAAGGATAGTACTCTATCACTTGAGCCATACCTTCACTTTTGCTTTTTTGGTAGTTAATTGGAGTCTCATAGAGTTTTCTGCCTAGGCTGGCTTCAAACCATGATCCTCAGATATCAGCATCCTGAGTAGTACAGATTACAAATGTGACCTGACCACCAGTGCCTGACTTTCTTTATGTAATTGTTACTTAAAGGGCTATCTTTGCAGCAGTTATTTCTAACCTAGACTCTCATGTACAGGGTACATGCATAGGCAAAAAGAGATTGAAAAGAGCTTGTTATCTAAGACCAACTTACTGGGTTTATTTGAAGGTGGCTCAGATGTCTTATACTTAAGATCATTCTGCTCCTGGGCTATTTGGGCCAGCTACAGTCTTGGGAATGGGAGTGTGGAGTGGGAGGGAGGCTGCCCCTGCAAACCTAGGGGCTACAAATGAATGGCAGATTGAAGAAACCCCCATTCCCAGTGTAACAAGTGGATGAAGTTTCCACCCAGTTATGTTGACTCTCCAGACTGTAATGCTTGTGTGTTTTCTGTTTCCTTCCAAAAAGCACTACCACTTCGGCATGGTAGGAGCATGGCATGTGGATATGGTATGCAGGGGGTGGACCTTCCTGCTGTCTCTTCTGTCACTGGTTGTCCTGTGAGTATAGCGTCATGAAAAAGGATGCAACTGAGGATATATCTCTAGGTACCAAAGATTTCCCCGGTCCTGAGATCATTCCTCTGTGGTTGAGTGAAACAATGGGAATTTCCCCCCTGCTCGCTAATCTTGAGCCTTTCTGTGCCATTTTTGGTGAAAGAAGTCGACCTCATCTTGAACAGCTTCTCTCCTCCTACCTGTGGGGTGACAGGTGTTTGAATAGCCATCTGTGTCTCCTTCATCTGTGGTAGATGTGGTAAGTACAGACAGTGAACCCACATGATGCCCCATTAAAGCTGAACTTTGCACACACACTACAAATAATCTTTTTCACATTAAGTGTATTCTATGCAGTCTTGTGACATGTCTTCATGAAAAATGACTTGTGTGTCTGAGTTTAGCTTTTAACTGGATGTGGCCTGGAGCTTTAACTCTGATTTTTTTGCATGATGGAATACTTTAGATGCATGTTATATATAAAAGTATGTATGTATGTATGTATGTATGTATGTATGTATGTATGTATGTATGGTCAGTTTCAAAAAACAATGTGCCTGGTGTCACAAGTTTCCTCTAGAGTAAGTAACATTTCCAGCTTTTTTCTAAGGTTACTGTGAGCTGGGCATTGGTGGCTCATGGCTATAATCCTAGCTACTCAGGAGGCTAAGATCTGAGGAATACAGTTTGAAGCCAGCCAAAGCAGGAAAGTCTGTGAGACTCTTATTTAACAACCAAGGCAGTGCCCAGGCCCTGAGTTCAAGTCCAATGAGGAAAGGAAAGGGCTCTTCTTTGTTAGAAAAAAGAAATCTTTACAAACAGCACCAGCTAGTGTATAGGAGGTTAGCTGTAGGAAGAAAAAGGACACATAATAAAGCCTCCTCTACTTTGATACATTTGGGTTAGTCTACCACAAGAAGACTTGAAAACTATATGACACAAGCAACAATCCCACCCACACTGTTAGGTACTTTCTTCAAAAGCTTTTCAGTGCTTGGTTCATCTAATTGCCTCCTGTAAAGGCCAGGGTTGTTTTCCCTAGTTTTATAAGTTAGGAACTCTTCAAGGTGAAAGATTTATTGGGTAGCTTTCCAAAGGAAAGAGTTTGTCTCAGAGTTGTCCTGTTGAACATCTGGTACAGACTGAGTAGATTGGTAAGACTCTTGTGTCCTGATTGATCATGTCATGTGTGCCCACGTCTCTGGTTCCTGATTTTTGCAAAGATGATTTGGAAATACATAAATGGTTTTAGCTAAATAAAATGAAGAATTATTTGAGGATTTTTAATGGTTTATCATAGAGGCTGGCACTTTTTTTTTTTAATGTTGTTAGGGACAAGATAGTAAGTACCTTGCATTGAGAATATCCTTTCTTTCTTTTGCAACTCTTTCAAACTATGCAATCCAATTTTAGCTGATGACCTACACAAAAAGTAGGTCATGAGCTTGCAGTACATTTCCTCAGCAAAAGTGTTTCCTCTGAGAAATATGTTACAAACATACCCTTTAATCCAGATATAAGTACAAGCAGTCTTGACAGGGGATTAATCTGTAGTAATAATAGTGTATTGTAGACTACCTTGGTAGTATTGTTATTATTTGTGGTCCTGAAGTTTGAAGTACAGGGTCGCACACTTGCTAAGCAGATGTTCTGCCACTTGAGCCACCAACCTTCTCTGTTGCAAGTTTGTTGTTTGGGATTGGTCTTTTGTGCATGTCCAGGTCAAATTGTGGTCCATCTGTATACTTCTCTTAGCCAAAATGACTGGTGTATACCACCACACCCAAGCTTTGTTTAAATGAGGATCTCATGAACTTTTTGCTTGAACTGGCCTTAACCTAAAATCCTCTTGATCTTGGCTTCTCCAGTAGCTAAGATTAGGCAAGAGCCACTGTGTTCAGTGCTGTGGGCATTAAAATGTACTGGAAGACATTTAACTCCTATCTATCTATCTATCTATCTATCTATCTATCTATCTATCTATCTATCTATATCAATCTATCATCTAGATATATCTAGATATCTAGATATATAGAGAGATATAACTGTATTTGTCTCTATATCTGTCTATATTTGTCTGATTTTGTTTGTCTATCATCTGTCTATCCTGGGATAAGAGTCTCATGAACTTTTCTGTCCTGGTTGGCTTCTAACCTTGATCCTCATGTCTCCGCCTCTGAGTAGTTAGGATTACAGGTCTGAACCACTGTTGCCCAGCTAGTACCCATATTTTCAAAAGGAAGAATAAGTAAATTCTTACTTTAAAATTTAGCTGTGTATTTATACCACATACATTTCATTCTTACAGATCTCTGTTACCAGGTATGTGGGGCCCAACAGTCACATAGCAAACTCAAACCCAAAGTGGGAGAAGCCAGATAGGGCTGGTTCCTGTTTGCTATGTGATTTGAAGTGCCTGAAAGTTTGGTATAAGTCAACTTAACCAGCTTTGTTGTCTTTAAGAGCTAACAATTCTTCTTATTTTAAAAATTTGTAATTAATAGAAGGGTTACATTATATTCTCCAGATAGAAGGTATATTACTTAACAATCATTGATATCCCTTCTCATGTTTTTGTCCCCATTTCCCTCTCCCACTCCCTCCCTTCATCTTATTTTCTCCCCTTCCCTATCCTATTTCAAATAAACAAATAAACATATATGCAATATATCAGATAACAAGGTAAGATACTGTAACAATATGAGATAACCAAGGGACAACAAAAGAGATGAGAAATAACATGGTACATTAAGAATAACAATCACACATTATATTTCTCTTGTTTCTATATCCTGGAGGTCCTTTCATTTAGCCTCATCCTATATGAACTTGTGTATCTGGGTTTTACCCTATTGTAAATCTCTGCTAGGAGAGCCCAAGGTTTATACTAATTATTACAAATGAGGGAAACCATTGAGCCTATGTTCCTTTGAGTCTGGCTTACTTCACTTAATATGATTTTTTAAAAATCTTTCTATTTCCTTACAAATGGGGTGATGTCATTCTTTCTGATGGCAGCATAGAATTCGATTGTGTATAAATACCACATCTTGTTGATCCATTCCTCAACTGAGGGGCATTCAGGTTGGAAGAACTAACAATTCTTCTTAAACTACACCCATGCATTTTTTTTTTGAATTCTGTTGAGTGTAGGGGTACTGCACTCATACATGTAATTCACCAAGAAGTTTGCTATCAAATTTGCTCCATCATTTCTCTAATTTCCCTAGCATGATTACACTTGGTATTCCTCCATATTTAACTGGAAACTCATCACCACAGCATGCCTCTGGGAATCTGGTTAGTAGAACATAATAGCCCATCAAGGCCTATCTTGTGTTTCTTGCCTTTCCACCTACCATGTTACTGATTAGTAGGAAACCATTCACTTACTTGCTGCTTATTATTATAAGAGGAAATTGAGGTACTTCCCCTCATGATTTCTTTTTTACCCCTTCAGACCTTTACAAACAATTTGCAGGCCCAACCGCAGTGGTGAATAGACAGACATAGTTTCTAGGAAAGCTGTTGGGAGCCAGTGAATTGTGACCACTGGACAAAGGCATTTTGTTTAAAAGGCTTGTCCCAAAGTGGAGCTGGAGTCTGAAAGGAGGGCCGCCAGCGTCTCGTTCTTTCTGCTGCAAACTGAGAGGAAAGCTGGTGTTTGCTGAGTGGATGTCTGTACTCACTGTCCAAACACATCTCTGTTTGCCAACTGTGAACATATTGCTGCCTCTGTGGGGCATCCATCATTCCCTGAATGGATCCTCTTGTGTTCAGAATTTCCGACTCAAAGACAGGGGGAGAGAAATATTTCTTTTAGACTTGAGCATTCACGGGAGCACCCATGGTCTCTCAGGCCTTTAGAATCCAAGCATGCACCCGAGGAGGCACTTCTTGAGGAGAATGAGAAAGGGGCTGAGAAAAAGGAACCAGGAAGAGACAGCTCCATTGAATTGCCTATATTCTCCTTATTTGTAGCCAGGTTTTTGTAAACAAACCTGGCTCCCTTGGCAAATAGATGGGAAAGAATATTCCTGATATATATTGTTTTTCCTGAACAAAAAAACACTTTTTTCCAATCCTCTATCCCCATACACACAAATACTTCCATGAAACATAATACCGCCATGGTATTATTAAATAAGTGATAGCTGAAGTTTTAATTACTTTACAAATGATCAAGTTTTAAAAGTTTTCAAACTTACTAAAAATAAAGGAGTGAAAATTTTTATTTTTGGGGGGGGGATTATTTTCATGAAGTTGTAGACAGAAGTTTGTGTCTTAGTGCTCTCAGGGAAAGTCTAGCATTTGATGTGTGGGAAAGGTTGGACCTGCCCCACAATTCTCATTGTTCGTTGTCTTTGTGGAGTCAGGGGACAAGTCACACCCATAGAAAGTAGGACTCTGGGAGTACATGGCAAGGCCAGGGTACGTACCATTTTGGCTGACTTGTTTACCAAGTACCTGTTAAACACTGGGCAAACTTCGCTAGGCATTGTGGGGAAGAGGGCTTTCTGTGGTGTTTCCGGGATGATTGGAATGCTTTTGTGAGTGGAAAGGAGGCTTCCAGTCAGCAATAAGTTGTTTTGTCTGGTGGGGTTTCTCATCAATGAGAAATCGATATGGAATAAAAGAGAGTATGACCCCAGGCAAAAATGGTTCCCCTTTGTTGCCCAAGCTCTCCTGTTTTCCATGCTAGCTGTGTAGGCCTTAGGAATACCTAGAAGCAGCCAGCTCTTTAACCTGATGGGTTCCAATAGGCTGTTAGCAGGGATAGCGAGGTGGAAGAGAGAAGGGTGCCTGACTGGGCAGGGGTGACTCTAGCTTAACCCTCTGGCAAACTAAACACACCAGGTATTTATCTGTAAGCACTTTATGTGCTAAGTCATTTCTTTAGAAGACCTTCTCAGATTGGCATCATCCGTTGAGTGTTTCTCATCTGAAATGGCTGGGACCAAAAGCACTTGAGATTTCTAGGTTTGTTTGTTTGTTTTTTGTCAGTTGTGGGGCTTGGACTCTGGGCCTGGGTGTTGTCCCTGAGCTCTTCAGCTCAAGGCTACTGTCTTACCCCTTGAGCCTCAGCACCACTTCAGGTTTTCTAGTGGTTTATTGAAGATAAAAATCTCACAGTTCTTAGTGCCTGGGCTAGATTTGAACCTCGATCCTCAGATCTCAGCTTCCTGCGTAGCTAGGATTACAGGTGTGAGCCACTGTTCCAGACTTGAGATTTCTAGTTTTATGGAATTTGTGGAATATTTACATAGACTTTACTAGTTGAGTGCTTCAATTCTGGAAATCCAAAATGTGAAAATTTTAAAGCCTTGTCAGCACTTCAAAAGACTGAGATTTTGGAGCATTCTGAATGTCAGGTATGTTAGGATCTTGGCTTGAAGCAAGCCTAGGACAGAAAGTCTCGGACACACTTATTTCCAGTTAATCAACAAAAAGCTGGAAGTGAAGATATGGCTTAAGTGTAAGAACACCAGCCTTAAGCAAAAGCATCAGGTGTCCAGTTCAAGTGGAGTTCTAGGTAAAGGGTGGACTGGAAAATGCTTTCTTTGCATTGACCTAAAAAGAAGTTAACAAATGCACATTTCAGGAACACTGAGTTAACCAAAAGTATGTGAATTTGAGATTAAGGGAGTCAGGTGCATTTATTTAGATGAACTACTCTAATTATATCTTTGAATTTGGGGCAGAAATGTTGATCATTTTTAATAAGTTAGACTTCAAGCTGGACAGCTCTTAGTTAGCTTAATCCTGTAATTCTCACTACTTTGAGACAAGGATCGTGATTTGAGGCCAGCCAGGCACTGAAATTTGCAAGAGTCTTTGGGATGTGTGTGTGTGTGTGTGTGTGTGTGTGTGTGTGTGTGTGTGTGTGTGCGCGTGCGTGTGTGCGTGCATGTGTGCGTGCATGTGCGCGCTTATGTGTACGAGCACATGCAATGATTAGACATGACAGCACACACCCGTTGTATCTACTACCAAGAGCACAAGATGGTTGAGCCACCGTGGTGCACACCTGTAATCCCCAGTGACATGGGGACACACAAGCAGGAGAAATGCAACCCTGGGAAGCTTAGGTAGAAGGCATGACCCTACTTTGAAAATAACCAATAAGAAAGGGGTTGGACAATGGAAGCTTTGAAAATATTTATTAAACATTATACTATGCATGTAGAGTCAAAACAGGGTAAATTTTGTAGTTTAGCATGTTGATGCTAAATTCTACATGCCCTCATATTAGAAATATGGAGCAGAAAAGCGAGCCATTTTGTATAATCCTAATCACTTAAGAGAGTGAGGGTGTGGATTTGACTGCCTTTGTTTATGGGTCAGACATAACCAATTATCTCCTATGGCCAGAGATCCCACTGTTAATTTTTTCAATCCTCTCCTAAAGTATAAAATAATATTTCCTACGAGGTCAGCTCATTAGACTTCTAACATACTAGAGTATATTAGTCTAAATATAATATTTCCTTGATAGGGTAGTATTGGAGCCCTTTCATGTAAGGTAGGAGGAAGAAATTAAACAGGTTGAAGTAATAAATGGCAAGAAAAAAAATGGTCTAGTTTCTAGTGTTTTTCGTGGGACTTCTCTAGCTACTGAGAAACTCAAGCCCAATAAGCATTTTGTTTCAAGTTCTACAAGCCATCTAAAATAATTCCTTCCCCTTACCAAATTCCTAAGTGCTCTCTTTTTCTTAGCAAGCCTAATATAATCAGGAAAAATAGATCATGTCCAAATCTTTATTAATCCTGTACCTGAAATAAGAGGCTATTTTGCCTCTTCCATTTGTCAATATAGCCATTTCTAAGTTAAGGAAATTTTTGTGGTAGACTTACAGCATTCTTTCGTTTTATTTTAGATTGTAAGCTTAATGGCAGTGAACTGTATCAATAATTACATTTTTTTTTTTGCCAGTCCTGGGCTGGAGCTCAGGGCCTGATCACTGTCCTTGGACTTTCTCAAGGCCAGAACTCTACCACTTGAGCCTCAGCACCACTTCTGGCTTTTTTCTATGTATGTGGGACCGAGGAATTGAACCCGGGTCTTCATGCATGCTAGGCAAGCACTCTACCACTAGGCCAAACTCCTGGCCCCTAATTACGTATTTTTATATTAGCAACTATTGCATTATACTCCTGGTGCTTAATAAATGTTCATAATTACTATAAAAAAATAAAGGGACTGGAGAGGCAGCTCAAATGTAAGCCTTGAGTTCAAGGCCCAGTACATCCTATGAAGGAAGAAGGGGAGGAGCGCTCTCGTCTTACCCTGTTGGGCTGCAGAAGAAATTTGAGGACTTTGGATCTCACTGGTACAGACTAAAGTATGGAGTAAGCAGACAGACCTCAGTTTTCTTTCTTCTGAATGAGAAATCCCTCTGGGACCTGCATTCGTCCTGACTCCTGGAGCAACACAGTTGTGCTGTGAACAACACTGTGTACGGTTGAACCTCCACTGCTGAGTAGAGTCAGTTGAAGTAGCATGTTTCCATAAAAGGGGAAATTTTATCATAGAACAAAATCAAATGGAAGCCAACATTTCTAGGTAAAAATATTTCCCAAAATTTCAAGAATTACCTAGGCACATGTAAAATAATAATAATAATAAAGGTCATGAAATTCTACTAAGGTAGAAAACAGGACCATAAAATCTGTTCTGAAGTTCATGTCTATGACATGCCTTCTCACCAGATTTTAAGCTTCCACCTTCCTTTTGTCTTTTAGCTTGAGGTAGTGGCTGTGGTAGATAAAGTCTATCAAGTTGCTGACGTGTTTTAGTAGGAAAAAATTCATTGGATTTTTCTTGACACTTCTCTTCTGTACACTGTGTTCTAGTTAAACTTTTTAGCCAAGCACAAAAGCAAATGAAAGGATTTGTTTGTAACCACTGAAATGGGTGTGACCCTGGGAAGTCTGGACTGAAGTATTAGCGAGGAAAGGATTTTTCTTTCTAACTCAAGTGAGTGTTCGCTGAGAAGGCATTTGCTTGTTGGATGTGTTATCTATATGTGGAGTCGTTAAATCATTTTTCCACTCATATTCTCAGAGGTGGTGACTTTGTTGCTGACACAGTTGCAAAAATTGAGTTAAAAATTAAAAAAGAACCTCGATTAATGCCTTTTTACTATGTCGTTACAGAGACCTTGACTTAGGGTTATAGACAATGAAATTCTTTCTTACGTGGTACACTGTTTATGATTTCCTATGGTAATATAGACATACCTAAAACATAGATCTATGATACTTTGATGATGGTATATACAGATGTATACCTAATGGCTAGCTGATTTAAATAGCATGGGTCTCAGGCCAATCTGAGAATGAAGAAATTGCTTGCTTTCAGGCGTGAATGAGGGAGCCCCTGTTCACAGCTCTAACTGTAGTGGGTTGAATTTTCCACCACCAGGGCCCACCAACAACTAAGAGGCAAGGCAGGCACAAAACAACATAATCTCTGGTCGTTTGGCCCTTGTGTGGAGGCCAGCCTAATGGGCTTTCTTTCTGAATGTATCTATGAATAGACCAGGCTATAAAGGACCCCCTATCCCCCTAAAAATCTCGAGAATACAATAATTGACATAATGTAGCGATTTTAGAGCTCAGTTTCTAAAAAGAGCGTGTGTAGTCTGTGAGAGGATGACATTGGAATCCATGTGATAAAGAAGGTGACAAAGCAGTCCCAAATGGTTTCATCTATAAAAGGTTGGCCAGTGAGGTTTACCTGTCCTTGGATTTGCAGGACCTTTTTATAGGAATGAGGTAACGTTTAGTCTGTATGGCTCTTCCTAAATGAATTGGGATCCATGCTTATTAAGAAGGAAAATATTTAATTCTCTCAGGAAGTTGAGATCTGAGAAGCATAGTTTGGGTCAGTCTAATCAGGAAAATTTGTGAAACTCGTAGCCTCAGTTAATCAGTACAAAGCCAGAAGTGGAGGCTCAAATGGTAGATTGTTAGCCTTGAATGGAAAAAGCCATGTGACATTGCTTACGGCCATGAGTTCAAACCTCAGTGCCTACATAAAAGGTTAAGTTTGCTGTACTTTGAGAAAGTGAACTCTGTGTTGCCCAAAGTATCCTGGTTACTTCCTGAGGTTTTTGTTCAGCTGGTCAGACTTTAAATGGAGAGTTCCCCAAGTGAATTTTGATTCTGTCGACTATAATATATATTAAGATTTGATCAAGTTATGAACTTAATCTGAGCTACATGGAATTTCATATTAAGCTATCACCCAAAGGCCAGTAGTCATACAAACAAATTTACTGTTTGTCCAGACTTCTTGATGGAATTTTTATTATCTTTTACAAAATCCAGTGATCATTTTGTTGCCATGGAAGTACAATAATAGATGCTTTATTGTGATGAAAGCTAGAGAATATTTTTAGCAAAATTATAGTCACCTTCATCAGCTGAAGTATGCTCAATTAGATACCCATTAACACGATCAGAGTCATGGTACACTGCTAACTCTTCCCCCCACCACCCCCACTTCATTTTTAAAATTTACACGGAATCTAAGACTGAGCTAATTGGGCTACAAGTAACTATTAATGATCTGTGCTTCGGAAATCATGAATATACTATGCTTGTTCTTACTCTGTGTTTTACCGTGTTCTTTCCAGACCCTTACCTCCCCCCAAACACTTGCGTCCATAAAACAATTGAGTCAAAACCAGAGAGCTCTTTAGAATTTAGGGAAAGAGAAGAGGGTAAATCGCCTTTATGGAAAAGGATTGTAAGCATGGTATAATCTACATTTGCTCAAATGCTCAAGTCTACATTTGCTCAAATTTGGATGTGAAGAACAATCGAAGATGAAAACAAGAAGGATATTAAGTAAATCATAGCTGTTTTCTAGAACCAGTCCTTTAAAGGGGCATCTCTCCAGAAACCAGGAGAGACACAGGTTCCTTTTTCTTTTCTCTTGCATTGAACACAGTGATTTGCTCAAGGCTGCAAGGATTGGGTCCCCTCTTCCTACTGAGCCATCTGGTTTTGATGGGGAACAGTTGAGCAGAAGAACTTTGAAAACCCTGTTGGACCAATGGCCAACATCTGGGCTCCTCTTAGACTGTTTTGTGAGCCTCCCCTTTGAATGTCATGAATGTACTGTGGTCACAGGCCTTTTAAAATGCCTCACAGGGATAATGGAAAATAATTCAGATGATAATTGGGGCCATATAGCTTTTCTAGGTGTGGTTTGGGGGCTACATTGTTTTCCCACACTCCACTTAATTATTTCCTCTGTTTTTTTTAAAACATTTTATATATATATATATTTTTTTTTTTCTACATTAATGTCTCTCCTCTTTTCCAAGGTCACATTTCTAGCCCCAGACCTTTCTTTCTCTTCTTACTCTTTTTAGTGCTAGTACTAGGGCTTGAACTCAGGGTTTCAATGCCTGCCCCCCACTTCTCTCTCCTTTCCTTTCCTCTTTCCTCCCCTCCCCTCTTTTCTTTTCTTTTCTTTTTTTTTTCTTTTCTTTTCTTTTCTTTCTTGTTGATCATGGGGCTTGAACTATGGGCCTGGGCATTGTCCCTGAGCTTTTTCAGCTCAAGATTAGTGCTCTGTCGGGTTGAGCCACAGCACCACTTCCGCCCTCACCTTTTCTCTCAGTGCTGATGCTCTACCATTTGAGCCATTTGGAGAAGAAGCTCACAGATTTTTCTGCTTGGGCTGGCTTCAAACCTAGGTCTATAGATATCAGCTCCCTAAGTAGCTAGAATTACAGGTGTGAGCTACCAGCAATTGGCCTCTTCTTTCTTTTTATCATTCCCCCATTCTAGTAACACATGTCCTTGTACACAGGCATACAGACTTGACCTCAAAACTGTGGCCAGAGACTTCTCACACAAATATTTTTGGATTGTTCTCTTTTAAAAGTGAACATGGTTTGGGCCGGGAGTTCAGCCTAGTGGTAGAGTGCTTGCCTAGCATGCATGAAGACCGGGGTTCGATTCCTCGGTGCCACATACATAGAAAAAAGCCAGAAATGGTGCTGTGGCTCAAGTGGTAGGGCTGTAGCCTTGTGAAAGTCCAAGGACAGTGCTCAGGCCCTAAGCCCAAGCTCCAGGACTGGCAAAAAAAAAAAAAAAGAACATGGTCTGTAGTTCAGTATGATGTTGGAAGTGAATCTTGCATTGCACAGGAAGATGCATGAGCATCTGTCTTCTTGAGGTGGGGGGGAGGGGAAGTCACACCACCATGTTCCATCACAGCCATGATTGGGATGGGACATGAGAAAGAACATTCTTTCAGTCCTCAGTTTCATCTGAGTAATAGTGTCTGGAATACTAACACTTTACCCTAAAACATTTTCTGAGTTGCTCAGATAGGCATGTTAGTTTAATATGTTGTAAATATGTTCTTGTTTCATCATTGAGAATGCTATGCAAAACTTCCCATCCCCATTAGCACATTGTTTGTTTTAATTGTATACAACACAATAATTTTTTCTCTTCCTCATCTCTCTTCACTCCATCATGTCCTGGTCTTGGCCATTTGACTTAGAATCTAACTGTTCTCATCAGTTACACTGTTGAATACCTGTAATCCCAACTATGCCAGAGACAGAGATAGGAGGATTGAGATTCCATGCCAGCTAGGGCAGAAAATTAGGGAGACTGTTAGCCAATAAGCTTGGTATGTTAGCCAATAAGGTTGGTATGTGATCCCAGCTATGCAAGAGACAGGAGAAGGATCACAGTCCAGGTTGCCCCCATCATAAGGTAAGGAAAAAGGGCTAGAAGTATAGCTCAAGTTGAAGTAGTCTAAGAAGTGCTAAACTCTAAGTTCAAATCCTAGCGCCACCACTTAAATTCAGAAAAACCCAAAGCACCTGCTCTTTTACAAAGGTTCCTGTTCTTTTCAGTGCATGCATGGAAACAGGTCGTGAATCAGTAAGAAATCTTTTCTGATTACCTCTGACCCCAACCCCTCCAAGAGTGGGTGCATGGGCATTTGTCCCTGGCTCCCTTAGTAAGTCAGTTTGAGTTTAAGCATACAAAGTTGCTGCTTGTAGTGTAAAACAGCAAGCTTTGGAGGATCCTGTGTCCTGAGGGAGAAGCTGAGAATGAGAATGTAGTCCCCACCATATGGTCCCCAGCATGCTCCACCCTCCCACACGTGCTGGGAGGTGTGAAGTAGTTTAAACTCTGGGGCCTGCAGGAGGCTCCTATTGGTCCTGGTTGCTGTCAAGCTTCACTTTACCCTTTGTGTTTCACATAGGAACCAATGAGCAAAAGTAACAGTCTGTGTAACCTGGGCTGGACCTGAGAAAGCCTCATTTGCTGTCTGGGTGCTTGGTGTGGTTTTTAGGTAAGGCAGAAACCAGCACTAGTCATTGCAAAGCCTGTGAGTAGGATCTAGACACTGGACACTTCAGAGAATTTTCATAGCATTCAATACGCCTTTGTAATAGAAGATTGCTGGTTCAGGGTTGAAAGACAGTCTCCGGTGAGACATGATGATTATGAAAAAGTGAGGAGAACCTTCTAGACTGGAAGGAAAGTGGCAGCAGGGAGATCAATGTCCTATGGAACATGTAGTTCACTATTTTCCATCACTGTAGTAACTCTTGACTTTTCTTTTGTTTATAGTAGTTCTGTTATATATAGACCCAGGGTGTTTCTGCTTTGCTTTTGAATATGGAGTGCATGAGTTACAGAGAGCTAAGTTGAACTGGGATATTAAAAAAACACCCTTTGGCCAGTTCTCCCAGGCTTTACTTAATGGTGAATATTGCAGGGTCCTGGAAGGCCCAGCCCTGAGAGCAATTGAAAGGGACCCTCTGTGATTTGTAGAAAGCTCATGAAAAAATAGCTTGAACTCCTCTAAACACATTGAGTAATGATATGCTAAGAAAGCTATGTATTATTATTCTTTGCAATGTAGAGTTCAGGTGGGGATGCTTAAATGTTCTTTCATTTGTAACCAGATGAATGATGTAAAGCAGGGCTGGTTAAGGACTGTGATCACATGTTGTCTGGGAATAATTTCAGTCTTATTTTCAAACTTGTTCCCCCAAACGTGACCTCAGGATTGTCAATCAGGGCACAAATCAAACAGGAAGTTCATGCTTGCCCCTAAGTTTTCCTCAGAGTTGTGATGAAAATAGATATCTATTTGGTTCCTTGCCTTTTGCCTGCTTCCCTGTCTTTACATAGAGAAGAGAACCTTAAAATTAGACCAGTGGGATGGGTCTGGGGCTTCCTTTTCCCAGATTTCTCTGGTAGCAGAGAAAACCCCTGGAGACCTCTGGGGCCACAGCAGAAAGAGGAGTTCTACCCCATTCTTCTGACATAGCTTCTAAGTTGATTTTCTTGCATTGTCTTTTTACAGTCTACCTTTCTTTTCTTCTTTTTTTCTGTAAACCATAAAGTTTGTTATAATTATTATTAATTATTATTATTATTATTTTGTGCTGCTATTGCAGCCTGAACTTAGGGCCTCGTGTTCTTCCTTAGCTTTTTGCTCAAGTCTCGCCCTCTGCCACTTGAGCTATACCTGCACTGCCAGCTTTTTGCTGATTAATTGGAGATAGAAAACTCAAGGATTTGCCCACGCAGCCAGGCTCAAACCACAACCCTTACATCTCAGCCTCTTAGCTAGCTAGAATTACAGGTGTGAGCCCCTGGCATGCAGCTTTAATATTATTTTTAACAATATATTTCTACATTCCATCTCAGGACTTTTAAAATGAAATTTCAATTTCCTTATTAGGAACTCTTAAGCCTCAGAAAGAACAGGTAGAGGATTCTGCTGGCATTAAGTCACTTCGTATGCTTACTCATCTTTCCTAAACACCCTAGTTGAGTTGTGGTGAGGTGAAATGCCATTAGGTCCTTCTACTGTGGAGGAGGAAGTGATGGGCTTAGATAGGTGTAGTTGAACCTTCTGGGAGTTATCTACTCTTAGTAACTTTCATAGGAAGTGCTTCCGGCACTTTCTGATGCCTTTATCTTCCTTGTTAACATTTGCAGGACTGTTTCTATATTAAATATCTGAAGTCCTTTTCAGCATTTGGAGTTGTATCTGTCTAATTATAATAAATATGTGGTGCCCCTGGGTCTTCTGCCACCCCAAACCCCATAATAGAGATAATAAAGCCATGCGCTGGTAGCTCACACCCAAAATCCTAGCTACTGGGTCTGAGATCTGCAGATCCTGGTTTGAAGCCATGCTGAGAAGAAATGACAGTGCGATTCTTATCTCCAATTAGCCAGTATAAAAAGCCCAAAGTGGAGGTGTGGCTCATGTGTTTGTTAGAGTAGTAGTACCAGCCCTGAGTGAAAAACCCAAGCAAGAAGAACATGAGGGCCTGAGTTCAAGGCTGAGTACCAGCACAAACATTTTAAAAGATACATAAACACAGAAGCACCCCATCTGAGTGGTTGTTTACACAAGTATAACTGGCAACATGCCCCCAAGGACTTCTCATTGTAGTCTGGGAAAGTTCAGTTTCTAGTTTGAACTGAGCTGAATTTGAAGAGAGCAGGACCCTAGAAATCAAGAGTGTGCTGGAGATGGGAGTGGCTCCACTGGTTTTCTCCTTACACTCTTGGTATTTTTAAGGCCTCCAGCCCAGTTCTTTGATTATTTCAGTGACTGGACTAAATATACCATTGTTTCTCCAGAGGTCAGGGCTGTATTCCTGCATGACCCTCAAACCAAATCAAGACCTGCAGCTTCTCTCCCCCCCCCCCCCCCCCCGCCGCCCCACACCTTAGCAGTGGGAGGCTTTCTCCTGTCACACTAACCCAGAAGAGAAATGCTGGCTTTTCTCAATGTCTTCATGTTCTTGGTATTCTAACTAGGGCTGCAATGCCTTTGGCAAAGATTTATTGGACCAAATAAAGCAATGTGAAAAACTACAGCTGAAGGCTGGATTACAGGCCTCTCTCCTGCTACCCTATATATCTTTGACCATCTTGGAGCTTTTGTTTCTGTAGCCTGCAGTTGAAATCAAGTTCTTCCAAATGCCACAGCAACAGCTTATCATGCCTGTGAGCAAGGGGGCCCCCAACTTCCTCTTTCATTCAGTGCTGGTCTGAGAGGCTTAAATGTTCTTCCACTCACCTGCGGGTAATCATTACTGTCCTGCCTCACAGATCCCTGCCTCTAACAAAGCAATTATAAAGTACTTCACTGTTTATGATCTGCTGTAAAAATCCTCTTGTGATGATTACTTCCTTACAGTGTCTTGTATAACAAAGTGTTTATTGAATTGAATTCCATCAAATATTAACTAAGACACGTAGCATTATATCTCCACAGTTACTATATAGATTTAACATTTAAGCCGTAATACAGTTGGACAAAGGCAGTAGGTAGATAGTCCCATCTTGTTTGGAGTGTAAGAAAATTGGATCTAGGCAGTTGAGTCTTACATAAGAATTGAGCACTGGTCTTCTGTTCCTTGTAGACCCTTGTAATAAGTAGCTGAACACAAGTCCCGAGAGCCATACTTGAGATTTGGATTTGAAAACTGCTCACACAGATTTGTTAATACATAAAATGTCTTTTGTCTTTTGACTGGTTTCTTATGGAGTCTGTCCTCAGCTCAGTGTTGGTTCTCTGGAGAGGTGTTTTTCAGGAAAATTCAGAGGAAGAATACATCATTGTGCAGCTTGTTGTTCTAGTCATTTGCTTTGAACGACAACGTCTGGGCCAGACTAGAAATTCTTGAAATAAAGCCAAGGTCAGAGGGATGGAAAGGATTGGCTTTCAGAAACAAGGGCTCACCCTCTGGCTGAGAGCTGTCTGGGGCCATTGAGAAAGTTAGGCACATTCAACTTTTTCCAAAGTTTCCTAGAAGTTGGGCAAAAGGACCAGCATACTCTGGGAGGGATACAGGGTTAGGAATTGGGATAAAGAAGTAGGGAAAAGGAAAGCCAACCATCTTTTCCCTTTACCTCTGTGTGTGTGCACTCTGAGGCTTGAAGTCAGTTCTAGGTTCTGTCCCTAAACAAGTGGTCTACCACTTGAGCCACAACTCCACTACTGGCTTTTTTAGTGGTTAAGTAGAGATAAAAGTCTCCCAGGCTGTCTTTGAACCACAATCCTCAAATCTCATCCTCTTGAGTAGGATTACAGGCATGAGCAACTGGCACACCGCTTATCTTTTTCATTTTTAATAATTGTTTGCCTTGAATATGATTTTTAAAGGATATTATTTTCATGCTAAAGATAGTAATGCATTTTAGAAGAAAAAATGTGCAGAGTTAAAACAAATAATTTACTACTTAAGAAATTATATAATTTAGTGGCCGGGAGTTTGGCCTAGTGGTAGAGTGCTTGCCTAGCATGCGTGAAGACTAGGGTTTGATTCCTCGGTACCACATATATAGAAAAAAGCCAGAAGTGGTGCTCTGGCTCAAGTGGTAGAGCTCTAGCCTTGAAAAAGCCCAAGGACAGTGCTTAGGCCCTGAGTTCAAGGCCCAGGACTGGCAAAAAAAAAAAAAAGAAATTATACAATTTAGCCAGGTGCTGGTGGCTCACATTTTTAATCCTCAGAAGTCTGAGGTTTGGAGGATTGTAGTTTGAGACAGACTGGGACAGAACAGTCTGCAGGACTTGATCTCTTTTAATTAACCAAAAAATGTTGGACCAGAGGCATAATTCAAATGGTAGAGCACCTGTTTATCAAGTAAGCCAACCAAGAGAGAGACCCCGAGTCCAGTCCCTGGCACTGGCAGAATAAAAAAGCAGTAGGATATTTGGCCTCTGTGGTTCATAATCCTATTTCCTACACCTCTTTGTTCATACAGTGTTATATCTTACCCTGGTCTTGCTGTGTTAAAGTTGTGTATTGAGTACTTGGTATGCATCTCATATTCTGAGCCTCAAAGCAGCCTTTGAAAGTAGTAGTTAGGCTTTGTTGAACTCTTTTGTACAACCACTTGAAGATAAATAATAAGAAAGCATTATTCCTTGGCATGGGTGAATAAATTCCTGATTAGTTGATTTCTTTCTTTCTTAAAAATTGTTGGTACTGAGGTTTGAACTCATGTTTACTTGGCAGATGCTCTGTCACTGAGCTATTCTTCTAGTCTTCTCCCCACCCCCCTGGTTATTTTGCAATAAGGTCTGACTTCTGCCCAGTCAGGTACCTGAATCTCCCCACTGCAGCTGGAGTGATGGGTTTGCCCCACAATGCCCAGCTTTTTGTCTTGAGAACTGTCGATGCTCTGGCTGCCATCACTCTAGTATCCTCTAAATCAACCTCTCAAATTGCTAGACAGCAGCCACCACACCTAGTGTGGGATTGTTTCCTTAATTTCCTTTCCCAGTTGTGCCTTACTAGTATTTGAAGCTAATGTTTCTGTGTTGCTATTGTGTCTTGCAACTGTACCAAATTGTATAATAGTTCTATACTTGTCGATACTTTGTGATTTCCCATGTATTAGGCCATTAGACTTATGGGTGGATACCTTTTTGCTTCTATCTTCAATCAAAGTGTTGATGTTTCTTAGTGAATTTAGTACACTGTTTCCTAACAGTGGAGAAAGTAAGCCTTCTTCTCTTGTTCCTAATCTTAGGGGGATCTTGTCAGTTTTTAATTATTGGGGTAACTTTGCCCGAATGCTGACCAGAATGCTGCATCTGTGCCATCTAGAACCTGTTAGAAACTTTATCATTGTGTCCCACGCCAAACTCCTGATTCCGAAGCAGCCAGCCTTAAAGTCCATAGTTTCAGAGCCCTGCCAGGTGATTGTGATGTACAATTACTTCTAATAGTCCCTGCAGTGGAGCTCAGGTATCTTTGAAGACAGGACTTCAATTCTGTTTATTTTTAATTCCCTTGTACATTTAGTCAAAGCTAATCAATAAATAAATATGCTTTGATGTAGTTGAATAAATTGCTAATGTCTGCTTTCTGTTTTCTTTATTCCTCCTCCACCTTCTCCTCTGCCTCTTCATCCTCTTTCACCTTAAAATCAAAGCCAACCAAAGGCCCTACCTTATGCCTTCATTTGTGCAAGTCTTCACTTCCAGCTCTTGGCTTGCTGTTTGTTGTTTGCTGTTCTGGTCTTCCTCAGGACCCCTCCCATTTCATACCCCAGTCTTCGAGATTCTGCCCTTTCACAGAGTGATCTGCCCTCCTCAGTGGCTGTGCCCTATCCCAGAGGCTGCCTGTTCTCACAGAACCTTTTTTTTTTTTTCAGTTAATTACAAAGAATCAAGTGCTTCTTTTTTGAATAGGCTAGATTTTTATCACATCATTTTTCATCTCTACTATGGTTCCTAGTGTTGTTTAAGTTTGTTTGTTTTTAGAAATCTTGTTGCATTGGGACCTCAGCCTCTCTTATCCCTTTTGAATTTAATATTTAAGTTAAATATCTGTATCTCTTAAGAGATACTGCTGAAAAATAGCCAGATAGAGACCCAGGTTGGTGCTTACAGCCAAGCTTGGTCATTTTAGTCTTTGTTTACCCATGGTGAATGCTGAGCTCATAAATCTACCACTTAAAATGTCTAAAGTTACAGCAAAATGTATTTATAAGCGGTCAGAGCTGACTCCCATTTGCACTACTTTCAGATCTCAGTCTCATTTCTTCATTTGTTCCATGTGCACCTTGTTAAAGTCTGACCCCTGCAATGGACGAGTGTTGAAGGGCAGGTCAGCTGGCATGTGGCCCTGGTCAGAGAGAAGAAGCAGAGGCCAGCCCCAGCAACCTGCTTTGTCCCTGAGCTCAGGAGCCCTCTCTGAGTATGTATGCCTTCCTAACAGTGGAGCTGGGGTTGTTCTGCTCTTTGGAAGGTGGGAATAAAGTTATCATTTTGGTCATTTCTGTTGATGGAATAATTAAGCATCTTTCTGATCACTTTTGTTTCCAGCTTTTTTTTTTTTTTTTTTTTTTTGCCAGTCCTGGGCTTGAGCTCAGTGCCTGAGCACTGCCCTTGGACTTTCTCAAGGGTAGAACTCTACCACTTGAGCCTCAGCACCACTTCCGGCTTTTTTCTATGTATGTGGTACCGAGGAATCGAACACAGGCCTTCATGCATGCTAAGCAAGCACTTTAACCACTAGGCCAAACTCCCAGCCCTGTTTCCAGCTTTCTATTGGTCAGTGGAAAAAACAATAATGAGACTAGCAGAGTTTTGTTTGTTTGTTTTTGTTTTGGTGATGCTAAGGACTGAACTCAGGATTTTGGACTTACTTGCCAGACAAGTGTTCTCCCAATTAGCTAAATCCCCAGCTCCCACTAGCAGACTTTTAAACTGCTGGATTATACACTTACATTTGTATGCTGAAGTTCAATGTAAAATGTAATAACTTTACACTATCTGAAATATTATTTGTATCTCACATCTTACTCAAGTAAATGAATTGATTTTTCAAGTTACTGTAAACCTGGAACTGACCAAATTCCTCAAGTTGTGTGTGTATGTATGCTTGCAGGCATGCATGTGCATTCTGCTTGAACTGAGGGCCTGGGCACTGTACCTGAGCTTTTGTACTCAAGTATATTGCTTTACCACTTGAGCCATAGCTCCACTTCTAGCTTTTTAGTGGTTCTGGGGATAAAGAGTCTCATGGATTTTCCTGACTAGTCTGGCTTTGAACTGTGATTCTCAGATCTCAGCCTCCAGAGTAACCAGGATTACAGGTGTGTGCCATTAGCACCCAGCTAAAGATTTTTGAAATAGTGTTGTTTTGTTCTAAATAACCTTGTAGTTTTAGTTCTAGAAACTATGCATGGGACATTTTCCATCTGTTTGCACAGAGTTCATTCAGTCACTGGATGAGTTTCTTAGTTTCTGCAAAACAGAAAAACCCTCATCATATAATGCCTGTTTACTGTTGTCTTAATTAGTTCATCTGTATGTATATATGCATATGATTATAAATGTATGGGTATAGATCTATATCTATATAAATGGTATGTTTAATTAAAGGGACCTTTGGATACCTTAAGTGTTTTTTTAAATGTTAAAAAATCTAATGATTTAAATAATTTCTCAGTAGTTCAGGAATATATTGCTTTGTTTAAAGAATTGTCTGGATCTACTCCTTTTCATATAGCCATGGTTAGTGACTTAAACAAGAACCCCCCCACACACACACTTACATACATGCGTACATATGTAGGCATACATATGTATGCATGTGCACAGAAACACACACACACACACACACACACACACACACACACACACACACCATATGATTTGGGTCGTATTCTTTAAGTATAGCTGTGGATTGAGAGGAAGATAGCCATGGAAGTTTGGCAGGAGGTGGCGTTTAGAGAGTGGGGTGTGAGGGGTAGGGAGTGGGATGTATGTTTTATTTTGGGAAGGATTATCAGGGAATGGGTACATGACATTCTCAAATAGGATAAGAGAGCTGGAGGTATTTAGGAAGAGAATAACTGTCTTGAGCTGACTTGTAGATTTCACTTTGCTAGCTTTTTAGCCCCAAGAGCTTGTGTGAGAATGGTGTCTGTCAGGTTTTCTTTGGTTTTGGAAACTGGAACTGCCTATCTTGAATTGTCCCTTGAAATGGCCTGGGTGGCAATGACAAAAGGAAAGCCACTGGGTCACATGTGAATTTCAAGACAGGAAGAAAACATTTGCTAATTGTAAATTACTTACCTGTCTGACATTCTTCACATTTTATGTGGATGCCTTTAACCATTTTAAGGGTCATGCCTTGAGTCAAGAGATTGTTTGCCTGGTGTACACATCCTTGATTAAAAAGCATCATTTATTAACTTGACAGCCCTTTCCTTCACACTGTACTGTGAAATAGCTGACATTTTATCTGTTGAGGATTACTCCTTAAGTAACTGTATACTTGGGTTTTTGTGTTGCAAGAATACACAATATTTTTAAAAGTGTATTTTTCAAAATGTGATTGTAGCCAAAAAAGCAACACAAGCCATCAATAAAATTTAGAAAATCATTGGAAGAGTAATAATGATCTGGAATAATTTTGGTGAATAATTATTGTACCATATGTTGCCTTAAGGCAACCTGAGATTTATTTGATTGCTTGATGTTCTCACCATACTGGGCTTTGAACTCAGGGCCTCACCCACGTGAAGTAAACAACTTCCTCCCAGCATCCATTTTGATGAGGTCCTGAGAATTTGTCCAGGCCAGCCTGGATGGTAATCCTCCTAAGTAAGTAGCTAGGATTATAGATGTGCACCACTGTGCTTGGCAGTAAGTTTAATCTTTAAACTTGATCTTATGAAGTAGAAACTGCTATTCTCATACCTTTGGTGAAGTGAAGCTCAGAGAAGCAAAGTGAATTAATTGCTCAAGGTCACTCAGAAAGTGTGACTAGTGAGCTGAGGTGTAAAAGAACTAAGAGACTCTGAGTAACCCACTTCCTGGAGTGACCTTGGATTTCACAGGTGGTGTTCTGTAGATGCTGAACTAGTTGTATAGGAATTTTTTGGGAGCCAGTGTATATCTAGATGTTGCGATGGCAATTGCAAACATGAAGCAAAAGAGAAAGATGAACCAGACATGGTCTCCTTAGAGATTGATGAATGTGTAAGCTTAGACAATACTTAAAAATAAAATGGGGTTACTTATCAGCCCATTTGTTCTGGAGCTTTGCATGCACTACGCCAGTACCAGGCAACTGAATTATAGACCAGCACCTGTCACCCATGCTCAGTCTTTGCTTTGCCAGTGTGTCTCTCTCATCGTGTCCTGTGCCATTCACCTTCACTCAGTGGCACTACGATGTGATGGCATCTGTCTCTTTTTCCAAATAAAGCACCATGTTTCTCTTGGGTATTCTTCCAGCTGAGCAACTGCCATGCCTGGTGGCATAATAGAATTAGGAGAAAACAAATGAAAAACTCAATGTGGTTGGAGCCCCAGGGGGTTGTATCTCAGCGCAAAACCCAGAGCTTTGGACCGACCATTAAGGAGGGGTTCAGTGAATGAAAAGTAGCTACTGAATGGAAACCTCTCATGAGATTCTTTCACGTATCTTTGGATACGTGATGTCCAGGGTGTCAAGATGATTCGATGTTATGACCAGTAGTTTTCTTTGTGATTGAATATTGACTCAAACTGTGGCTGGGGTCCCTGAGTGTAATTCCATACCATTCTTTAGTCGGACTTATCCATGTGACAAATTCACTGAATCCAATATTTCAAAACTTATCTCTTGTTATTTTAAAGCTTTATTGTGAAACAATTCAGATGGATTTGACATGAGTATTCCTGACAGTGACTTATTTCAAAATATGATCTGTGTTTCCCTTGCCCTATGCGGGGTTGACCAAACAAAGTTAATTTGGAGTCATTTAAAGGTTTCCTGTCTTCCATATTAAGGTTGTAATATCTTACTAAGCATAAAACTGTGATGGAAAATCATAAACCCAAAGACTGTGGGAACTTTTTGAACCAGAAACTCACTTTGACTGGTCTGGTTAAGCATTGATCAATAATATTTTTGTTGTTGTTGTTGCTGTCCCTAAGCTTTTCCCCAGAAGGCTAGCACTAGCAGTTTGAGTCACAGTTTGACTGGAGATAAGAGTCTCATGGACTTTCCTGTCAAGCCTGGCTTCAAACCATGATCCTCGGATCTCAGACTCCTGAGTAGCTAAGATTACAGGTCTGAACCACTGGTACCCAGTCAACAACATACTTTCAAATGAAAACAAATAAAGAGAAACCTTTTGCTGCATTAGATTGCCTCCCCCTTGTTTTTTTTTTTTTCTTCTTGTTTTTGTTTTTTGGCTCTTGGGTCTCATGATAGAGCTCACAATCCTTCTTCCTCTACCTCCCCAGTTCTGGGATTTCAGGTGTGCACTACATTCTTGAAATTTAGACTATTCTTTACTAATCAGTCTTGGTTTTTAGAACTTTTTTTTTTTTGTGGTGCCAGTCCTGGGGCCTAGGCCCAGCCCCATGTGCTAGTTCTTAAAGAAACATTAGACAAATGACTGTCTTTGGTTTTGATAGAGCATCAGAAGCATCAGTGACTAATAGAATGCTGTGTGATTCTTGACCTATTAATTTCTTGTTCTTTCTCCTTTTAGGTCCTGCTGAAGTTCCCATGATGTCACCCAATGGATCCATCCCTCCCATCCATGTGCCACCGGGTTATATCTCACAGGTACCACCACACTCACTGTGTCAACTCTCATTTCCCAGAAACTCCCTTCATGACTTTACTTATCAGAAAGCAGGGTAGGACTGAATGCCTTTGTTTTTGTGGCAGCAAGCAGCACTTCCCAGATCTTGCCACTTGGGGTGCCAGAGAGTCAGAGAGAAATGGACACAGGCTCTTGGGCTGCTCTCTCCCAAGCTGGGTGACCACATCTGATGTCTGGAATGTGACACTGAGTGTCCTGCTTTAGAAATGTCTTTTCATCTATCCTACAATTTACTTAGGACTTAATTAGCAAAAATACTAGCAATGACATTAAATCCAGCTGGGTGCCAGTGCCTCATTCTTGTAATCCTAGCTACTCAAGAAGGTTGAGATGTGAGAATCTCAGTTCAAAGCCAGCCTAGGTAGGAAAGTCTGAGAGATTCTTAATCAACAATTAACCACTGAAAGAAGGCAGAGATGGAGATGTGGATCAAGTGGTAAAGCACTAGCCTTGAACAAAAAAAAACACTAAGGGACAACAGCCAGGTCCTGAGGTCAAGCCCCAGTACCAATAAAAAAAAGGGGGGGGGAGCTACCCTCTGGTGTAAGAGTTCCATTTCCAAATCTCTGAAGTGACATAGGTAGACATGAAGAATTATTCTGTTTGATGTGAGCATTTGGCTGTTTGTCCTTAAATTGATTTGAATTTTGGTTTCTTCTTCAGTAAAATAATTGCAATAGCAACCTCAGGGTGTATTGGAAGAGAAAAATGTTCAGGAGGATGAAGTTATTGTCCTGTACCTAGATAGGATGTAATGTGCTCCTGGGTACCTTTAAGCAGTGGATGGTGAATACTTGAGATACGTTCCTGTCATCACTGACTTCTTATCTGTGTGTCTCTTGCCTAGGAAATGACACTTCACCAGCCAGCTGTCCTTTCCTCTCATTTCCCTTCATCCTCCTTCACCTCAGCTCCCCTCCCCTGCTCTCCCATTCTTGTTCTTGGTTACCTGACTGTAAGGACATGATATACACATTAGAAAAATAAAACAGGGGGCTGGGAGTTTGGCTTAGTGGTAGAGTGCTTGCCTAGCATGCACAAAGACCCTGGTTCGATTCCTCACTGAGGAAAAAAAGCCAGAAGTGATACTGTGGCTCAAGTGGCAAAGCTCTAGCCTTGAGAAAACCCAGGAACAGTACTCAGGCCCTGAGCCCAAGCCCAGGACTGGAAAAAACAAAACAAAACAAAACAAAGCAGGTAAAAAAACCTAAAGAATATGAGGTGACAGTCACAATATTGATATTTTGCAGGTTATATCCTTTCAGAGCTTTTCTCCCATGCCTTCACCTGTTCTCTGTTTGCTTTTAAAAGCATATTAAAAACCTGCATATTTAATTTTTAATGATTTCTGCAAGAGTGAGAAAATAATTGGCAACTTCATAGGTAATTTATTGGAGCTCAGGAAGGAGTGAAAGATTTCTCTTTCTGTGATGTAAAAAGTTATCCATAAGGCAGACCATAGCCACTGTCATTTCTTTTTCCATTCTTTCATGTGAGTCAAGTGGGGAAAGCCCTCCATCCCTCCCCCTGTCCCCTTCCTCCCCACCCTTCCCCCCTGCTACCTTGTTGGTGAGTTTTTCCCTGTTGGAAATAAATGCTTTGTTTTTGACAAGTCCTTGCAAAAAAGACTCAGTGGATGGAAAGGGAGCAAACAGCCTCTGCTAGGTGGGACATGAGATGATGAACATCTTTGTCTTTACAGTTGTCACCTAACAGAAAAGCACAGGGAATTCAGATTTCCATAATGTTCACTATTCATGAATTGTAAGGAAGTGTTTCATTCCATTGACTACCAACACTTCTCACCATTGTGGTGTCAAAAATCACACCTCCTTTCATGCTCTCCATTCACTTAAGGAAGCCCATTCTACCTCCAGTATTCTTGCTAGTGGCTGATGCCTATAATCTAATCTCAGCATCTCAGGAGCTGAGAGTTGAGGATTAAGATCAAAGCCAGTCTGGGCAGGAAGGTCTATGAGACTCTTACCGTCAATTAACCAGTAAATGGCCAGAAGTGAAGGCATGTCTTCTCAAGCAGTAGAGACCCAGGCTTGGGTGAAAATGCAAAAAGTGAGTGTGACTCAGCACTGGCATCTAAAAACCAAAAAGTACAAATCAAAACATCCAGCATTTCGTTTCCATCAGCAATCAGCCTTTTCTTCCTAGTGCTATGTGCGGCTGTGATCATATTAAATGCAAAACATTTATTGGGAGTGAGTCTTAGGGAAATTGGAGAATTTTTGGTCCAGGTCTATTTTGGATTCAAAAACAGTTTTATTGAAAAATCTGAAAGGAAAGGGCAAAAGCAAAGTTGTATCTGATGTTGGAAGCAGAGTGACACTTCTTCCCAGTGACAATTGTGAGAAAATGCTAGAAGACTCTAGAAGAATAGGAAGAATGGAGTAATTTTCATTTGGAACTGAAACGCAAGGGAGCAGCAGCCTGCAAGGCCTGTGTACAGTTCTGTTTTATACCCTTCACCAGCCTCCTGTGGTGCTGAGGATGGAACTCTGGATCTTGTGCGTGCAAGGCAAATGCTCTAGCACTTTTTTGATTGGTCTCCTTGACTACAAGATGTAGTGAGAGTTTCACCTTTCACTATTATTTTTGGGGTACTGGGGTTTGAACTCAGGGCTTTAGTCTTACTTGGCTTGCTTGCTCACGGGTGATGTTGTAGCACTTGAGCCATACCTCCAGCACCAAATTTTGCTGATTGATTAATTGGAGATAGAATCTAATGTATGTCGTGGGTCTAACTGTCCATCATGCCCCTCCTCCCTGGGGCGCTGGGCCTCCTACTATAATCTTCCAGATCTTCACCTCCTGAGTACCTGGAATTATAGGCATGAGCTTGCCTTAAGGTTCCATCCTGGCTACTTCTTGTCTAGTTTCATCTGTCACACCCACACCCACAAGTACCCACGACTTGGTACAGTCGGAGGAAGAATGCACAGGACCACAGGACTGTGGTACAGGCATTCACAGGCATTCACTGTATTACAGCAAATCCTGCTGTGGTTTGGCAGGGCTTGTCTTCCTTAGTCTGAGTTGGGTGCATGGCGGGGGAGGGGAGGCTAAGTTTTTCTCTCCTTTTACATTGGCCATGGCTCTTGTGGTTTCCTCCCATCGTTAATTTTTGGAATAATTTCCATGAAAAAAATTTCTTAAGCAGATGTCCTGTGTTTTATTTTCCATGATTCCATATAAATTTTGGATATAATTTTCAAATGTTACCCAAGATGAAAAAGGACTGTGAAAAGAAAAAAGTAAAACATTGAAGTTACTGTCCTATGATTTAGGAAAACCACTTTGCTTATTTCTAGATTAACTGATACAATCCAGAAACTTTGGGTATAGAGTGTGCACACATACTATCTAGATTAACTGATAAAATCCACAATTGTTGGGTAATATTGTGTGTACACACATTGTCATTCTAATCCATTCCATTTTTTTTTTTGGTGGATTTGTTAGTGAGCCAGTTAATGAGAAATTCTGTTTCTCCTGGTGAGAAGCTATTTTGAAAAACACATTTAAATTTCACTTTGTTTATTCTTCAGAGCTGGCTAGAATTAGTCCATTGGAGACATAACCTGGACTATTGGTTGCTCTTCTCTTTTTGGCTCAGCCTGGTCAGATGATTTACAATAATTAGCCTCCTCTTGTAATTCCCACTTCATTTTATTTAGCACACTGTTAAAATCAGGCAGAAAGAACATGGGGATTGTTCTGTACCATGACAAATTGAGAGGTAGACCTCCGTTGGTCTCCAGTAATAAGAAAACCAGGTTTCTTGGAAGTTCTTTGCAAGAAATGATTTTTTAAAATGTGAAGTTAGGAAAATATTCTGTACGTTGTGAAATTTTGGAAAAGTGTAATAGAAATTATTTAGTTTCCATGATCAGATTTTAAAAATATTATGACTTGCTTTGAGGAGCCATCACAAGCAGATGTGGGAGTGCTTAAAGAAAGATACCGCTAGCAGAGTGCCAGTGGGTTATGCCCACAATCCTTGCTATTCAGGAAACTGACATTTGAGGATCCCAGCTGGAAATCAGCTTAGACAGGAAAATCCATGAGACTCTTCTTTCCAATTAATTACCAAAAAAGAATATCTGGCAACTAATAATAACTAATTTTATAGTTGTGATCATTATAGATATTGTTAATTAATACAACATTGTACTGTATCTGGGCTTTAAAACTAACAAAACTCAAAATTAGGACTATTGTCTAGTACATGGCTTCCTAGAAGGGCTTAAGAGTACCCTTTAGGTCTGAGGGTACTGTTGGGTATAGGCCGAGGGCCACAAACTCACGTGGACCTTGCCCTCTGCCTTCCAGCAACTTGCCATGCACACTGGGTCTGTGCATGTGCACCTGGGTTTCCTCCTGGCCGCTTCCTGGCCAGCCTCAGCACATTCAGCACTTTCTCTCTGGATCCGAGTGCCTCAGCAGGAATGGAAGAGTCTATTGCAGATTCCTATGGAACATTGTCAGGCATCCTCTGTTAAGAGAAGTGATCCTTCATACAGGCATGCTTTTAGATTCTTCATATAGGCATCCTTTTTTAATTCTTGGCCTCCTAATGGACTTCTTCCTGTAAGCTGTGACTTCCCTGATCTTCTTGCCACCTCCCTGGATTGTGGGTGTGATCGATGAGGTGCAGCACTGACAGTGGTAACTGGTGTTAAGGCACTGCTATTATGTGTCAGGCACTGTTCCAGGAATTTAGTAAGTCCTGACTCCATTAAGGTGGAGGGTGTTAAGAGTACAGAAACAGGTACTCAATAAATATTGGTTTTCTCTCTGTGTGTAGTGTGTGTGTGTGTGTGTGTGTGTGTGTGTGTGTGTATACATGGGTGCATGTGTTCGAATGCACGCTCCAATACTGGGACTTGGACTCAGAACCTCATACTCTCACTTGGCTTTTCTAATCAAGGCTAGCACCCCACCACTTGAGCTACACTTTCACTCCAGCTTTTTGCTGGTTTATCGGAGATAAGAATCTTAAGGATTTTCCCATCCAATCTGTCTTCAAACTGCGATCCACAGGTCCTCAGCCCCCCTGAGTAGTGGGGATTCCAGCCATGCATGACCACTGGTGCTTAAAGTGAGGGGTTTTTTGCTTAGGTGGTGTCTGTCATAGTGGGTGAGGCGTGAGGAGCTTCAGACAGAGCACACATGCCCTGAAACCCTTACTGCTGGTTCTCATGGGCTGCCCAGACTGGCTAACTCTCACTGTATAATTTACTTCTTCTGGGTTTGGAGGTAGTTGAGCTTGACAATTTGGGGGTAAGGAGCTCACAATGTTTTCAGGTTTCTGTACTTCTGAGAGGATACTATGTGAGTGTCAGGTGAAGCTCAGAACATTTGATTCTGGCTTCTGAAATCATAATTCTTTGTTCTGACATCCCTGGAAACACATAATAAGGGTTAGCCTGATTTTTTTTCCTTTATGTTATTCCTATGCTCTGTTGTTTAGTACCTGCTCTCTCTCACCTTTGAATATCTGATGCTTAGTGTACAGTATGCATTAGGCAGTAACTGCTGAAGACATGATTTGTCTATCTTTTGACATTGACCTAAGTTGAGTGGCACCCCAGAAGGAAAGGTATTTGTGTTTTAGGAGAATGGAAGACAGAGTTTTGGTAGCCTCTGAAGTTTTTGGATGTCTATGACAATAGATTTATTTATGAACCATCTTGATTAAACAAAGGATATTTCTGCCATGGCATCCCAGCTGCCTATTGCTTTCTTGCATTGTAACCAGTCCTTATGCTGGGTTGTCCTTTGTGAGAACATGGGCATGATTTCATTAGAAATGGTTCACAGAAAAAAAAAAAAGAAGAAGTGGTTCACAGCTGAATTTGATAACTAAAATGAGATGCAATTCATGTTATGGAAGAACAGTAATAAGAAATTAATTTAAAATTATTATTATTATTATTATTATTATTATTAGCCAGTCCTGGGCTTGAGCTCAGGGCCTGAGCACTGTCCTTGGACTTTCTCAAGGCTAGAGCTCTGCCACTTGAGCCTCAGCACCACTTCCGGCTTTTTTCTATGTATGTGGTACTGAGGAATCGAACCCAGGTCTTCATGCATGCTAGGCAAGCACTTTAACGACTAGGCCAAACTCCCGGCCCTATAAAATTATTTTTATACTTATTTTAGAATTCTTTTTTTCTTTTTTTTTTTCCAAGGGAAGCAAAACACAATCCTGGGTTTCTGAAAGTGTGTTGTAATATGTGCATGTATATCTTAGTCAGATGCCACAGAAGAGCTTAGAAGAACTGGAAAGGGGAATGTCAAACATCTATGTGTGTGAGCAATTTGTGGCTCCCAGAAGCTACTTAACTATCTACTTAATAATCTTAATTATCTGGAAACCTGTTTGGGGAGCATGTGTGAAGGAAAAGTATCCTTTAGCTTGATAGTAATTTTTAAATTAGTACAACCATTATCACTAAATACAGTAGTTTAGAAAGATAATGTTTTGGCTCTGTATATCTTTTGCTCCCCTCCACCCCTGCAAGAGCAATTGTTGTTTTTTCTTTTTTGTTAGTGATCTTTTTCTTAAGGATTACAGCAAAGTTATTCTTTTGGGGGGGGCTGTTTTTACAATAAAACTAAGTTTAGAGTGCTTTTATTGTGGTTAGACATAATGAAATCATTTTATTCTGGCCTGTAATCAGCCTCCTGAGGTGTAATGAGAAATCCATTTCAATAGACAGGTTCAGTTTTCAGTATTAAGAATTCTATCATATTGTTTTTAATTGATGATACCAATTATTGGTACGTCTCTTTAGCTAACTAATCTTGGCTCTTGGCTTTCTACAGCCCCCCTCTCTCTCTCCTTCCTCTCTCTCCCTCTATCCCCCTCTCTCTGCCTCTCCCCTCCTTTCTCCTCCTCTCTTTCCCTCTCCCCTCCCCCCACCTCTCTCCCCTTTTTTCGGATGCTGGTACTAGAGTTTGAACTTGGTGCCTGGATGCTGTCCCTTAGCTTTGGCACTCAAGGCTGGCACTCTACCAGTGGAGCCACAACTCTACTTCTGGCCTTTGGTGGTTAATTGGAGATGAGACTCATAGACTTTGATGCTCAGGTTGACTTCAACTTCCAATCCTCAGATCTCTGCCTCCTGAGTAGCTAAGCTTACAGGTGAGGGTCACCAGTGCCCAGCTCTTTTTGTTCTTTATTTTGGAGCCTCATGCAGGCTAGGCAGGCTGGTACGTACATCTTCAGTCCCCAACCCTACAATTTCTCTGTTCTGTGTTAGAGCCATGTCTTAGCTTACCCAGTCTTGTATTTATTTGAGATCCCCAAGGCCCCTGCTGATTCTGTCATCTCCTAGGAGTAGCCTTGTGTGTGGTGTCTGCTGGGTGAGTAACTCATATTACACCTCTCTCTCTCTCTCTCTCTCTCTCTCTCTCTCTCTCTCTCTCTCTCTCTCTCTCTCTCTCTCTCTCTCTCCTCTCTCTCCTCTCTCTCCTCTCTCTCCTCTCTCTCCTCTCCCTCCTCTCTCTCGTTTTCATATGTCAAAATCATTTCATTGAAGTCCCAGTAACCTTGTATTTTGACTTAAATGGTCCCTGTATTTCTGAAAGCCTTTATGACTGTGGAAATGTGCAGTGTTACATACAATGGGACAGAACATTGCTAGAACCAGCTCTGCCAATGTTACATAGCCCAGAAAGTTGTTTGTTTTTTTTCTAGAAAAGTCCTACAATCTATTAAAGCACACATTAAATTCATTTTCTTGGATGAAGCAGAGAAACTTCTTGAGGACAAAACCAAGTACTGGTCTCTTCAGAAAGTTACCAAATCAGAAAGCATCAGAATCAGATTGTTTCCAACTATCCTGTTTCTGTGAATTTGGACAGTACAACGTGTGCCTACTTCCAGCACTCATGTCAGAAGTTGTTGTCACTGGTTGGATTACAGAGCCAGGATAGCAAAGAAGTGATTTCTTTTCCACAGGACAAAGAAGATTATACTTAGTAGGGAACTTACCTTGCTCAGGCACAGCACATGTGTTAATCTCACCTCCTCTCCCTTTGCCTTTCTCTTCAGGTGATTGAAGACAGTACTGGAGTCCGCCGGGTGGTTGTCACACCCCAGTCCCCTGAGTGCTACCCCCCAAGTTACTCCTCTGCCATGTCTCCAACCCATCACCTGCCCCCGTACCTGACGCACCACCCCCATTTCATCCAGAACTCTCACGCGGCTTACTATCCGCCCGTCACTGTGCCTGGAGACATGCCACCCCAGTTCTTCCCACAGCATCACCTTCCCCCCACAATCTACGGCGAGCAAGGTGAGTGTACCCCAGACCGACACTGGGGGCTCATAAAACTGGGCTCACACTTCTATGCCTGGAAGTACTTTTGTTCTCCTACTAATAGAGACATATATCTACTTTTCATGTGGGAGGCGAGGCCTCGATGCTCAGATACTCTCCTATTCTGTGTGTGTGTGTGTGTGTGTGTGTGTGTGTGTGTGTGTGTGTGTGTGTGTGTTCCATTTCAAATGGCAGAGGATTGTAAAGTCTCAATATCCTTTGGGGTTTGGCAAGATCTAGCTTGGTAAGGCCACAGATCCTGTGACTAGTGCAGGGCCCTCCGAGTTTGAGACAAGCAAATACTTACCTTGAAAAGCGAAGAGCCTTGGAGCTGCCGACACTGTGTCATTTCAAAGTTTTGGCCTTGATGTTAGTTTAGTCTGAAACTCTTCTCTGTTAAATTGGATACTACAAAACCAGATAAGCCAGGTCGAAATTAGTTTTAAACCTCTAGGACTTTGCAGAGTGGCTTTCTTCAGAGTCTGAATTGAAGCACTTTACAATTTCAAACGTTGAATTGGTTTGGTTCAGATAAATTATGTGAAGGTATACCTGTTACACGGTAGTAGCACTTTTGAGCAAGTTATTATCTAACGTTCCTATAGCAGTAGCAATTTTGGTACCACTTATTTTCCTGTGTATTCATTTTAACTTTTGTCTTTTCTTGTTACAAAAAAAAAAGCTGAGCTGAGTACTTTTAAGTCAAATATCATGGGGTAATTTTTTTTTTCTGTTTTAAAGTGATCTGAAATTTAACACAATTCAAAATGATCAGGTGCTTTCATAACAGGGTGTGGAGAAATGAGAAGAAAATGTGGAATCAATAGCAATTGCAGCACCAATGTCTTCTTAAGAGTTGGATCTTTTCCTCTCTAGTCTTGTGACTCCTCCCACTCCCCCCAAAATGAAAGCACTAAGCTTATAATAGGGAATCGTTTAGAAACAAACTGGAAAACGTGATTAATTTGAGGGGGGAGTATTTAGTACTTTAACACAATATTTGTGAACTACAACAGATTCTGTGTTCTGCCCGGATGTGAGCTATATGAGACAGGTAATGTGAAGGGCCTGTGCATCTAACTCCTGTCATTCTGTGTACCTGACCTGACCCTATGTAAATAGCCTGGGAGAAGGCTGTCACAGATGTGATATATGTGACATATTTGACAGCCTTGTGACTTTAGTCATATAAAACTGATTGCCAAGGGCCAAATTAAAAAAAATGCTCCATTTGATACTGTATCTTGATCTGATTTCATTAAAATAATGAGTAATTATTTTAATCATGGAATAATGATTACCATGATAACCATGGATTAATGTCCAAATAAAAAAAGCACCTTCTTTAATTTCAAATTAAAGACACTAGCTCAATTAAATCATTGCATCAAATAATTATATACTTTTCCTACCTGAAATATGCCTAGCTAAAAGTATTTTCAACATTTGAACCCTAAGAGTTTACAGTTTCTACATGTCTTAAGTGATGATTACAGTCGTGCCTGTGTGAACGTTTTAAACCTGAAATGTAATGAATGCATATGCCATCTAGAACACTTGCCCTCCATCTGATGTCTTGCTATGCCGTATTCACACATAGGGTTGTGTTTGTTTTTGTGTGCTTTGTAGTAGGGATTGGCTATCTTGTAAAAAAAAAAAAAACATTCTTAAAGATCTTCTGTTAGCTCTGTGAACAGGAAGAAAATGAAGAGTTGAGTGAGAGTCCTGATTTTAGCCTCCTATGAAGGAGAAACCATGGTCTTCTGTTTTCCTTTCACAGGAATGGATTTGGATGTTGATTAAATGATGACTTTTTGTAGATGAGGCCCTGTTACCTTGTAAAATACAGGGACCCAGCCTGACACCTGTATCTGTGGCTCACACAGGTATCTAAGCCTAGATACACAGGAGGCAGATGTGAGGATTGTGGTTCAAAACCAGTCTGGGCAGGAAAGTCTAAGAGATTCCGATCTCCAGGTAACCACCACAAAGCCAATAGTAGAGCTGTGTAGCCTTGAGCTACGGGACTAGCACACAAGCCCTAATACAAGGACCCAATGTCTATATTATATGTTGTATTTCGATTGATGCCAAAATATCTCAAAGTTTAAAGCTCTGGATTTGGGGGGCCAGGAGTTTGGCATACTGCTTGCCCAGCATGCATGAAGACCCAGGTCCTTGGTACCACATATATAAAAAAGTCGCAAGTAGTGCTGTGACTCATGTTGGTAGAGCTCTAGCCTTGACAAAGTCCAGGAACAGTGCTCAGGCCCTGAGTCTGAGCCCCAGGACTGGCCAAAAAAAAAAAAAAAAGCCAAAATAACAAAAAACTTACCCTGTTTCTCAAATTTCTCCCTATAAGATCATCTGATCTGTTGAACAACTTAATAGTGTATGTAGCAAGGTGCCAGTGGCTCATGCCTATAATCCTAAGGATTATGGTTCAGAACCAACCCTGAGCAGGAAAGTCAGTGAGATCCTTGTCTCCATTTAACCAGCAAAATATCAGAAGTGGAGCTGTGGCTCAAGTGTACCAACCTCAAGCCAAACAGCCAAACAAGCGCCTGAGCCTCAGTACTGCTCTCCCCACCCCCAAGTGAAATATAAAAGTCAGTCATTGTGGTCTTCTCCTTTGTTCCTCTACATTTTCCTGCATGATTTATGGACCATTTCTAAATAGGTCCATGTGGCTTTTAATGATTGATTATCCCTTGATTTGTTAGAAAAGAATAGTGACATATTAAACATGTATGGTGTATACACATACATGCACACCTACACATATAACATAGATAGGTATGAAAAGTATTTGGTAATGTATTTAGGAGTTCTTCAGAGGTCAAGCTTTGACCTTGAAAGCATGTTGTACTGACACTTTAGACTGAGCATTTCTTCTTTTTTCCCTCCCTCCCTTCCTCCCTCCCTCCCTCCCTCCCTCCCTCCCTCTGTCTTTTCTTCTTTCTTTCTTTCCTTATTTTTTGCCAGTCCTGGCTTGAACTCAAGTCCTGAGCACTGTGTTTGGGCTTTTCCTCAAGGCTAATGATCTACCACTTGAGCCACAGCACTACTTCTGGCTTTTCTATATATGTAGTACCAAGGAATCAAACCTGGGTCTTTATGCATGCTAGGCAAGCACTCTACCACTAGGCCAAACTCCCAGCCCAGATTGAGCCTTTCTTTGTCCCACTTGCCATTCTAGAAATCATCCCACTTTATGGCATGTCCAGCTACATCACTCGGGAAGACCAGTACAGCAAGCCTCCACACAAAAAGCTGAAAGACCGTCAGATTGACCGCCAGAACCGCCTCAACAGCCCCCCAGCATCCCTCTACAAAAGCAGCTGTACCACAGTGTATAACGGCTACACTAAGGGCCACGGTGGCAGTGGTGGTGGTAGCAGTGGAGGAGGTGGCGGCAGTGGTGGGGGCCCGGGGATCAAGAAGACTGAACGGAGAGCCAGAAGCAGTCCAAAGGGAAACGACACAGATTTGCAAGGTAAAGCCAAGGCTGTTCTCATAAATGGGGGGAGTGTGGAGGCAGGGGCACCCTAAAGTCTACATAAGAGCATCTGGTTACCTGAATGCCTAGTTTTTCTGCTGGGAACTGTTGAATGGACCCCTCTAATTCTGTTCTTAGCAGGCAAGGCTATTGTGGCATTTGATTTTTATTTATATTTTGCGGCAGAAGAATTACTTTTTTTTTAAATCACATATAACAATATCAGTAACAAGTGTGTGTGTGTGTGTGTGCGCGCGCGCGTGTGCGTGCGTGCGCACGCGCACACGTGCATATGTATGTATATATATGTGCATGCATGCCAGTACTAGAAACTCAGACTTGTGTTTTTACATAGCCTTTTCACTCAAGGGTGTTGCTTTACCACTTAAGTGCTCTACCACAGCTCTACCTATGGCTTCTGCAGTAGTTAATTGGAAATGAAAGTCTCATAGTTTCGTCCATTGGCTTGGAACCTTGATCCTTATATCTCAGCTTCCTGAGCAGCTAAGAGTTCAGGCTTGACCCACCAGTGCCCAGCCAAATCCTGAATTATTGATTGCTGGATTTCGTAGAACTTACTTGCTGTTTGGACACCTCTTCCTCTTTCTGGAAAAAATGGTTGGAGAGCTTGGGGTTGCTCTGTGGCTCATTGTTGTTGGTGACATGAGCCCCCAATTCCTGTAGAGACAGACAAAATTGTAGTTTTCTTAGAGCTGAGGATGTGACATGGTCAGAGAACAGTTAGGACATTGGTGACTGCCCTGCTTGGCTTAGACTCAACCTTTGTCCTTTCTTAATCATTAGTTATTTTATTCCCAGAATTTCTGTGTCCTTGCCTCTACAGTGGGCATTTTCATTCCCATTATTAAGTATTGAAAATACCTAGCTCAGCTCCTAATGTTTTCCTGTGACAGTAATCCTTATTACTGGAATATTCTTTTTTTTTTTTAATTATTTTATTTCTTTCTGTCTTTTTTTTTGCCAGTCCTGGGCTTGAGCTCAGGGCCTGAGCCTGAGCACTGTCCTTGGACTTTCTCAAGGCTAGAGCTCTACCACTTGAGCCTCAGCACCATTTCTGGGTTTTTTCTATGTATGTGGTACCAAGGAATCGAACCCGGGTCTTCGTGCATGGTAGGCAAGCACTCTACCACTAGGCCAAACTCCCGGCCCCTATTGGAATATTCTTACTGCCTTCCTCATCCCATCAACGACTCCATTCATAACCACTGCGTGTCCGCCAAGGTATCTGGTCCTCATAGCAGGCATCTCCACCCCCTCATGGGCCCTCACCTTCCCCTCCTCCTGTCAGATGTTTTCTCCTGTAAGCAAGGCATCATAGGATGCTATCCCTATACCCCTGGACCACTGGCCCTGCCCCCCTGCATCCAGGTTGCTCTGGAAGAAATTGGGATTAAGAATGTATCCTGGATCTGTTGTGTGGAGTCTTACCAGCTCTCCCTGGCTTTTCCTAACCTCTTTGTGTGACCTAGCTCCAAGAGGGCAGTGGGGCATGGCCTCCCTAGCCTCCTTTATCACTTCTTATCCTTGAGGCCATTCGCACATTCCTTGTAAGCCCCAGCAGAGTTCTTTGCTCACGCTGACCCTTGAGGGACCTCCCTGCAGGGCCCTGATGTTTTCAAATCTGTGATTTCTCCATTCCCTGTTCTGTGTTATGGCTACAGCTAAATCAGATCTGGACAGGTCATGCCCTCGCTGAAAACCTGTCTGTGTGGCCCTGCTGTTGTCTATGGGCAATCTGATGGCTGCTTCTTCACTGCACCCCTCCCTCTATCCCAGCACTTTGATGCCTCAGGCTTCCCAGATCCTCAACCCGCAAATGCCAGCTTCATCCTTCATGAGCTTTCTCAGGGAAAAATCACGCAGAAATGTCTACCTTCTTTGTCTCCCAGCATTTTATTTTAAATCATGGGCATCAAATCATCAGATGTTTAAGAAGAGTAGAAAGACTTGGTATTTTTATGTAGAGTGTTGTGCAAGAAGTAAGCCTTGAGCCTGCTTGGGAGTTAAAACTCGGTTAAAATATCCAGAAGGCCTTCCGTTACTAAGACTAAAAGAATTTCCTTTGCTCCTTGTTGAGACACAAGTTTCACTTCTTCTGTTTTGTTTATGGTAGAAACCAAAGTGTGTGATATTGGGTGATAACTTGTGAGATTTACTGAGTCACTGTCCAGATTTTCAGACAGTGTTTTATATTCTCTGAAAGTAAAGACTTCTGCTACTTAGGTTTGGAAAGAAATTATATGAATTTAGACTATTAAAAAAGAAAAGCTTTGTTGAGGAGCCACTATCCAGTCATATAATAGTATCTGGTCCAATTGTATAACAATCCTTATCAAGCATGGTGGCATATGCCTATAATCTCAGCCTTAGGGAGAGTCAGGCAGGAGTATTGAATTCTAGGCTTGGGATGTATGGAGGAACCCAGGCTCAAAACAAAATAAACAAAAACAGCCCTACCCCACTTTGACATCCCACTTAATCATAATAATGATGAGTATTTGTGAAGGGTTTGGGGCAATTGGGTTGAGGGGAGAGGAATGAGAGATACAGAAGAGTCAGGATTCCATCTCTGTTGTGTGTGGGAAAGAGAAGATACAGTTGTACACTTGCTGCTGGTTACTTTTGCCAGATTCCTAGTCTTACTCCAAGAGTGGGAGTACCTTTGTAAAATCATTTAAAATCATACTGGCATGAATGGGGTGCCAATGGCTCACACTTGTAATCCCAGCTATCTGGGTCTGAAGAATGACTGTGGATAATACAGAACAAGGGACCAGGAGTTTGGCCTAGTGGTTAAAGTGCTTGCCTAGCATGCACAAAGACCCGGGTTTGATTGTTTGGTACCACATATATAGAAAAAGCCGGAAGTGGTGCTGAGGCTCAAGGGGTAGAGCTCTAGCCTTGAGAAAGTCCAAGGACAGTCAGTGCTCAGGCCCTGAGCTCAAGCCCAGGACTGGCAAAAAAAAAAAATACAGAACAAATAATTTTACTAGTCTTCAGTCTCCCTTTGGAAAATGGAATGGATGAGTTTGTTCAGTGATTTTCAAAATCTCACCCATGATGACATTCTCTCTCTTTCACTTTTTTTTTTGGGGGGGTGGGGGTACTCTTCTGTAGTTCTCCAGAGTAGTAGAACATTTCACCATCAGCCAGGTATACACATATGCATCCTACAACTCCTGTGGTTTCAGGAGAACCATGAGTCTCTGTCACCATTCACAGCCATTTTTCAGGGATAGGGCCCAAGCTTTGGCCTTGCCTGCTGAGAATCTCAGGGCACCAAATCCGGGAGCTGGCAACATTTACCCTTCTGGCCTTTCCCAGAACCACAGCCCATGGATGCTGTTTCCCAGGTGCTCTAGGGAGTGACTTGCCCTCTAGCCCTTGAGAAGTGCTAGCTCACTGAAAATCAAGCAATTCCTGGCCATGGTGGGGAGGGGAAGGGGATGTTGTTGTAAAGATATATGATTTCAGATGAAGCCTATTCCTTGTCCTTCACTAACTCTGTATGACATGTTCCCATGATAACTTTAGGGTGAGAGTTCCTTCTGTGTTACAAAGATGTAGCAGCTTATGCACAGCCTTGGGTGGGGGCGGGCAGGGGGTAGGGGAAGGAAATGGTGAGAATTCCAAATATAGAAGAAAAGAACATAGAGCAGACTTGGGACATTTGACCTTTGGGATTGTGAACAATCCAAAGACCGGAGCAAATTCCACCACATAGAGTCATACTTTGTGACTCTAACTCTGAAAGGCTGGAAGAAGACACTATTCTTGTACATTCCCCCTTCAGAGATAGCCCAGGGCTATTCCCAACTGTTTACATTCAAAGGATTTCTCAGGTGGTTCCTCTGATATTTCCTCTCTCCCTGAGTTTTCTAATCACTGCTCAAAGCTTGAACCAGAGAGATGTAGCATTTACCTCAAAACAAATTGAAAAGTTTCTTCATAGTAATCATTATTCATGATAAGAAGCATCATTGCCCTATGTTAGGGGTGGCATTTTTCCCTCTAAAGGTCTGGGGGTAGGACCACTATGGGTCCATAGTCTGTCATCATGTTGAATGCCATGCCATGGGATCTGGAACGGATGGCCAGAGCCACCTGTGCAACCACAGTGGCTTTCTTTGTTTACAGTGACATGTGTGATCTCAATAAGGCCTGGAATGTGTTTTTCCTGGAATGTCTTGATCTTGGCTCCCTGTGAGAGATAATGCTGGCATTTTTCTGTTTAGAGTTGGATATGTAGTAGAGATTTGTACTTCACCTGCAGCTGATTTTTTCTTTCTTTTGCAAGGTTACTATCTTTTGAACACACATCTACCCAGGCATGCTCAGACAGGGTCTTCTGAGGACTGGAGACAATTTGGGTCAAGAATTATAGACAGAGCCCCCAGATAACTGCATTAGAAACTGTCATTTCTACATGAGTTTCAATATTACTTTGTCTAAACACCCTCAGTTTATGATAAATTCTGTGTGTTTTCTCCTGTCTGATGCTACCTCTGAATCCTGACCCTGCTAGAAATACCAAGAAACATGAAAGAAAAATTAAAAGTGAGCTCAGATCCATGGAATCCACCGTTTTCCTGCCAAGTACAGTCCGAAAAGTGAAAACAGTCCAAACAAGTCCAAATCGCTTTTAAAAAAAAAATCAAAAGGACAAAATGGATCTTTGGATGAAAAATCAAGTGACATTTTTTCTTGGCAGGAAACTGGACAATTAGTACCATCATTCCATCAAATGTGGGCTGTCGGGTCGTTGCCTCTGGGAGGCCTCGGAGACACCAGAGTGTTGTGGACTCTGTAGATTTCAAGACTTTGTAGGTGTCCATGTGTGGGTGGACAAGATGAACGTTTAGGGGGCAGGTCATTCTCATGGACTGTGTTGCTTATTAGCACACATGCTTTCTGACGTGGGTGTTACTTTCTGAGGCTCAGGGCTGGAGAAATAACTGAATAACCTTTTCTTGGAATCCAGAATGTGGCGATTTCCCTCCTGACTGTGGTGTTAACTTCCCTGGTGGAGTCACATTTGACAACAAAGAGAGAACTGGTGGCCTAAATTGTTGTTAATGAGTTGGGTACATAGTGGCTTTTATCAAGCATTATCAGATCATTATCATGTGGCCTTTTGGCTTTCTTCCCCCCAATGTCTTTCCTTTCTATTCTTTAAAAAAATATGAGCCAGTATTGGGGCTTGAGCTCAGGACCTTATACTCTTACTTAGCTTTTTCCACCCTTTACCACTTGAGCCGCAGCTCTACTTTGGCTTTTTGGTAGTTAATTGTAGCTAAGAATTATAGCTAGGACTTTCCCGCCTAGGCTGTCTTTTTAAAAATATTTTTATTGTAATTAATAGAAGGGCTACATTATATTTACCAGATAGAAGGTGCATTACTTCACAAACATTAATACCCTTTCTCATGTCTTGGTCCCCATTTCCCTCTCCCCACCCCCGCCTTCATTTTGTTTTCCCCCCTTCCCTATCCTATTTCAAATAACCAAATAAACATATTTCCTCAGATCTCAGCCTGCTGAGTAGCTAGGATTACCGGTGTGAGTCACCAGTGCTCTTTCTCCCCGGGTATTTTCTCTGTTATCTGGACTGATTTAGAAATGTTAGCTATGTGATTCTTTTCACCAGGCAGGGGAAATATTTCTGTCATGTAAATTTTAGGATTCTGTAGTCATAAAGCCATACTTGAAGCTTCAACATTGTTCACCTAAATAGACGAAGGCAGCATGTGGCAAGCTGCTTTGGGTTTCCTTTGGAAATGATCGTTCAGTGGAGGTTTGAGGGCAGAATCTTAATTGGTTTCTACCCTATGTAGTACTTAACTCCACGGAGCCATGTTATTTTCTCTGCCTTCTGGCTTTCTTGGGAAGTGATCAGAGCAGCATTTAGATGAGATCAGTACCCTTGTCTGACCAAAGAGCCCTTTAAACAGCAGGTATATGTGATGATATGGTGTGTTTCTGGTAGATCTATAGCCTTCAATTTCATCGAGTCAAAACTCTAGTGTGCTGCTCTCTGGTTTAGTTCAGTTGAATTGGGAATGTCCCTGGGTTAGAGGTCACCACCGCGGACCAGCCACGCTGGGAAGCAGATCTGATGTGAGCTGGCATTGACATGTCCCTGCTTTGTCACGTGTGAGCTGTGTGCCCTTGAACATGATCATTAATCTCTTGAAGCTTTTTCTCCATGTCTATGTAGGAAAAAGATGGTAGTAATTAATGGCACCTGTTGCACAGGACAAACATGAGCTCTTAAAACAATTTTAGACACTGAGTAAAAGCTAAGGGTTTTACGGTGTTCAAGAGCTGGGCACTAGTGACTCATGCCTGTAATCCTAGCTACTCTGAAGGCTGAAATCTGAGGATCATGATTCAAAACCCACTGGGGCCAGAAAGTCTGTGAGACTTATTTCCAGTTAGCCAGCAAAATGCTAGAAATGGAAGTATATCTCAAATGGAAGAGTGCCAGCCTTGAGTGAAAACACCAAGGGACAGTATGAGGCCCTGAATTCAAGTGCCAATACTTACTTGGGGTGGGGTGGAAGAAAGAATGAAAAATGATGTTCAGGTACTGGTGTAGAATGCCAATGATTTTTCTGGTTTTGAGGACGGTGGGGTGGGTCATTGTGGAAGAGTGAGTCCTTCCTCAGCAGTCAGGGTAAAGACAGTGCATGCCTAGATATCGGAGGAATTCAGAAAGGTATCCACTGTGACCCTCACCAACCCATAGCCAATGTGGTGGACAAAATGCAGGCCTCTCTCCTCTTCTTTCCTCTACCTCTTCTCTGAACTGACTTCTTGCTGTGAGATGGAGGAGTTGGGGGTGACAGACTGGCTTGGATTTATTTGAAGGTTCCAACCAATGCTTATCCCATTGAATGTTGTAGATTACTGTGCTATGTGAAAAGTTTTGAAGAAGAATGTGGGGAGGAGGTAACTGATAGAAAGAAAAACTTATTGATAATTATTTTGTGAACACATTGCCTGCAGTAGATTATATCATTAAGTCATATGGATGCACTGAGAAAGCAACTGAATTAGTCTTTTATACTTTGTTCAAACACTTTGGAAATTATATACTGTCTCTCCCACATTCTGTGGGCTACATAGGTTGGCTCTGATTCATGTGGAAGGGTCTATGCATGATGGAACTTTCCAGCTGAGTGCTTATGGCTCATACCTGTAGCCCTAGCCACTCATGGAGGCTGATACCTGTCAGTTCAAAGCCAGCTCAGGCAGACAAACTTTCATGACACCATTTTGTTACTCAGCAAAGAGCTAGAGCAGAAGACTGATTCAAGTAGTAGAGCACCAGCTGAGAACATGAAAGCTGATCAGACACAAGTTTCTAAGGTCAAGCATATGCATGGGCACTCAAGTGTACAAACACACGTGTGTACACACAGAGATGTAAATCAAATCAACAAAGCAAAGATCGTCGATTGAAGGTCATGGAGGCTGCCAGTGGCCTGCAAGACAAAAAGTATTTCTTTCATACTTTCTATGGAAGAGTCTCTGCATTCGTGCTGAGTTCTGACAATTCCCCACCATTCTATCAACATGGCTTGTTGTCACTTCCTTCCCCTCATTGGTTCTGGGAGCATTGCTTCTAGGATCTCTGTATAAGCTTCTGTATGAAGGGGCTTTTATATGACCAGCACCACACTGCACATTTGCAGCAAGCTGCCAACGTGCTAATTCTAGGCCATATGTTCTGCTGTGACCACTGTTGACTTTCATTGTAAATTTAATTTGACCAATTGAATACACAGTATAACAGGCTGTTTCTGGTCTGGGAGCCATAACAAGTCCTTGAGATTCAGGGTAGACAACACAAGTGTGACATGGCAAAGGTCCCTGAAAACAGAGACAGTGAATGTGATTTACAGCACAACACAGTGCCAGGGCTCCTTAGTTGACTAGAGGGTTTCTTCTTCTAGCGCTAAATTTGTATTCTAGAAAACATCCTCTCTCCCCCGTTGCCCTTCCAAATGGTAACTCCATCGCAAGTGTGGGTCTTCTCTTCAAGTGGTGGAAGAGAAAGAAGGATAGAAATAAGCAGGAGATGGTAGTGGAAGGAGTGATGGATCAGGGGAGACCAAGAAGCCAAGGAGAGGGGAGAGAAATGAGGAATGGCACCTTGAAATAAAAGGAAGTGATAAAACCCAGAGCCAAGCAGCGTGGAAGGAGTATATATATGAGCAGGAAAAATTGGTGGACTGTGGAATAATGATAATTTGGAAAGATGAGGCAGAAAATAAGGGGTTTCAGGGTTCCATTTCATATAGTCCAACTCCTCTCATAAGCTAACATTCTCTAGAATGTTCGGGGCGGGGGGTGGTGGTAGATACTGGAAAGGTTTTTTTGCCTTCTTGTAATCAGTAAGCCTTGTTACCAGCAGATATGCTTTGAATAAACCTTAAGGTGAATACAACCTCCCACTTCCTGTTTGGACTTTGCTAACACTTTTCTGATGCCAGTATACATTATTTGATAAGCAAATTTAAAAATAAATTCTTTAGCAAAGCTTGGGAAGGTAGGGCTGTACTGTGTTGAGGTGTAGAGTATTTTGAAGTCACCTGAAGTTGATGATGTGCAGGTATAGTGTTTTGATGTGCTTAAAGCATTGAAATTCCGATTTTTTTTCCACTTTAAATTTAGGTTGAAAATTCAGCACAAGAAAGAGAGATAATTTTTCCCTTGTCTCTGTGATGGTGTGAAATTGTTAAAAGCAACCTGCTGTTGTTTAGTTGAAGGTTTGGTTGTTTGAAATCTTCACTCACGCTGCCTTTATATACACTAAGAGAATGACACTGAAGTCTCTATGAAATGTCTGTTTGTCTTTCTATACTACTCTGACCAGCCCTATGAAAGCAACATGCACAGTGAGTGGGAAAAACTAGCTTTACCAATGATTTCTTAAGAAATCTTTCATAAGTGCTTTTATTACCTTATTTGCATCACAAACTTGCCTTGACCTATTTATTTCTATTATTTGAAAAGGCAAACTATATGGAACACAGATTCTTAAAGCCAAGAGGGTTAAGAAAAACTGTTATATTTCAAGTTCACTGAGTTCCTCAAAACTATTTAAGTGTCTTGCCAAGCACATTTTAATAAGTTCAGAAAGATTTATTTTGTGCTGGAATGTTGCTCCAAAGAACTCCACAAGGTAACAAGATGTCTTAAGAGTTCTGCTAAAAATCGTGTGTTGAGACAAAAAAAAAGGCTATTGGTGTCTCAATTATTATGACTTGTTTTTTAAGCATTCTTGACTATATTTACTACATTTATACTACTTACACCTTGGGAAGATGGCTCAAATTTGGTTACAGAGTTCTTCATTGGGAATTTGTATTTTCATCTCATTGAAGATTTTTCATGTCTGTGTGAGCATAGTGATCGCAGTTCCACTAACATATTGTGCACGTATTTCATGTATTAGTCATCGTGTTTCTTCACACACTAGTATTTCATAAAAGGAAGATTATCTTTTCAGGCAGTGGCGATCTCTACATTGTAGACTTATTACTAAGACTTCTTCCAGTTTGCCAAGTTCTGCAGTGTGTATATATGTCTGTTGGTGGCTCCTCCTCCTCCTCCCCCTCCCCCTCCCCCTCCTCCACACCCTCCTCCTCCTCCTCCTCCTACTCCCTTTGGAGCCACAGTTCCACTTAGTTTTCTGGTGGTTACTTGAGGATCAGAGTCTCATAGACTTTCTTCCCTGGGCTGACTTTGAACCATAATCCTCATATCTCAGCCTCCTGAGTAGCTACGCTAATTATTTTAAAGTAATATCAGCAGTAGGACTGGTCCCAGGGTCCTGTTTCTCAATCCTAGGAAAGGAAACTAAACTACAGTGATATGTATGTTAGTTTCTGCCTTTTTTTTCTTTTTATTTGAAAAATACTAAAAGCAAAGGGGTTACAATCATATAAGTCAGGTAAAGAGTACACTTCTTTATGGACAGTGTCACCCCTTCCTTTTGCTCTCTCCCAGATTTTCCTTCCTATCTCATCCACAAGTCGTATAATTCATTTCCAGCATAGTGCCGCAGCTACATGTCTTCACCTTTTGTCCCTCTATTTCTATGTCCCCCTTATACTCCCAAAGACATAAAAACAAACAAAAGAAGGGGAAAAAAAAGCAAAGAAGAAAAAGAATCTCATTTCCATTTTCTAGAGGTCATTTCAATAAGTATGACTTCATATGATCAGAAGCACATAGGCACTGTGCCTTTCTATTCCCGTCTTCAAGATGTCAGTACTCAATGAGGGAAGTTTTGAACTAAGAAATTAAGCCTTCCACTCTTTTTTATTTTTATTTTCTTTGTTCTTATTTTTCATTCTGAAATCCTCACCCTTCCTGTGTCCATCTCCATTCTGTATACTTGGCTTCTAAAACTAACTGTGTTCATAATCACCAACATAAGCAGACATTTTAGTGACTCACTAAGTTGTTCACTTATTCACTACTCACACATTGATTTTGGTTTTTGGAGTGAGTAAGGACATAGGGAAATGATAATTGAGAAGAATATTCCCACATTAATTTTTCTTTTAAACTCCTGGCTGTCAACCCAGGTACTTATTTTTGAAAGGAAAAGATTGTTCTTCCAAAGAATCTTTTGAAAAGACTCATAAAACTTCTTCTTTCTTTTGTTTTGAGCTTTTAATGGCCAGCCACCAGGGGCTCATGCCTATAATACTAGCTTCTCAGGATGCTGAGATCTGAGGGTTGCAGCTCAAAGCCAGCCCAAACAGAGAAGTTCATATGACTCTTATTTCTAGTTAGCCAGCACAGAGCTGTAGCTCAGAAGGAAGAACGACTAGCCTTGAATGAAGAAAGTAAAGGGCAGTGTCCAGGACCTGAGTTCAAGCCCCAGTTCCAGCACCAAAACAAGCCAAAAAAAAAATCCCTTAATGAGTCTGAAATTCTTTTAAATGTTAAATATTCTACAAGAAAAATTGCATGAAAGCTGTCAGAGGTGGGGAAGTTTTTTTCTTCCAAGGGTCCTTTGTTTGCCTATTTGTAACAGAATTCAAAGGCAATACAAACTTACTGATATAGACAGATCCTGTTTGTCCTATCATGTACCAGATGATTTTGAGGGGCCTTAGGCATCCTGCAGGGCCATGTTCCCCACCTCACTATAGATGGGGTGTGATGATTGATTTAATCTTATAGAGGAGGTATGTGGACCTCGTGGTCTTACAAGCCAGCAGGTCTCTCAAGTCCTGTTATCTGCTTTGAGTTTTTAAATAATACATTGTTTAAAAATTTCCTTTCTCACCTTTAGATGAGTATTTTGTCTAAAGTAGTACAACAAATGATCTTTATGATCTTACCTCTTCCTCTTAGCTCTTCTACTAAACTATAATTCTAGTAGGGGTAGTATGAAATATACGTGTGTGTATATATATATATACATGTATGTGTTGACATGCATGTATTATATAAACACATGATTGAATCGCTTATATATTGGCACGTGGGTGAGATAGATTCGCCAGAACTGTGCATTTCCAAAATTGTAAAATGCCCCCAAACAAAAGGTTAATGAAAATAAAGAGATGGAATACACCGAAACAAGAAAAATATGTAGAATTTTAAAAAGCCAGATGCTAGTGGCTCACACCTGTAAGCCTAGCTACTCAAGAAAAAAAATCCCTGTTCAAGGCCCATCACCATCCTTATCTCTAACTAGCAAAAAGCTGCAAGTAGAGGTGTGGTTCAGATACAAGGGCTAGTCATGATAGAGTGCTAGACTTGAGTGAAAAGCCAAGTGAGAGTGTGAGACCCTGAGTTCAAGTTGAGAGAGAGAGATTTGAGCCAGACACGAGGAACATGAGGATGAGGATGCAGCTAGATACTGCATGATTATCTGTCATGATCTTCACATCAGATACACATACCATGGAAGTCTCCATTGGGCAATGGAGAAGTCAGAGGCAAGGTTAGTCCCATGACTCTGGGTTCAAGATCAGCCAGTTTAATTGGGTAATCTACTTCTGTGGTAGGAAACTCTGGTCCTTATTGAAGGTGACACAAGCTGAGGGATGACACACTCCTTCTCTACAGTTGTTTGCCCCATCTTATTTGTGAATTTAGAGCTCCCTAAGCCTTTTAGCTTTGCCCAGGGTCTTGAGCCTTCCATTTTTGCTACTTATGTGGTTTTTCCATAAAAGGATCTATCCATCACAGTACATCCTATGCTCTGCCAACTCCTTTTGGAACCAATTTAAATGAGAAAATAAAGGACTGAGGGTGGGGGAGGGAGGGCTAGTTAAGTACGTCTGCTAAACTGTTTTACTATTAGAGAACAGTTTTGGAAACTGGAATACATTTTCCATTGAGCAAAATTTGCCTTTCCTTGTGAGCCACATTTGTGGAAATATGTTGAAATCTTCAATGTTGAGAAAATGACCTAACTACTTTTGGTATTATCCGCTGTCTAGAAAGATGATATGCTCTTCACGCTAATACATCACTGATCAGCCCACTGGAAAACCAGCATAACTTCAGATTGCAGTTCACTGGGCAGATCATGGCTCACATTGTGGGTTCTCTAGATTGAGAAGCAGATAAACTACCTACTGTAGCTTTTTTCTCAGACATTTTCTCAGATACATATTCCTGCCACTTGTGTTATGTATTCCTATCATATATGAAAATACGGGCCTGGAATATTACACTGATTATTGTATAACAAGTATTACAGCTTCCACATATCCTAAACATTTAATTAAATCTGACTTTGCCTAAATTTCTTCCATTGTTGTATTTGTTTTGCAAAGTGTTCATGTATTTGGACATTCGAACATTCTGATAGTCCTTAAATGTGTAAATGGACTTCTAATTCACAGCTAGTATCTCTAGTATAACTTTTGTCCCTTCTAGTTTATTCTCCACATACTAGCCAGGGGCATTTCTTCAAAGTACCTTCTTCTTTCCTTTTAAACCCTTTATCTAGATTTCAGTTTCTGTAACTAGGCCTGGCACCAGTGGCTCACACCCGTAATTCTAGCTACTAGGGAAGCTAAGGTCTGAGGACCCCAGTTTGAAGCCAGCCTAAACAGACAGATCCAAGAGATTCTCATCCCTAATTAACTAGCAAAAAAAAAACCTGGGAATACAGCTGTGACTCAAGTCATAAAGCATCATCCTTGAGCAAAAAAGCCAAGCAAGAGCACAGGGCCCTGACTTCAAGCCCCAGGAACATACGTGCATGCACATATACATGTCCCTGTCTGGTAGTGACTGCTGGTCTGCCTCTACAACTTCAGGGGCTCCAGCCAAATCAGCCTGAGGAACTTGAGCCTCTTTCCTAATTAGGTCTCCTAATAAAGGAGGCCTTACCTGTCTAATGACCTTCAGCCATTCTGTTCTCCCCTTGAAGAGTTTTCTTAACTCTTCCTTGGCGTGTCGAACCTCTTCCTGGCATTACCTGAGTGGTTTTGGATCACTGAAGCCATCTTAGGTTACTCCTGCTACATCTCTCTTCTTGCAGTATTTTTCTCGATTCTCACCAGCAGCTGACCTCTTCATATTCATCTGTGTGTGGTTTCTGTATTCTCTCTGGCAACATTGCCTCTCAAGTGCATCTGAAGCAGATTGGAGTAAGCAGAAGTTCAAATACAGAGCGCATCAAATGGAACTTCCAAACATCTTTTATAGATAATACAAATAGCTGCATTTACTTTTTTATGTAACAATTTTTCATTTTATAAGACTTGCTTTAAAATACAGAATTCCATTGCAGTTGGACAGTGTTACCAGATAATTTGCTGTATGTGTTTGAATGCCAGAGTTGGCTAGCACATAGAACCATCAGTATAAAAATGCTTATTTGAGGAACTGAAACACTGGATAAAAATTCACTGCTAAGCCTTATTTTATCCCACAAATGAAGGCCTTTCTTATGAATGAGGTCTTGTACCTCCTTCCTGCCAGATCCATGTGGGAAACTGTCATCACTCATCACCAACTTCTTTGTTAATAAAGACAAGCCTCTCCTGGTGCCTGTATTTAGTTTTGGTAGTCTAATATTATTTCTAATATTAGCCTTTACCCTCAGGTAAGATTTGGAGTTTTGTGGTTTTGCTTATTTAATCTTTGTTGTGCTTCATTCTGCAAATTAAAACTTCACTCAGGAAGTGCGTGTGTGTGTGTGTGTGTGTGTGTGTGTGTGTGTGTGTGTGTGTGTGTGTGTGTGTGTGAGAGAGAGATCACTTGGGCTTGCTCAGGGCCTGGACACTGTTCCTTAGCTTTTGCACTCAAGGTTGGCACTCCACCACTCCACCTTTCTACCTCCCTACCACTTTAGTTCCAGATTTTTGCTGGTTAATTGGAGATTAATTGGTCCCAATTGGCTTTGAACTGTGATCCTCAGATCTCAGCCTCCTGAGTAACAAGTGTTGCAGACTTGAATCACCAAGGCCTGACGCACGTATCGCATGTACTTTTGCCTGCCTAGTAGCAAGCATTTCAGAGAAGCTGATTCAGATATTTTTCTAAACTATTAATTTGCTTTGTATGGTTTGGGGATACTTAGCCACCAGCTCTCAGTAGTTTTGATTTTGTTAACCCTTGTAAAAACCACTTCTTTTTCTATTAGCCAGCGCCTTCTATGTTCTGAAAGGTTTCATATGCTGTTATTCTGTTACAAGATGAAAATACTCCTTTCTAATTATTGGGGCTTGCCATAAAATCTGAGCTTTTGACCATTTTGTGCTGGCCTATTGTTTCTCTGCCAGAAAGCAACCTCAATGGGTCACCATGCTCTTAGGAGCAAGTCCGTAGAGTAAATTTTAAGTCTGGGCCAGAAATAAAAATGGGGAGTCATCACCTTCCAGATAGTAACAAAGTTCAAGGCAGAGGAGGAGGTTCTGCTGGGAGAATTAGTGTTCTGAAAGCAGACCTTACTAGATCCTGAGTGTGCCAGCAGTCTGGATCAATGGGCTGGTCCCTCACCAAGGCCCTGATAATATTGTAGATGATGTAAAGTAGGTGGGTTTTTTTCATTGTCTGTTTTCCTGGTTCTGGGGCTTGGCCTCTTGGTCTGGGTACTGTCCCTAAGTTTCTTTTGCTCAAGGTGAGCACTCTGCCACTTGAATCTGAGCCCTATTTCTATCTTTTTCTGTGAATAATTGGAGTCTCAAGGACTTTCCTGCCCAGGCTGGCTTCGAACTCAGATCCTAGCCTCCTGAGTAGCTATAGTTATGAGCCACTGGTACCCAGTTAACTCTGTGATTCTTAACCCAGGATATAAGCTTGTCTCTAGCAGAAAACATGAATAGGAAGCAAATCCTATAACTCCTAATTGTCTATCATCATTTGGGTCTGCATAATCGGTGCACTTAAGCAGGGACCAGCTTTAAAAAAAATCCAACAGTTTGAACTGAAAATATAAGAGATATTAAAATGTGTTTGCTCCCAAAGCAAATGTTCACCAAACTTAAAGATGCAGGAGTTATTCCTTCTCTTCTGCTATACATATCAACATGAGAGGGGATAGGAAAAGCATTTTGATGTTTAAAAGTAATCAAATATAGTGAGTACTCTTGGTTGTGAATGAACATCTGAGGATCCATCATAAGTTTTGGGCCTTCTCTGACCAGCATCCAGAGACGCAGAGGTGGTGGGAAGTTTCCACAGGAAGACATAGCTACATTTTCGGGAATCTAAGATGAAGCAAGACATGATCTTTTTATTTTATTTCATTAATACCTAATTTATTTATTGTGTTGGCCTAGGCTTAAATTCAGAGTCTAGACACTGTTCCTTAGCTCTTTTGCTCAAGGCTAACACTCTTTTACTTGCACTACAGCTCCATTTCTGGCTTTATTTTGGTGGTTAATTGAAAGTAAGTATCTCATGGACTTTTCTGCCTGAGCTAGCTTCAAACTGTGCACCTCAGATCTTAGCCTTCTGAGTAGCCAGGATTATAGGTATGAGCTGCCAGAGTCAGTCTAATTTTTTTTTAGTTTCCATGCTGATTTTTACTTATTGTAGGAAATTTTTGTTTTTACATTTCAGAGGAATATTCTTTATTCCTCTGGGCTTTGGAGAGAGAATAAAACCTTTGAAAACCCAGGGGGATCATCTTGGAACCTACTTAATTCCTTTCTTCCCACATACTCCATCTTCTCATTTCCTTTTACTGCTATGAAAGTTAACACCTGCTGGTGAAATCAGCTTTGTGCTGCTTTCACTGGAGACTCATGTCTCAAACTCAGTCCTGGCAACCAATGTAAAATTGAAATTTGGAAGATGTCTTGATTCTCATGGACTTGTGCAAGCTGAAGCTATTATGGAGGATTAGGAGCACAGCTGGTGAGCAGCTTATAATTTCACAATCTTCACCCCAGAACTGCTCAGAACTCCTTTATTTTTTTCTCTCATTTATTTCCCTTTATCTTGTTGGAATAGAAATCCTGTTCATTTGTGATCTTTTTAGTTGTTGGAGATGATGAACATTATGTACTAGGTTTTTTTTACTGGGATGGCCTCACCTCCAGTTCCTACCCAGAATTTTAAATTAGAAACCAACTATTTTAATAACTAACTAAACAGAGGCACAACAAAATAAACACAGAAAAAGGCTTCTGTTTCACTCAAAACGTAGAAATGGTTTGGAAGTTTAAATGATGAAGACTAGTTCACAGTGATTGCAACTGGGCAGTTCAACTTTTTGTTGAAAACCCTGGAACCCACCCATTTCTCCAGCTTTTTCTTTATGTCCAGTTCTACAAGTAATTCCTGATCTGTGTATACAATTCACCTAGCCATGCCTTCTTTAGTGGCTCTGCTTCCAGTTACATTCCTCACCCCCACCCCCAAATCTGCGCTCCAGGATTTCCTTTCTTCTGGCTTATAATATATATTATGTATAATTTGTAATATATATGTATAATTTGTTATACACACACATACACACACACGCACACATGCACACGCACATGCACATGTATAGGCCAGAGAAGAAAATTCTTCTCAGTGACTGTTAAAAAGGTCCAATTAGGTATGCCCATTCAGCTTACTTAATTACTTATACTTTAATGACTATTGATTTAAAAGGAGGGAGAATAAAATTAGGGTCCCTTACTCTGTTTAACAAGTCCTTATCCTTCCTGAAGAACTCAGAGAAATGGCTACTAAATGTGTGCAAATGTAGGGAAACAGAGTCAGAAGCCAGCTGAGCAGTATGGATGAACTCTGTACTAGCTGCTTAAAACACAGAGATATTTCAGGTGAAGCAACTTAGTAAATAGCTGTAGGTTACTGGCCAACAAAAGCTCTGTTCTTTTGGAATCAGTATGTGCTTTTTCTCCAAAAGCCACAACCAGCTGCAGGAAGATTCCAACATGTTTAGTTTAGTTTTGTTTTGTTTTGTTTGTACCAGTACTAGTGCCAGTACTAAGGCTTGAACTTAGGGCCTGGACACTGGGCTGTGTCATTTATACTTTTCACTCAAGGCTGGTACTTTACTACACTTGACTTTTTTCTTTGGTGGTTAATTGGAAATTAAAGGTTTTTCCTACATGGACTGGTTTTGAATCATAGTCCTCAGATGTCAACATCCTGAGTATCTAGGATTACAGCTACTGGTAACCATCTTTCTAACATATGCTTCAAAAGTAATTATTGTCTGGTACTCAGTGTTCTGGCTTGAAACCATCACGGTCTTAGGGCTTTCTCAAGGCTAGTGCTCTACCACTTGAGCCACAACACTACTTCTGGCTTTTTCTATGTATGTGATACCAAGGAGTTGAACTCAGGTCTTTGTGCATGCTAGGCAAGCACTATATCACTATGCCAAACTCCTGGCCCCAGTGCTGTATTTTTATACGTGTGTGTGTGTGTGTGTGTGTGTGTGTGTGTGTGTGTGTGTGTATAGGGGGGCAGTACTGTGTTGCCAATACATAGGCCTAAAGCAGTCTGAAGAATTACCGTAGGAAGTGTTCTTTTCTTAGATCAGCTTGTGAAGTAAATTTTGGTAGCTTCTCTTTGGAATTCCAAATTGAGCATCTGTAACTGAATGTGCAATGGAAACAGTAGTATAGATTGTTATTTAGCTTCTGGTATAATTATTTTGTACTGAAACAAGGAGTCTAGCAATCTCATTGCTGATTAAATTGTCTCTCTAAAGTAAAATTGTTTTACCTACCATGGTGCCTCCCACATAGCCAAGGTGACAGGTATGAACCTGTTTTCTAGTTTCTAAACCTTATAATTGGATTTTTTTTTTTAGGGTAACACTAGTGTCATTCTGAGAGCGTGGGACAGTATACATTCAGAGGACCCTTTTAAAGTCTATACCATATATTGAATAAGAATAGCCCTTTGGAAAATAGAGATCCAGCCATCAACATGGCCCACCCAAGATGAACTCTTTTATACAGGAAGCACAAGTGCCTAACTTCTACATAATTTAATTTTATGATACACTTAGAATGAGACAGAACAAATTTCATATATATAATTTTGGCATAGAATAGAGGATTGCAAACAAGACTTCTTTAACAGTAACCTTGGATGTGTGTGAGGGGGGTCTTGGTCACATACATGTTGGAGAAAAATATGGAAGATTTTATGAGCCAGGGCTCTGGCTCACAGAGTGGACCCCACTGGTGAAACCAGTATCTTGGCTGGGATCGTCTCAGGGATAGTCCTGATGAGGGCTGAGTATCTTTGTTTTAGTTCATTTCTCAGATCAATGCATTTAAAAGATGGCCCATTTTCTTTTCTGGACTGGAGCAGATGGTGCCGTCTGTTTTGATCATCTTTTTCAAAAGTAAAATGTTGATTTGGAAGAACAAGGAATAAACCATAATTAGATTAAATTAAGAGCAGAAATTACACAATCCAAGATGAGCCAAATATGTTTGATGGTTTTGACTTGAAGTTTACTGTAGTTCATATCTGAGTTTCTGTAGTTCTAATTTGGTGTATTTTGAGATGGTGCTTTATGATGTCTTCTGGGATAATGGTTTGGTTTTACTTCATTTTCTTTCTACTTGTAGCCCCATTTAAATAAGAAAATTTCTGGGCAAGAGTAGCTTTTGAAACATCTAAAATAGGGCTGGGAGTGTGGCCTAGTGGTAGAGTGCTTGCCTAGCATGCATGAAACTCTGGGCTCGATTCCTGGGTACCACATACACAGAAGAAATATAAAAAGCTGGAACAGGTGTAGTGGCTCAAGTTTTAGGGAGCTAGCCGTGAGAAAGCTCAAGGATAATGCCCAGGCCCTGAATTGAAGCTCCAGGACAGGGGAAAAAAATCCAAAATAGCTAGATAAATTTCTGTTATAAACAGATTTCCCTTTAGACTAGGTACATTTTCCATTTTCTTACTCTTTAGCCACGTACCATTAAACCAAAACACTTAGCAGGTAACAAGTGTCACAATCAGGCGCACGTAGGAGGGGACCTAGGGGGATAGGATTCTCTTGGCTACACTTGAGACAAACTTAACTTTTCACAAAGTGGTCATGATAATGGGGGATTCTACATTTTAGCACATCGAATACAAAAATAATGTGAATTCATGGATACTTTTAAAAAGTGAGATGACAAATTGACAGGTTTATAATGCTACAACTTCTAATGTAATGTTCCAGCAAAGATTGCTTTCTCCTAGCTATTTGTTAAAAGGGTAAAGTACTCCAACTGTAGAGGAAGCTGTTATGTAGCTCCTCAAGCAGCGGATTCAAAATGAGTATTGCTAAATGGTTCAAACCACAGGGCAGTTTCCCCTGTCATAGGACAGGAGGTACAAAGTTACGTAATTCTTGCCAAAGGATTTCAGCCTGTATCTAATCATGAGGAAACAGTCACACAGTTTTGATAGAGATGTGTTTTATAAGAAGACTGGACTCTGCCAGAGCCATCATCTATATCAAAACCAAAAGCATAAAGAATTTTTGGTCTAGATTAATAAAACAATGAAATTTGTCAAATAATACCACCTTCAATCTCTTGAGGGGAAAAATACTAAAAATGTTACTTGAAAAATGTGGAAACTTTTAAATATGGATTATAGATTTGATTTTATCCATTTGTGTTCTTTTAGTTGTAATAAGGGAGGGAGGAACACAGAAATATTGATTTGTTAACAGTCGGTTAATCCAAATAGTTGTTTGCTTAGTATAGCTTAGGTTACTATAACAACATATCATAATCCTAATGGTTTAGACAATAAATATTTATTAGTTACACTTTTGAAGACTGAAAAGTCCTCAATCAAAGTATAGGTAGATTTAGTGTCAGGTAAGGGTCTGTGTTCTGATTCAGAGAGCATAACTTCTCATGATCTTAATTGACTGAAAAAACTTGCAGGCTTTTTCTCAAGAATTTTTTGGGGGGATCGGTTGTGGGGCATGAACTGTGGGCCTGAGCACTGTCCCTGAGCTCTTCAGCTCAAGGCTAGCATTCTACCGCTTGAGCCACAGCACCACTTCTGGTGTTCTGGGGTTAAATGAAGGTAAGAGTTTCATGGACTTTCATTCCTGAACTGGCTTTGAAACACTGTCCTCAGATCTCAGCCTCCTGAGTAGCTAGGATTTCAGGTGTGAGCCGCTGGTGCCTGGCTGCAGTTTTTTAAAATTACTATCTTCAAACAGTTGTACAAAGGAGTTGCCATTAATAAAGCAGTTTAGAAATAGAATATGTCTTGGTCAGTGTCACCCCTTTAAACATTCTCACCCAACCTTCCCTTATCCATTCCTATGTTAAGAGAAGTTAAACAGGCCCAGAGAGACAAAATATAAATATTTTCCCTTACATGTGGAAGCTGATTTAGCTTAAAAACTTGTATAAGTTAAGGGGCTAGGAGGTAGCCTAGTGGCAGAGTGCTGGCCTAGCATGCGTGAAGCCCTGGGTTCGATTCCTCCATATGACATACACAGAAAAAGCTGGAAGTGGTGCTGTGGCTCAAGTGGTCAAGCCCTAGCCTTGAGCAAAACGTGTCCAAGGACAGTGCCTAAGCCCCAAGTTCAAGGCCCAGGACTGGCCCCCCCCCAAAAAAAAAAATCTTGAGAAAGCCTACAAGTACAGCTGGTATGAAAGCTTGTACAAATGTATACTATACTGAAATAGATTCAAGGGAAGATCTCAAATAGTGTAATTCCTTAGAAACTCAAAATCAAAATTCAGCAAAATAAAATACCAGAAAGTAGCTACTGGAAAGGAGTGGGGTGGAATCAAAGGCAATGAAGAGGAGAAGATGGGGGAATTATAGACAACAATCCAATATATCCCCTAGGAGATCAACTTTTTTATTGTAATTAATAGTAGGGTTACATTATATTCGTAAGATAGAAGGTGCATGACTTCACATACATTGATACCCTTTCTCATGTCTTGGTCCCCATTTCCCTCCCCCACCCCAGCCCTCATCTAGATCAAGACTTTTTTAAGGACATGAATCCTGTGGGTGAAGGCTCCATCCTTATGACTTCATCTAATCTCAGTTCCTTCCCAACACCATTCCATCAAAAAATAGTTTCAACATAGGAAACTATGTGTACCAGCTTTGGTAGTGCTAAAAAGCTTATCTGTAGGTCTACTTCAGAATACATATACTTATAAATTAATCCATTTTGTATAACATTTGCATTTACAGATTCTCTGAAAATAAATGGGAATATCTGTCAAATTTAGAACCATGATACCCTATGGATGACAGAATACATGGCTACTGTCACCCATAAACATTTATTGCCTGGTGACTAGAGCCATTTGTATGTGCCCCTTACTGATTTCCTGAGTGGGAGAAGTTGTGTAATGTGGTTATGACCTTTCCATATTCCAGAACTGTAATGAGATGCCTAGTGTATGACATTAACTCTGGGTCTCATTCTTTCATAAGCTGATGTTCTGAGCTCTTGGGATAGTCTGAATGTCCATCTCCAAAAAGCTTAGCCATACAAAGACATTTTTAAGGATACTAGTATAGAAAGGGATCAAAACTTGCTGAATAGGTAGGTGGTAGAAATACTAAAATTTTCATTCATTTGCATCGTCTTAAAGTACAGTGCTCAGTGGATGCTTCTTGACGGTCCTCATACTTCTGAAAAAAATACTCAGTAAGCTACTTGGAAAATTTTCAATGTGGCATGCCAAGATTTAATGCATCGACATATAGTGGAAACTTTTGTAGATGGCAGTGCATAAACTTTAATTACCTTTTAGGGTTTTCTATCCTGTGATTAGCAAAACTGCTTTCGTGGTCACACCCAGGGAGGGCGCCAGCCTCCCTAGGTAGTCATGGATTTGAGCCTTCCCTCAAAATAAAGCAACTATATCTGGCCTAGCTTTGCTTTCTATTAAGCTGTTCAGATATGAAGGGTGAAAGAAAAGTGATGGCTGGTGTTTGAGACGGGCTCACCAAACAGCCATGTCTACTTAATTCTTCATTCATTTTTGTGGAATGTATTAGTTGCTTCTTTCTACTTCTGTGCACATATCTGATTTTGCCTTCTTTGAAATAGTAAATACAGAATTAGACAGAAATGTAAATATTAGGCAGAATCTTAATATAGTTGACCTCAAAGATGGTGTTTGAAAGACAAATCTTCAGTTAATAGAGAAATCACAAAATGTATTCCAACTTAGTACCTCTGGGTTTCTTATTGCTTAAAGGGGCAGCACAGCCTTTGCCCGAGGGGGCCCATCTGCCCTTGTTCTGGTAGAACTTTAGGTCAAAGCATGAGCCAAGAAAGAAAAAGTCATTTTTTAATGGAATTCCAGAAAAAGCCACACAAGCTGAGAGGAAATAAGCCCTGGTTGTCCCATTTGCATTCTCTGGCCATCCTCCTTGTCCAGCTGAGCATTCCACCTGCAAAAGGAATTCATCTCTCCTTTCCCTCGGGTTCCAGAATGTATTTGGAACCCAAGCCACCTTACAACTACTTTTGTAGACTGGAATGCAGCTTCATACAACATAGCCATACAACCTGCCAGCTACGTTCTTCTGCAGTGTTCACAGCTTAGTATTCCCAAGGATAGCTTTCAGCACTTCAGATAGATTAATCACTTGAAGGCCAGCTGAATAGTAAGATGCTTATTTTTGTTGTGTGGTTGGAGAGAGTATAGGAAGAATGGGGTTGCTGGGATTTGAACTCAATAACCCCAGGCCTGCTAGGATGGTAGCATAATGCACAACGCTGCCTTGCCTCTAGCTCTATTTTTAGATCACTCTTCCTGCCGAGGAGTGGACTTGAGCTGAATTCAACCTCCCTTGGTTAGCCTACCTCAAGTGTGGTATGACAATCACTATGTTTACATATGGATTTTTAAGGGGTCTTGTGAACTTTTCTGCCCAGGCCAGCCTTGAACTGTTAAGTAGTTAAGACTTGCAGGTATCAGCCACCACCTAGCTATATTGGTATTTTTGATCAAGGTTTTTGATCTCTGGAGATATTTCTAAGTTATTTACCTTTGAGGGATTGTTTGTATAACAAGTTGTGCAAATATTTTTATTTTGGTCTATTTTAGATGTCTTTAGTGTTTAATTAAGAGCATTACCTGTAGGATCATAATCACTAAGTAGAAGAACATTGTTAGGTAATCAGTGCTATTCTTGTATGCATTTACTGATTCCCTAGTTTTCTGTTAACATAGGAAGAGAAGCAAATAAAAAGCTGACAGCAGCCAATTATTTTTCCCAACAGAAACGCGTCTACAAAACACTCTTATCTTTCCCAGGTCATTCTGATAGACATTAATAGACTTACCTAGGTAGCTAGTTTGTCTTTATTGTTGAACACTTTTTCAACCAAAAGTGGGTTTTTTCTGTTCACTTATTTCTTTCATCCATTGACTGTTATCCCCACCCCACCCCCACACACACCCACACCCATACCCTGGGTGTGGCCAGACTGCATATTTTCAATCCCTCAGGTGTTTTGTTTTGTAGATTTGTTCAAGAGAGCAGTTCTGTCAGGCCATTGGCTAGTCTGGAGATACCATATGATGTTATGGTAGGAGTATCTTGCCCACGAGCCTGGGGATGTGAATTAGAAAGGGTCAGAGGGAATGTCATATCACTGGAATGAAAGCACTCTCACAGTCCTGAATCCATTCTATAGCTAGCAGCTAATGGGCAGCTCTGCTGCTTTGCTAAAAAGGAAAAAATGTGAAACCAACCAAAGAAGAGACTTGTGTTTATAAAAGGGGATATTTTAATGAGTTTAGACCTTACAGTTATTCAAACAGTCTGAACTTACACTTCTTTTTGGAGCAACTATGAAAACCATTATTTATGGAAAGTTTAGATTTCACATGACACATCTTCTTTCTATGTGTGTGGTTTTGGAGTTGGGCTCCCCCCCCCCCAGCCCCCGTATTTGCTTTGCTTGTGTATTTTTATTTTTACCTTCCCCTTGCTTTGTTTTCATGGTAGGAGCTTTGTTTTGAGAGGAGGAAAGACTTGAATCTCTGAGCTGAGCCCCACTTTCCTCTTTCTTGACATTTCTAAATGGGTTGTTTCTTGGTTCATTGAGTGTTTTCATACTTTTATTAAATGTCCCACCTCTAGAGGGGGCCTATCCCTGCAAAACAGCATATGCCTTCTCTAGAGCCTCTTATCCCACATTTACCAATGAGCTAGACTCCTTGGCAGGAAAGTGCTTCTTTCCTTCTCTCCCACTCTCCCTTCCTCCTTTTCTTCTGTTCTTTCTTCCTCCCCCCCCCCCCCACCATCTGTCTACTAAGGATTTGCTCTCACATTTCAGTGCATGAGTACAATGCATTTTGACCAGTGTCCCTCTCATAATTCATGATTCTCCCATCTCTCCTGACCCCATCCCATCCCCAGGTTGCCAGGCCATTTTCACATATGTACTTTGAATATCATGACTTTTTTTTTTTCTCTGAAGGCCAGCTTCGTATGCATCTAACCAGCCAGCTGCCAACAAAATTGAAGCTGAGAGAAGAATGATTTTTTTCTCTGTTTGCTTACTCCATAGCAGCTTCAACATGAGGAGAAAGAAATATGAAGTTGTTTTTCAAGATTGGCTTATAAACTTAATGGGCTTGCTGTACACCAGAGGGAATCCATTCTGTGGGGGAAGCCCTGCTAATGCTGAAAGAGCCTTGCACTAGTGCCTTACATTTTTGTCCCTAAGCTAGGACATCTCTGTTCAGTTGGCACAGGCAAAATTCTTTAGGAAAGAGGGAACTGTCCTAAAGCGAATCTCTACTATGCTAATTTCTCTTGTTGTTTTTTTTTTTTCTTTTTTGGGGGGTGGGCAGGGGGAGAGGGGATAAGCTGTTCTTCCTTTTTTATTTTTGGCCCACTCGGGGGGGTGTGTGTGTGTGTGTGTGTGTGTGTGTGTGTGTGTGTGTGTGTGTGTGAGAGAGAGAGAGAGGGAGGGAGGGAGGGAGAGAAGGAGGGAGGGAGAGGATATGTGTATGCTTACAAACAGGATTATGGCTACTCTATTATAATCTCCATCCATGGAGGCAAGTTCCAAAGCTACTTATTTCATCAAAAGGTGATCATTGATTGACTATGCCTGGTGTTAGAGGGATCAGAGACTCAGTTAACTTATAGTTTAGGTGGTAGAGTTAGGAATTTCCACATTTTCATACCAGACACTTAGTTTGCATGTAAGAACTTTTTACATGTTACTTACTGTAACTTTCTCTTTAGGTCAGTTAAACAGATTTTATTTCACTCTTGGTTGTCCAAAGGATTTATTTCCTTTTTAACCCTCTTAACTTATGGAAAGAACACAAATGTAAAAGCATTAAATAAATATGGTGCAAATGTGTATGCCTCTTTGCCTCTTCAATTTTTGTAAGCAGATCCTTGAGAAAAGCCGGAATTCCTGCCTAGTGCTCAGTGTGCCCTGACCCAGCAGTGCTGGTCTGCTCAGAACCATGTGTTTATTTGAACAGTCAAATAAGTAGAGACTCATACCACTTTTGCTTATTCTCCCTTTAAAAACAAGAATAGGCACTCTTCCAGAGCCTTTGCTCTATACACTTGGTGATTTTTTTAATAAAAAAAAAAACAAAATTGAAAACCAATGCAAACCCCTTTTAGGGACATAGAGAATCTCTTCAGTGCTGCCTTCTCTTCCTCTCTCTTCTTAGTGACACCAGAATATCAATCATATCTCTCTCTCTCTCTCTCTCTCTCTCTCTCTCTCTCTCTCTCTCTCTCTCTCTCTCACACACACACACACACACACACACACACACACACACACACACACACACACACCCTTTCTCCTTTATAACTTCCAGATGTCTGTTAACTCATTAGGATATAGTCCAAGTTTCTACTTGCTTTGGGACTATTTATTAGACGTGTAGCCCTGGGGAAATCACATCTGCTCGGAGTTCTATTTTCCTCCTTCAAGTGTTAATCAGTGGAATAGGGCCTTCAGGCCTAACCCCTGCTGGAGAAAGGAGCAGTATATGTCCATCTTAGAACAAATGCGTGTTCCTTAACCAGCATACACCTGAGTGCTCAGAACACACCAGCTCTTGTCATTGTCATCAAAACCAGAGGGACAAGGAAAATCTCGACCTCTTCTTGGAAGTTATTTTGCCCAAACATCTGTCACTTGTATTTCTGACTCCTGTCAGGAGATCGTTGTATTTGGATTGGGGCATAGCCATTCCTCTTGTTATTTGGACATGCAGGCAACGTGGGAGGGGAAGCTACAGGTTTTCTGGAACGTAGCATGCTCCTTACCTCTTCATTCTTTCACACATTATATTGAATACATAATCCTGGGGATTCTTACTTGTAGATCTTTTAATTCTTTTTTTTTTTATGCTGGTACTGGGGTTTGAACTCATTCCTTCAGCTTTTGCATTCAATGCTGCAGCTCTATCACTTGAGCCATACTTGCACTTCTGGCTTTTTGCTGATTAATGGGTGGTAAGAATCTCATGGAAATTGTTGCCTGAGGTGGCTTTGAACTTGAATCCTCAGATCTCAGACTGCTGAGTAGCTAGGATTATAAGTCTGAACCATCAGCATTAGCAGAAACTCTTCTTTTTAACAACTGAACCAGGTTAAAGTTGCCAGTGGTGCGAAATCAAAGTGTTGGTTATTTTTAATACAGAGGTTGCCAATTCAAGTGTTGGTTACAGCCCTGGGCTTGTGCTGGGGACCTTGGGAAATGGTGAGTGAGATATGAATGCAACTCAGCACCCTCAGAACACCCCACAGCCTGGCTCCTGTGGACCACACGTGAGCATGCCCAGGATATTTTGAACGGATTGTGAAAACAAAACCAAGGACACATAACAGACCTAATGGTGGGATTTATTTGGTGTGTGAGTGTGTGTGTATGTATGCACATATGTGCACACATTGGTAGTAGGGCTTGAACTTATTCACTCAAGGCTAGCACTTTACCATTGGAGCCACATTCCACTTCTAGTTAATTGGAGATAAGAATCTCACAGACTTTTCTGCCCAGACTGTAAGAATCTCACAGACTTTTCTGCCCAGACTGGCTTTGAGTTGTGATCCTCAGATTTCAGACTGCTGAGCAACTAGAATTATAAGCATGAACCACTGGTGTCATTTCACAGTTTTTCTTAAGTTCCTGATTCAAACTCCAGATAAGATTTTGTCCTATCATTAAAACACTCAGCTCTTATCAAATATAAAAATTGCAACCACACGCACACAGGTACACACACACACACACACACACACACACACACACACACACACACCCCAAATTACATAAATGAACTCATAGTCCTCCATGCCCTGACCGCTGTCTTCACCGTCATCTCTTCGTTAGCCTCTGCTTACAGCTCTGTTGGTCTTTCTGTCTACACTGTTATGGACTCTTTTGGGGGTGGGGGGGTGGGAGGGCAATCCTGGGCTTGAGCTCAGGGCCTGAGCACTGTCCCTGGACTTACTCAAGGTTAGAGCTCTACCACTTGAGCCTCAGCACCACTTCTGGCTTTTTTCTATGTATGTGGTACTGAGGAATCGAACCCAAGTGCGTGCTAGACAAGCATTCTACCACTAGCCCAAACTCCCTACTCCTATTGTGGACTCTTTTGATGCCTTGTTGTTTTATTAAGTGGAACTCTTGTTAATCCTTAATATTGTGAACACTTACAACAGTCCACTGGTGATTTTTCACAACTACAGTGAAAACTTCTCTTAGCTCAAAGACATTCCCATTCTTGACTTTCCTTATCAGGATTTTAATACCAGAATTTTTTGGTAAAAGGTAACGAACTTAACCTAATTGCCTTAGGTTAGGTCTTAGGGAAAGGAAGTCAACCTTATTGCTTTCTAATGATACTGTTTTTCCTGTCTTCTTTTTCCTTTGTTGCAATGCAGAATATGAGTTGGAAGTAAAGAAGGTTCAAGATATTCTTTCCGGAATAGAGAAACCACAGGTATGTCTTCTGAATTTCTCAACACAAAAGATACTTTATTTCAAGTGTGTGTGTGTGTGTATGTGTGTGTGTGTGTGTTCTTTTTTCCTCACACAGTAAGTAAGCAAAAGGACCATTTCCCATCGAAGATTATTTATAAACTGTGCAGTCTCCATCAGTTATTAATGGCACATGAAAATATAGAAGAAGGGTATTCTGTGCTGAAATGCTTTCTTTATTTAGGATCCTGGATACAGTTGGATATTCTCTCACCTTCCAAGGATACATTTTTTTAAAAATTTTCTTAAGTCTACAGAGCAGTTTTCCTTTTACCTGGGTAAATGTAGCAACAATAGCTTTATAAAACCTCAAAAATTTGGAATGTGTTTTCCAGGTAAATCCTAAGGGGAAAAAGATATCTAAATATTAGCTGAGATACATAAACTCACAACATTGGGCTCAGCAAAAAGGAAAATGCTGTTAAGAGTATTGATATTGTTTGGTGGTCAGTTGGATTTTACCAGGTGCTTTGAAAGTCAAGTGAAGATTTCAGAATGTTGATTCCACCTTTCATCTGAAATGGAGAGAGCCAGTATTCTCTGGAATGTTCTCTAGCTGAGTTGTACCCTTGATTCTTCATGTGTTTCTAATACTGAGGCTTTCTAACCAGAGTCCAGCCATGCCTCAGGGTGCATAGTTGAGCTTGACTAAACGTAAAAGCCGGGGTGTGTTCTGACGGTCTCAAGGCGGGGCATGTTTGGGAAGGAATGAGACCTTGTGGAGCTAAAGGTTCTGAGCTTACTTTGGGAAAGCATGGGCTTCCACTAAGGACTAAACAAAGATGTTCAGTAATCAGGGCCACATTTTCAAAATGCTCAGAAAGCAGATGAGTTAGAGCAAGAAATATTATTAGTAATCTTCTCCTGTGGTCCTCACAAAGGTTCTGGGGGTCAGAATTTGGGGGATGACATCAGGAGGGGCAAGTATGAGAGCCATTCTAGAGATGATTCTGGAAGGTGTTAGAGATACTGGATGTCATGGCTTCCAGTTTCAAACGTGTCCTGTAACACCCCCCACACTTCCTTCCCTATGACTGTCCATGTCCTCGTAGCCTCTAGTACTAAATCCAGATGTACGGGGCACAATGTCTGCATGCATCTTCCATGGTCTCCAATATTATTTGTTCCCATCTTTCCCGAGTAATCTGTAGCCCTCTAAGTAAAGTTCATCTCTAGTTGTTTTTTGTTTCGTGCTGTATCTTGGACGTAAGCACTCTCCATGGGCTTTTATGTTCAAAGCATAGCATTCCACCAGTAAATTCACAGTTCCACTTCTGGCTTTCTGCTGGTTCAGTCTCACAGACTTGTTCTGTCCCAGCTGGCTTTGAATCAAGATGCTCAGGCCTGTTCCTCTTGAGTAGCTAGAATTCCAGGCGCCAGTGCCTTCTAGTTCCCTTTTGTGGTTTCAGCACCATGCTTAGTCATGTTGAGCTTGTTTCGTAAGGGTCATGAGCAGCCACAGAGGAGAGGAGGACCATGGCCATAGGAATGACTGCTAATGGATGGCAGGGCTGGGGCAGAAAGTAGAGCATAGGAAGAAACACAAAAAGGCTTGAGGACAGAATCATCAAGAAAGCACATCATTTGTAAGACGGCAAGAAGAAGGAAACTCCATAAGGAAAACAAAGGAAGCAAAGTCAGGAAGCCAGGTAATAGCACCCTGGATACCCTTCCTCACAGTGCTTCCTCACCCTACTTCAGCGCTACATGCCAACATGGCGCACACAGGTACACAGGCATTTCTCCTCAAGTCTTCACAAACAAGTGGCACAGGCTCCATTTCTGAGACACTAGTAAGATAAAAGCAATATTTTCTTTCAGTGGTCCTGTTCCCTCACTCAGCATCATCTTGAGAGCAGGGCAGATAGAAAGACTTGGTACATAGCTCTGATAGAAGGTAACATATGGTAAGATTGTCACCTGAAAACTTTGATTTATATTACTTGGAAACTATTGTTTGGCCAAACAAAGAGATGGATTCAGGTGGAGCCCAACCCAAGCTAACCCGGCAGCAATGTTCCCATCATGGAAGAGTGAAAATACTGGTGGTTTGCTACATAACTAAAGATTTTCACTGGGTTCTGACAAGTCAGCTTCCTGCCCCAAATTTCCAAAATGGTTTGGGAGGTTAGACATTGAGGCAAAACGTGGCATTTCAATAGGAGCAATGGTTTGGTTAGGTAGAAATAATAGTGAGTCTACCGGAGATCTTTTAAAATCTTACGTTTAAAATAAGCAAGTTATCCCTACTGAATATGTCAGTTTATGAGTACAGTGCATCCCTCCCATGTCTCTCCCCATCTCTCCTAACCCCACCTTCCCCTCAGTTTACCTTGTTCCATTTTCTCATATGTCCATTGAATATGTGAACTACTAAGAATATTCATTAGTCTTGTTGCATAAGCAACATGTTACCTAGGGTTACAGGTGATGAGCTGAAAAACTTGTAGATGAGGATAAAGAAGTCTTAGGGATCAGCATCATGCTTCTTTTAATACTGAGTGTTGGGCTTACAGCTTACCTTGATATAAATGAAGTCACCTGATTGGAAGTCATTGTGTGCTGGGACCCAGTTGCTTCTCAGCATGTGTGAGCTGACACAAGCTTCCTGCTTGTGTCAGGTGGATGGCAGTGTAGATGTAGCCAAGATATACCCACTGAAGACATCCATGAAAGTGAAGGATTTATGAGCGCTGTGCTAATTAACCCAACTTCTCTCCATGCCCAACTATGTTAGTTTCCTATTGCTTCTAGAACAAATTGCTGCAAATCAAATGGCTTTAAGCACTTTTAATTTACTGGGTACCAGTTGCTCACACTTGTAATCCTAGCTACTCAGAAGGCTGAGATCTGAGAATCATGATTCAAAACCAGCCAAGCTATAAAGTCAGTGAAACTCCCCAAAACTGGAAGCAGAAATGTGGCTCAAGTGCTAGTACGCCAGCCTGAGTGAAACAGTTAAAGCACAGGACTCAGGCCCTGAGTTCAAGCCCCAGTATTGGCACCAATAAGTAACAACAGCAAAAATTATGTTACCCCTCTGGAAGTTATGAAGTCCAAAGTGTGTCTTCCTGAGCTAGCTTGAAGGAATGAGCAAGGCTCTTTTGCTTTCTGAGGGCTTTTCCATTTTCTAAGGGCATCCTGCATTCGGTAGCCCATGATCCCCTCCACCTTAAACTCGATGGTCTTATCCCTCAGTTCCACTTACACTGACCTGTCTCTTCCTCTAACTCTCCTGCCTGCCTGCCTCTTGTGCACATATAAGGACTTTTGTGATCTGTAGATCTGTGTGGATGGTGCAGGATAATCTTCCCATCATAAGATCCTTGCTCTAACCATGCCTACAAAGTCCTTATTACTTGCAGGGTAATACACTCACAGGTTTCTGGGCACTCTCACTCACTTTTCCCTAGTTATTTTGTTTCCCTCTCTTTTTTTCCCTCTGCCTCCTTCTTTCCCTGTCTCCTACTCCATCTTTGTAAAGTTCTTATTTATGAGTTGTCTTGATTATCTTGGGGACCCTACTGCTGAACACTGTGCTTGGTCCTTCGCAAACTCCTGACAGATGTTGTCTAATAATCATGTGGCATACTACAGTGTCGGTGACTGGCTTTTGGCAGGTGGAGTAAATGCCTGCAGGTTGGCAGGAATCAGGGCCTACTGCTCAGCCAGCATGGAGGAATGCCATGCCAGATTGCCAGGCCACCGCAGGGAGGGGAAGAGCCCATGTTCACAATTGGCCACTCAGATTTGGGACTTAGCACAGCTATTAGCTATCTTTGTGACCCTGAGTAGTTATGCCCCATGCCTAAGTTTTCTCATCTTTGAAGGATAGGAAAATAAATACTTCATGGAAGGATCTGAGAAGTCTGAGAAGTGTGTTCTTTACTGTCCATGCAATACTTAGACCATTTCTGTAAGCAGATGTGTGACGCCTTGCCACACTGGAATTCTGGGAAAGACACAGCTCTGCAGAAGAGAACAGATAACATGATTGTTCAAGGGGTTGGTAGTTTTCTGATCTTTTCCTGATCTGGTTCCCCCTCTAAATAAAAGACTTTTTGTACTTTTCTTTGAGGTTTTGCAGATGCTTTGATTTAAGTACAGAAGTAATACCTAGGACTTGTGGATTCTCATCATCTTTATAGAGCAATGTGGGCACCTTGAATTGAGAAAGTCAATTCAATTCTTTTTTTTTTCCAATTCTCTGAACAACTGACGTTTAATTCATGAGAGCCCCAGAAACTGTAAATATACAACTGTGCAGCCACTTGTATTAAAATAGTATATGCCACACTGGCCATTTGTCCTGGACTATAGCAATCAAGGGCCCTAAAGGCCTTCCTGTTGTAGCCACTGACTGCTGTTGCAGAGAAATCAGCTCAGATTTATCAGAATGAACCAGCCACTTGCAGCCTCCTGTAGTCTGACCTTCTTGGACAGTGTCACTGAAGGTAGCCTCCCTTGTCCTGGTGGGATGTTTATTTTGAAGATGTAAATAAACATAACCTGGAATAGTGGCGCTGCGTTCTCATGTACGCGTGTTTAGCTTGCAGAAACAATTGGCTTGTCGGTTCCAGAAGTGTGATCTGAGAAGGAACTGCTTCCCCCCAAGAAGCAGTTTCATGAAAGATAAACAGCAGCTGCTCTGGGATCCAATCCAAGGCTCTTAGCCTATCCGAAGTGTAGAAGCAGATGATTCAGAAAATTTTAAATTAGAGTATGTCTTTTCTTTGACCTGTTCCTTTGACATTGATTTTCCTTTGTGATGTGATTCCTTGTGGTGATGACTTCAGATGCCAAGACAGTTATCACCTAGAGGGCACATTCTTAGTGCCTCTGTGATCACTCCATGGGTCCTTCACATGGCTGACCCCCAAGGCCAGACTTGTGCCAAGCAGTAGTTTGAAAGAGGTCACAATAACAAGTCAAATAACTATGAAGAAAAGAAAATGTTTTTGATCCAAAAAGTGCATATTATTTCTACATGAAAAATGGGGAGCATAAAAACCATAATTTTCTATAGAGTAGTACTGAATTCTGTGATGAACAGAAGAGAGTGGGGAAAGAGAGAGGAAAGGACTACATACCGAGTGTCTGTGTGAGAGTGTAGATTCATCACTTGTGCACTCACAATTTTATTTCTAATCACCATGTGATCAGAAGTAGAGACTATTTTTATGAATCCCTCCAGGCACTTAAAAGCAGTTTAAATATCTCATTTGTAGGTTTACACTGGTCACCTCCCATAGATCCACTGGTGTCGTAGTACATCAGTATAGTTACTCTGTAGCTACAAGTCACCATTCCCAACACTGTTACAAGATACTGACATCAACTTATGCCAGTGTGTTACGCTCTAGCAAGTCAGTTTTGTGGCTGCTAAACTTTCTTGGGGGGGGGGGTAAGTGAATTAGAAGCCATGGTGGTCACTGTAATGAAGAGATTAGCCATGCCCTACTTGGCTTCAGGATTCACAGATGCTGAGAAAGTTCAGGCGCAGAAAGCCTAAACTGGTAGTTTCGGGCTCAGGTGGAGGCATGGTCACTGGGATAATTGAGCCTATCTCCCGAATCTCACAGTAAGGGATCACCTCCTGGGACACTGGAGTAAATAGACTGACTGGGCACTGAGCCTTTGCCCCCCTACAGATGTCCTCTGGAAAGACCATAATGTCCTGGGTCAGGCTTCAAGTAGAAGTGAGCCTCATCCTCAGAATGCCAGGGATAGAAGCAGGCAGGCATGGAAAGGTGTGTGTGGGAGTGTGGGTGGAAGAGAAGCTTGCATGGGGACTCTGGAAGCATGCTGCCTAGCTTGAGCAGTGTTCATAAGACCACTGTCCTTTGAAAAGGCTGCTGAGTGCCCAGAGAGCCCTGCTTGGGGGTGGCAGGGGGTGAGGGGTGCTGTGTTCCAGATTCTGGTGTTCAACTGTATAGTGTCCCTCCTGGAGGCTTACTAGACCCAAGGAAAAGGTAGGCATTGTTGCTGCTGATACTGTATGTGTTAGGTCCCCGTGTTTACAGAAAGAATAAGCAAAGCTTTAAGGGGGAGGGGACAGAAATCTGACCAGTGGCTCATACCTACAATCCTAACTATTCAGGAGGCTGAGATCTGAGCATTGTGGTTTGAAACCAATCAAGGTAGGAGAGACCATAAGACTCTTATCTCCAACTAACCATCTAAAAGCTGGGAGTAGTAGAACATCATCAGCCTTAAGAGAAAATGCTAAGAGAAAGAACTCAGGCCCTGAGTTCAAGCCCCAATACAAACAGTAATAATAATAGTAAAAGTAAGTATATTGGCAGGAGCTGATGAAAGATTGAGCTTGAAGGGCTGTGACTTGGAGGTGTGTGTTTGGTATCGAGAGCACTAGCACATGGCTGAGCTGTTTTGTGACATGATGCTGTTTTCTGCCATAACTCATGCAGTATTAGTGCTGATACATTCATTGTTCTTGGAATCCTGCAAAGCAGCAAGTTGGTACCTGGTAAATGTCTTCCCAGTACCCCATCAGCCTCCTTTTTAAAATTTCAAACAAAACCCTTCAAAGTACAACATCTTCTTAAGTTGAAAATTAAACATAACACTAAGTACCTCAGGTTTACTGGCTCGTGTGTTAAAGAATTAAGCAAATACACTGACATACATAAGGAGTTCTGTCTACACACAATAATTCAAATAATTATTCTGTCTACAAATAAGTCATGCCCTGTTTAGTGATATTGGTACCAGGAGGAAAATGTGGCCAGAACACAAATCTCTTATTGCTGAAAGAAATTTCATGTATCTGGAACTTTGGAGATCTCTAGGCTCAAAAGTAGGCAACTGAGGCAGGAACATGGCTCATGCCTGCATCCTAGCTACTTAAAGAGTCTGAGATCTGAGGATTATGGTTCGGAGCCAGCCTGGGCAAGAAACTCTGTGAGACTCACGTCTCCAATAAACTACTACTACTACTAAAAAAAAAAAAAGCTGGAAGTGGAAGTGGTGCTGTGGCTCAGGTGGTAGAGCACTTACCTTGAACCAAAAGAAGCAGCTCAGGGACAGCACCCAGTCTCAGAGTTTAAGCCAGGAGGGAGGGAAAGGTATATCTAAATTTTCAGGATGCTTTATTCAAGGGAAATCTCAGGTGAAAGCTAAACCTAAAAGAATAAAACAGAGCTTATAGCCCCATGTCAACGGCTCATGCTAGTAATCCTTGCTACTTAGGAGGCTGAGGTCATAATTGGGCATCGGCCCAGACAGAAAAATCTATGAGACTCTTTTCTCTAATTAATCATACACCAAAAAAAGCTAGAAATGGAGCTTTATCTCAAGGGGTAGAGTGCTAACTATGAGCAAAGTGAACTTCCAGCCCTGAGTTCAAGCCCTAGGACTGGCACAATTTTTTTTTTTTAAATAGAGCTTGAAAAGATGAGATCTCTACTTTCATAGTTACTTCTGTCCCCTAGTATGCCAGTTCTGGGTTCCAGTTTCCCACATATGGGCTCCTCTGGGAGTTGAATCTGTATAACTAAGAGAACATGGTATGATTGTTAGTAATGGAACAATGGAATACTGACTAAGGCTTGAAGGCCCGCAGGAAGAGCCTGTAGATACTCCTTTCACAGAATTCAGTGGCCATCCTGACAATATTGATTGTCACATTCAGTTTTTTACCTTGACAGAACTTCTCAGGCATGGTTGATTATTGTTACTATGAATTCTACTGGACTTGATTGAACCTTGGCATTCTAATGTCACATACTGCAGGGACCATGTTTTGAACACCAGCACTTGGACGAAAGAATACCATATAGAATTTCTTCCTTTATAGTTACAATTGCTTATCGGAAATGTACTTGATCATTTTACACCATTACTGATGATTCCAAAGACCATCTCCATGGTAGAAGGAAGTGTGTGATCATCCATGCGAAATGATTTGACTTCTTCTAAGCCGTGTTTGTCTAACCCTCAGGTTTCGAACATCCAGGCAAGGGCAGTGGTGCTGTCCTGGGCTCCTCCTGCAGGACTGTCCTGTGGCCCTCATGGCGGGCTCTCCTTCCCCTACAGTTACGAAGTTGCCTTGTCTGACAAAGGACGTGATGGAAAATACAAGATCATTTACAGGTAGCGCCTTTTCCCATGTGTTTTTCTTAGCTGCTTAACTACAATATTAGAATCGTTAAAGAAAAATACGAAGCAAAGGAAAAAAAAAAGGTTTCAGGCCTTGCAATTTTTCATTTAAATACTTCTTTTTAAGAATTAACAATTTATGGGCCGGGAGTTTGGCCTAGTGGTAGAGTGCTTGCCTAGCATGCACAAAGACCCAGGTTCAATTCCTCGGTACCACATACATAGCAAAAAGCCGGAAGCGGTGCTGAGGCTCAAGTGGTAGAGCTCTAGCCTTGAGAAAGTCCAAGCCCAGGACTGGCAAAAAAAAAAAAAAAAAAAAAAGAATTAACAATTTATTTGAAACAGGAAAGGGAAGGAGTGAAGGAGTGGGGGAGACAAGATGATTGGGAGTAGGAGGGAGGAGGGAAATGGGGACAATCACATGGGAAGGTTTATCGATATGTGATAAGTAATGCTCCTACTACCTGGTGAATGTAACTGCAACCCCTTTATACATTACCTTGATAATAAAAAAATAAATCTGAAAGATCCACTCAAATGGCATAGCATTAGCCTTAAGTGAAAAAGCTAAGGGATAGGTACCTACAC